>NW_028270172.1:23297223-23603111 GCF_037043375.1 Chiloscyllium plagiosum
TATAACTTACAGGAAAAAATATTCTTAATGGGTCTATGAAAACATAAAGATACTTTTATTTGGTCTGATGTATGTAATTCCCAGTTGTAACCCTAGTTTGGGTGGGAAATGCCATGGTTCTTTCATTTGTGCAGGTGAATATGTTTATATTTAGAGCATAAAGTTCCTTGGAGTGACGATAACCAACAAACTGTCCTGGACTTCCCAAGTAGATGCGATTGTCAAGAAGATAAAACACCATCCCTTCTTCCTCAGGCAGCTTAGGAAATTTGGCATGTTCATTAGGACCCTCACCAACGTTTACAGATGCATCATAGAAAGCATACTGTCTGGAAGCATAACAGCCTAGTAAGGCATCTGCTCTTACCAGGACCATAAAAAGACCACAGTACAGACCATTGCAGAAGCCAACCTCCCATCCATGGACTCCATTTACACCTCACAGTGTCACGGAAAGACTAGCAACATCATGAGAGACCCCTCTCAACTCAGTAACACTCTCCTATAACCTCATCCAAGAGGCAGAAGATACAAAAGCTTGAACACACACACACACACACACACACACACACACACCCCAACAGGTTCAAGAACAGCTTCTTCCCCACAGTTGCTAGACTGATGAAACAAACTCTCTAACTTCAAATAAAGTTGTTCTTGTTAATATTGATCTTGCTTCACGCACCTTCTGTGCAATGCAATCTGTATGCCTCATTCTGTGATTTGCATGTCCTTAATTACTATGATCTGCCTGTACTGCTCACAAACCATGCTTTTCACTGAACTTAGGTACATATGACAATAACTCAAATCAATCAATCAATCTATTGTTCTTCAATTCTAAGAGGAATATAATGAAGCATTGATTTTTTACCTAAGAAAATCTTAATGGTGTAAGTGAAGGTGTACATGTGCAATCAGAAATTTACACCTTATTGAACTCACCATCTTTTCAGACAGTGTTTGATAGCCATACAACTGCTTTGCAGAAAACAGAATGCACATCAGAGAGCAAATTAATTGTCATTTCCATTTTAGAATTGCTATTGAATATTTTGCAATGTGGCAGAATTTAGGCTGAGTACAACAAGACCTTGATCAGATGGGCCGAGGAACTGATGAGTGTCGGATGGAGTTTAATTTAGATCGATGTGATGTGCTGCGTTTTGGAAAGACAAACCAGGGCAAGACTTATACAATGAATGGTCGGATCCTGAAGGTGGAGTCACAGGTAGACAGAATAATGAAGAATGCATTTGATACAGTTGCCTTTATTGGTCAGTGCAGCAAGTATTGGACTTGGGAGGTCATGTTGCAGTTGTACAAGACATTGGTTGGGCCACTTTTGGAATGCAGCATGCAATTCTGGTCTCCGAACTAGAGATGCTATTAAACTTGAAAGGGTTCAGAAAAGATTTACAAGGTATTGCCAGGGTTGAAGGTTTTGGGCTATAGAGGGAGGCTGGATAGGCTAGGGCTATTTTCCCTGGAGATTTGGAGGCTGAAGGGTGACCTTTAAGAAGTCTCATCACGTCTTTGCTTCACTTGTTCTAACCGCTTTCTAAAATCATGAGGGGCATGGATAGGTTGAATAGTCAAGGTCTTTTCCCTGTGGTAGGGGAGTCCAAAATAAATGGGCATAGGTTTAAGGTGAGTGGGGAAAGATTTAAAAGGGACCTAAAGGATAACTTTTTCACGCAGCAAGTAGTACATGTATGGAATGAGCTGCCAGAGGAAGTGGTGGAGGCTGGTACAATTACAACATTTAAAAGGCATCTAAATGGGTGTATGAGTAGGAAGGGTTTAGAAAGATATGAGTCAAATGCTGGCAAATGGGACTAGGTTAATTTAAGATAACTGGTTGGCATGGATGAGTTGGGCCGAAGGGTCTGTTTCCATGCTGTGTAATTCTATGACTACATGCTTTCTTAAAATTAAAGGATTAATTTTTCTCTCAACTATGGCCTGATAGTAAATAATCTCACCCTTGGGACTAAGAAGGTGCTATGTGTAAACCTCACTTCATAAATATCTGAGCATAATCCAGACTTGAATTTTAATTTAACACTGAGAAAGAGCTGTATTGTCAAAGGTGTCGCCTTTTGTATGAGATGTTGAACAGTTTGCCCATTCAGAGGGATGCAAACTTCCCCTTGGGCAATTTCTCCTTTTGTCATAGGCAATATTTATTCCTTTACTAACAGCAACAAAAATCCTAGATTACATATTTTTTGAAGATCTGATATCCTTAATTTGCACATCCAAAAGTCAAAGTAGATCTAAAACCTTTTATTTTCAGAAACACACCCAAATAGGTATGCTGAGTTTGGTCCCTTTGATAAAAAGAAACTTGGCTTGACCTAAAAGCAAAGCTTTTATTTCCCTAAAAGATCCCAAACTCTTCATCTCTGTAGTTCTGTTCAAGTCCAAGTAAAGTTTTCTCAATGGACTATAGTAATTGTAATGAGGTCAGCCATGTGGACCTCATATAATATGAGTTCCCTGATTAGGTTGTTAACTTGGACCAATCAGGGAGCCCTGGTTGACAGATATAAACAGGAGTGTCAAGGTTCTGCTCATTCTGAGAGCTGGCTTTGAGGGAGCTGGACCAGTGTCAAATAACATGCACATGTAAATAAAGGGTGACTTGGTGACGGGATATCACCTTCTGTGAAGTTATTTTTGGCCTCAATGAACTTATATGCCTTCATCAGCAGAATGTAACGTATTCCTATGTTTTCTATATATTGAAAACATATTTTATTCTATGCCTCAAGTGTACATCATGCTGTTTGGTACATTGCACATCCCTGTTTGACCCAGCGGTTAGAACAAGTGAAGCAAAGACGTGATGAGACTTCTTAAAGGCATAGCATTCTAACCAGAATTCCATCAATAAACACATCGATTTAGACTATATCTACCTTGCCTTGAAAGAAAAGAACCGGAAATGACATCACCCATCTTAAGAAACCAAGACCTATAAATAGAGTTGGGACATACCACCAGCCCTTCACCAGAGACTCTCTCTGATGATGTTACTTAGTTTGGTGACAAAACATCTGAAAACAAACTGTCAATCTCAGCCAGCTAATTTACATACTAATCATCAACCTGAGTTACAAATCTTTTACCCACTCAGATATCCAATTTTTGATATGGCAAGCAAAAGAAGTGCTTGCTTAAAATGGACCAAGAGCCTGATAAATCTCTGCAAATTGATGTCCTGTCATGTCAGTAAGACTGATAACAGTTTAAACCAAGTTAAAAATCATTCAACACCAGATTATAGTCCAACAGGTTTAATTGGAAGCACTAGCTTTCGGAGCGCTGTTCCTTCAACAACCACCTGATGAAGGAGCAGCACTCCAAAAGCTAGTGCTTCCAATTAAACCTGTTGGACTCTAACCTGGTGTTGTGTGATTTTTAACTTTGTACACCGCAGTCCAACACCAGCATCTCCAAATCAGTTTAAACCAGGCTGTGAATGGAAGCCTGTTACACTGAAGCAGGTCTTCAGCTGTAGGCAGAAACAGTTATAAAGATTGAGACATTCCCAACTGGTGTGGGTGTATTCCAAATAAGAAAATATCCTTTATTCAGGAAACAGCTGGTCCCGAAATTTTCAGATAAAAGGATACCCATTTTGTATACTATGCTATTTGTGGAACAAATTGGTTTCCACATTTCCTACTGACCAGGCTTCAAAAGGACTTCATTTGTTGAATGGCACTTTGGGATGCCATGTGATGTAAACAGTTAATTTGTGTATTCATAGCTTTCAGTTCACGTAGATTATTACTTGTATCCATAATTATGATTTTAACTAAACAGCTGCTTGAATATACGCTATGTTACAAAATTTGTAAGAGTATGAAATAAAGATTCAGAGTCCATTCCTACCAGTTTGTTAATGGATCAAGAGTGGACCAAAACAAATCTGTGCTTAGGTATGCATTCTATTTTTGACCCTATCATCTACTCATTTGTGGATGGTAATTCCAGAAATATCACATCTGCCTCACATTTGCATTGCAGGCTTTACCTCCTGCTTTCGTTTCTGTCCTAATACAGGAAGCCGGATCAAAATTATTCTGGCTGTGTAGCATTCCATCCTTAAATTGACACCACCAGCTATCAGAAGACATGCAAATGATCATAGTTGGCATACCAGGACATGGTGAGAGTGCCAGCCTACCTCATTTATCCTCTACAATGACCTAGCAGAAATGCAAGACTTGTATGTCAAAAAGTGTTCTGACAACTGAGCATTTAACAAAGGACATAGGAGTAGACAAAAGTGGGTCTCAGATGCCAATGACAAACTGGCAACAGAGAACTGGCTACACCATTTCATAGTTGAGAATGTGATGCTGGAAAAGCACAGCAGGTCAGGCAACACCTGAGGAGCAGGAGAATCGACGTTTCAGGTAAAAGTCCTTCAGTAGGAATGCTCCTCGGATGCTGCCTGACCTGCTGTGCTTTTCCAGCGCCACACTCTCGACTCTAATCTCCGGCATCTGCAGTCCTCACTTTCGCCTAATTGATTTTAACCACATCATTTTACACTTCAGCTTGAAAATCAGACTGCAAATTATTTGTTTTTCATTCCTCTGAAAGACTATTAAAACCTCAGTGATTTCTGCGCAGTAAATTAGGCTTCATAAAAACAAACAGGTCAAACAGATCAAACAAATCATTCATGTAATGGAATTGTTTTCGTCTTTGAAGGTAATAGACTCTATTATTCAATGCTGCCTTATATGGTGTAATAGCAATAATCGATGAACTCATCATCTAGAGACTCCGTCTACTGCTGTCGGAACATGGATTCAAGCTCACTCATGGCAATTGATAGAATTTATATCCAACTTCATTAAAACTATCTATCCTTTAAAGGGATGACTATGTGACTATCATTGATTGTTATAAAATTCCTTCTGATTCACTTATGTCCCTCAGGAAAGGAAATCTGCTTTACAGTTTGACCTCCGTGTGACTCCAGACCCACAGCAATGTGGCTGATATTTAAATGCCCTTTGAAATAACCTAGGAAGCCAATCAGTTAAAATTATGGTTGAGCAACAAATAATGCCTTTGCTGCTCCTCAGTCCCCATCCATGTCAACTCATATAGCCCGAAAGCTATCCACCATCTCCTATGGTCCGTCATAGAAAATCCTTGCCAATCTATGCCACTGTAACCATCTACAAGGTCCCGCACACTCTTTACCAGTAACACCGACATATTAAAGAATCAAAGAAAAAGTACACAATCAAAGAGTTAACTGTTGAGGAAAGACCTTATCGAGGTTTACAAAATCATGAAGGGCATTGGTAAGGTGAATAACAAAGGTTTTGTCTCTAGGGCAGGGAAGTTCAAAACTGGTGGATATATTTTTAAGGTAAGTGGAGAAAGATTTAGAAGAGATCTGAGGGGCAACTTTGTCACACAGAGGGTGGTTAACATGTGAAATGACCTGTCAGAGAAAGTGGTAGATGCAGATACAGTTACAACATTTAAAAGACATTTGAGCAGGTACATGAATAGGACAGGTTTGGAAAGATATGGCCAAATGCAGGCAAATGGGACTTGTTTAGTTTAGAAAACTCGATCAGCATGGATGAGTTGGACTGAAGGGTCTATTTCCATGTTGTATGATTCTAGGATTATAAGGGTAGAGATAGATCAATCAATAGGGTGCAAAATATCCACATCTGAGTGAAGGCGGGAAATAATGACAGAACTTATTTGTGCACATAAGATCTTTATGCACTCTATCAAGGTAGCTCAGAATAGGAACAAATTTATTACAGATTTTCTGAAGTTTGCAATCCATAACTGCAAACATATCTAGAATCTATACATACTTAGTTGTGCCAAAATATACTGGCAATCATCTGCAATGAACATCTAACAACTGAGATTGTGAGAAAGGACCTTCAGTGTTGGCCTTACTCTACTTGAGTTTGCCCCAGTCACAAGGGTTGTTGAATATCAAAGCATGATTATTAATATGCCTGCTTTAGTGGTCAGGAATTTTTCAGAATTACCACACAAAACATAGCCCTTATTGGTAGAATTCCCTTTGATTTTAATTCCAGCTGTGGGGACCTTTGCGGTCTGTGCACGGCAGGAAGTCAATGCACTGATCAATGTGCTGCCACTAATCACTATGCCTAGAACCTCAGAGCAGTATCGTGCAGCTTTGAGTGAATGCTGCTCACTGACCTTCTAGCCTTTATTCCTCACACACCCATTCCCCCTAACACTCCCTGACACCATTCCGTCCAACACATCCAAAATCATGCCTTCACCACTGTCCATTGTCCATCATGTACTCCACTCTGTCACTCATTTCTATGACTTGTTATAACCCATGTGCCAATGTCGTGCCAACTCATGCCAAACCATGCCCCTCAAACCATGTCCTTTTCTGTTATATCCCCCATACCAACTCACCCAATTTCCATTATTCACAAACTTCAGGAGCCACTTAAATTAAATTAAATAAAGTTTGAAGTGACTATTACAGACTTCACTATCTTCTCATTGATGAAAACCCATCTGATAAACTTCAATACATCCAAACATTTAATCTTAAATAAAGAAAAACATATATTTGCATTCATAGATTCATATCAAAGACAGGTAATCCTTTTTAAAGCCACTGGCAATTGGGCTGTGAGCTTAAAGCTCCAATGTTTAAATCATGATAAGTCATGGAAGGAGTCAAGCCACATTAATCCAATAATGAGAATCCTTAGACTTATGTCAATAAACACAATTCTTTTCTGTTGTAGGCTTGAAAAGGGTAAAGAGTAATAAGGGAAAATATTCCACAACTTTGGGCCAAGTCAACTGAAGATAGAGACAATGATAAAGCAACTAAACTCAGGCATACACTAGAGAGCAGAATTTGAGGAGTTCATGATATACATGAAACTGTCTTGAATCAGAGTCTTTAAAGCATGCCTCCCCTCAATACGGATTGGTATCTTTAAAAAAAAATGCCTCTGTGTGTGTAGCTTCAACGTTAAAGTGCTTGAGCTGCACTGTTTTTCAGTAATCACAGGAAATTCTGAGCTACAAGAACGAATGAGTAGATAAATGGGAGCAGATATAGAGGTCAACCACACTGGCACCTCAAGCTGGTGCTTGTCATAGAGCAGGTTTATTGATTACCTGGTCTTTCATACCTGAGGCTGGAGCTCCTTCTGTCTGAAATGAAGTAAATAGCTTTGCAAATGGAAGTCTTCTACCTGCCATTCAAAGTAAATTGCATAATGTCATGTTCCAGACAGCAGGCTTAGAATACCACCCAACAAGTTATGTAAAATAAAATAAGGTTTAAGTCTGTGGCTAAAGTTATGCTCTTCTAGGAAACTATTTTTAAAAATAATGCAGTTAAAGTTAAACTTTTTACAAATGCAAATCTGTTTTATCATCTCTTCCAGGCCGGTGATGTTAATCCATTGTCAGTGCTTACATTATAATGCAGGCTCGTTGCATGATGTCATCAGAATGCCTGTGATTCCAATAAGCTCACACATGATTATATTTTACAATTCATCCCTCTGCACAGTGCTATTTTCTCCATCTCACCACAGTGACATTTCCATGCTGGCAGGAATCTGAATGCTAAAACAACAGCTCCAAATCCAAAGCTATTTGCACATTTCTTCATCTCTGCTGATTTAACAACCTGTATGGAGAAACGCAGATGTCTAATCTCTGCCAGGCTGAAAGGAAAGGAACAGCAATGAGATGTATACTTATACTCTCATATTAGACAGGAATTAAATACTTTAGTATTTAGTAGGAAGGAGACCGAGCCATATTACCCCTATTGGTTTTCTACTGGCCAGTGTAATCCAGACCTGTCATAAAGGGAAATGGATGTTGTTCTTTTAATTCTCTACATTTCTCTCATTGTAACCTTTCAGTCCTTGACCTGCTGCAGTGTTCCAATTACATCCAGAATAAAGGCAAGAAACAACAACTCACCTTTTGACATCTTTTGGCACTTTATGACTAAATGCTGAGTTCAAACATTTTAGCTCATAACCTCTGCTCCCATTTTGTTACATGTTTTTCATTGCTTTATTTTTTCTCCTTTTTAAAAAAAATTATTTTGCATTTGAATAGCTACCAAGTCATTCATACCGCCCTTGACACAACTTTCATTATTTAACCTGTGTCCCATTACCAATCTCTTTTGTGCAATGAAACCTTTTGCCATTTAATCTATCCTGCCCTAGCAGAAACCCTCTCTTTCAACTCTCTTCCCACCCTCCCCACACTTGCTTAAAACCTATTGTGACATTTAAGCTTTTCTTAGTTTCATTGAAAAGTGACAGTCTTGAAACATTGGGTGGAATATTGTGGTAGCAAGGAAGCATGGGAGGAAGGGGAACTCAATCGTGCATGGGTACAAAAATCAGATTCTTGTCGCAGGGATGAAACACAACAATTAATCTCTCATAATTTTAACATCAGTTTGAGATTCCTGACATTAAGCATTATCAAGCTCCTTTGCATGAATTTGCTCATTAGAAGGAAAGCTTGTCAGAATTAAGTTCCCTATCCCAATTGAATTCTTCATGAGCAAGCAATGTGCATCCTCCAATTCACAACTGTATGGAAGTGATGTGCAGCAGGCAAGATACTTAGCTTCCTGAACTTTGAAGTGAGTAGCTGCTGTTGCATCCTCTTAGGGAGTATTTGTCTGTGGCAGGCTATAATTGAGCTATGATAGCTGCAGACAAAGTTGCATGATGCATGGAGAATGACTGAGCAAGGGAGACTCAAGTGGAATAGGTATAGACCACACAGGTTGGTCAAGGGTGGAAGTTTGTCTGGAGAAGCAGGCCAGATTGACCAGGGAGGATGAGAATATTTTGTTACAGGTGTCCACTTTGAGATCCTGACTGATGGTCCTGGCTTGCAGAAAGTGAATGAATGTCCATGTGCTCTTTAAATATGGTTCCAGGAGCTCTGCAAACATACCCAGTATGCTTTGTTTACAAAAAGGATGTTGGAATTATCACACAATGACAGATCAATTTTGTTGTCTGCATATAAATCACCCAGATGTCATTCTGCAGATTGAGAGATCCAGGGAAGCCATTGGACTAGCTGCAAGGTCATCCAAGCAGCCAAAGAAATATATGGCCCAATATCTTAATCATGGGAGCTCTTACCAGAGAGAAGAACTCCCTCTCTCAACCTGTTTCAACATTGAGTACACCTGTCACCCAACATCATGACAATTGAACTCAAAGAAATCTTCATCATACCTTCAACTTAACCTTAAAGCAATGACTTCATCTAAGAAAGTACAGGTCTGCTACAAACATGATTGACATATAAGCTGCAATTGTATTTTCCTTTAATTATGATCTAAACTTTGTGTGTGATAGAGTGTGCATGAGATGAGAGAATTAAATATTGTGTTATTCAAAACTTGCAAAATATTTGCTGTTGGCCTGATTTAATTGGGATACTCACTGAGCATAAAACAGCATGTATCTTTTACATACAAACATATTAGCATGGGTAGCAAGCACATGCATTCTGTCTGTGATAATAGAGAGGTTACATGTGCCAGCTCTCTAAGAGTTAATGGTGTTGACTCAAACCCTTATTATATCCTCATACTTTCTTTAAATTTGTCTTTTTCAAATAATAACCTTTCTTTTTAAAAACACTAATACGATGTTGTGGTTCTGTTCGCCGAGCTGGAAGTTTTTGTTGCAAACGTTTCGTCCCCTGGCTAGGCGACATCATCAGTGCTTAGGAGCCTCCTGCGAAGCGCTTCTTTGATGTTTCCTCCGGTGTTTATAGTGGTCTGTCCCTGCCGCTTCCGGTTGTCAGTTTCAGCCGTCCGCTGTAGTGGTTGGTATGTTGGGTCCAGGTCGATGTGTTTGTTGATGGAGTTTGTGGATGAATGCCATGCCTCTACAAATCTTCGCACAAACTTTGAACACTAATACGAGTTCTGCTTGAATCATTCCTTTTCTGCATGAGCATTCTTGTAATTTGTCCATCTCTTGTTGGGTTTACTTTCAACTTCTTCAGCAACAAGCAAGTTTCTAAACTAATAACAAGCATGCATCTTTATCCAATGGAATTCTGTATGATCTGAATATACTGTACACAATACAGGAGAGTTGGGAAAATGGACCAGTATCAAGAAATGGACAAAAGGAAAATTATTCTATGGGGAGGGGGGGAGGTTAAAATCTGCTTTCTTAGGTTTACCTGTTGTCCTAAATTGCTGTAACCATCAGGCTTAGCCAAAATTCAGATTCATGGAATTCATATCTCATTTCCACTCTGGTACTGCACATACATGTAGAAATTTACTAATCCACCCCTTCAGAGATGTTATTAGATACCTCTGAAGCAAATGGAACTTCAACTGCACAGATAGGTAACTGTTTCAAAGGCTTTAATTTCTGATGACTGAAACTACAGTATATTTTATTCAAACCTCCTTTAGTGTTCATAAAGAACAGCACACAGATACAAATGCTTGACAATTAAAGTCACAGCTGCGCAAACAGCTGTGGCACTGCAGTACACAACACTCAAGGTAACAGAGAGACACAGAGACAAGAGAAAATGCCTTTCCCAACTGCTGATGTGATATCGCAGTCAGTTACTTGCGCAGGGACAAACAGCATTCAAGCAGATGCGTTCTCAGAACGTGAGGGGGGGTCCTACTGAAAGGTGTTAATTTAAATGCTTTGATTTTCATCAGTCCTAATCAATTAGTGTCTTACATCACTTAATCAATTAACCATCAGCTGTGAGAATAACTGAGGCAACTTAGAACATCAGAAACACTCAGAAAACCAACAGCAGAAGAAAATATGTAGCAGAATAGTTGCAAGTTACATCTATTGTTTACAATATGCAAAACCATGTGTTAAATTTGCTTGTGATTTATACATACATATACCTAATGGTCAAACTGATCATGCATAAATCTGTACCAAGTGCTTGATGATCCAACTTCACACAACTATGGCCTGTCTGGATTATAATAAGCAAGGCCACAAGAGGATCAGAGCTGGACTTAGTAATCATGTTGACAAGGTCAAGCTACTATGCCATTTGTCATTGTGACCTTAATGGTTTTACCACATTCTTGTGCTAGTTCTGAGCATCTCTTTATGCAGATAAATGAACCAGGCAATAAATCTCACAGAAGGCTAACAACATCGAGCGATATATAAAAGAGCTAAATGACTGCACTTTTGCTATGTAATGGTATGAATGTGAAACACTGTTGCTTAATAATGAAAAACTTCACATACAAAATAATGACTTAACTCTTGTCATATTGCTTATTACAAAGGATAAGATCAGCCGTTAATAACTACTAGATATGATTTCATAACGTGTTAAAATTAGACTATAAACCCATCAGTTCATTTAACTACTTAAACAGATGTAAATACCATACAGATAAAAGTGTTTAAAAATCCCACAAAGTTGCACAATTGTATCAATTAATTTATAATTAAATTTAAGGAATGTATTTTCTTGCATTCTTTGCTGGCCAATGTAATGTTTTACAATTACTCATAAGATTCATTTGTGTTCATGGTCAGTTGATCACTGTAAAGTTTTGTTAAATGAAAAATGGCGATGGAGTTGGGAGGTACTCTTCAGAAACTTGTTCCACATGGCTAGGTAGTGATAAGAGTCTCTCATTATATCATTTCAAGCAACAATTTGTGAACAGGATTTTCATTGCAAAGGGTTCTCCACGTCACAACTTCCATTCTTCTGGGGAAAAGTAATGATAATTTTCAAAAAACGGTGTATACTTTATTTGTCTGCCATATGTTGGGAAAACCCTCAAGGAAATTCAACACCAAATATTTACATAGGCCGTTTTAATAATTAGAATTTTAACATACAGCTATTCTACATATATTTTAAGTCTTATGTCTAGTACATGTTCATCATAGCACTTTTTCCAAAGGGCAAAACATATCCATCTAGCATATATGCATATTCTAATAAATTATGATTATCTCATTTACATATTGCTTAATTGGTTTCAATATTGAGTTGACCAGACTTCAGTTAAAAGTTATAAAACCCTAACCCATGGTTTTTGTATATTTTATTACCGACCACTGGCGGTTGAGATAGAAGCTGCCAATAATTTTCACTACACTGAGTCTGCATTGCCTAGTTGTAGAAGATAGATACTACTCAATCTTAACAAGGAGAAAAGAGTTGAGAGGGGCAACGTTTTTTACAGAGAGAGTGGTGGTTGTCTGGAATGCACTGCTTGGAGTGGTGGTGGAGGCAGATATGATCGGGGTGTTTAAGTGACTTTTGTATAAGCACATGAATATGCAAGGAATGGATGGATATGGACCAAAGCAGGCAGAAGGGATTAGTTTAATTCGGTGTCATGTTTAAGACAACATCATGGGGAAGGAAATCTGCTGCCTTACCTGCTGTGGCCTACATTTGCCTCCAAACCCACAGTAATGTGGTTGGCTCTCAACTGCCCTCTGGGCAATTAGTGGTGGGCAGCAAATGCTAACCTAGCCAGTGATGCCCACATCTTGTGAATGAATAAGAAAACAATCAATGCAACAAGATTTTTTTTTAGCAGAATAAGAATGAGACTACAAGTTGCAGTAGGTACATTGTTAGGAAAAGTTACAAAGACTGTCAAGAGCTGGAAATAACACACCTGTGTCCATCAGGTGCGAGATTACTTTTGCTCTATCCAAAGACTGTGTTGCATTATTATATGGAATAGAGCTAGTGCAGATTCATCATCAACTTACTGCTTATTCTCCTGTCAAAATCACAGGTATCTGGTATCTACTAATCACAGGTATACTGGATTAGTAAGTCAAAAACCTGGAAAAATGACTCCAAAACATGAATTCCACCACAGCAACGAGGGAATATTAACTAAATTAGTCAAATAAATCTGTAATATACATCTTGTATATTGGTTTACCAGTTAACATTTTCTAGGCATTGAACATAACCCGGAGTCTATGAAGAGCTTATGTCAATAAGCGTAACAAGAAGCTCAGTCTTTAGGGCTGCAACATGTAAACCAACAGAGTCAGGAGTTTGTCCAACTTGGCTTTATATCTTTATGAAGTCTCCATTGCTCCACCAATACTCTACCCAATGATTGAGCATTTTGACATTATTCTTTCAGGCACTTAAGCTTTTTTAGCTGGGTAATTAATGTAAAGTGGTCAGGAGGAGAGGACCTACAAATTTATAACTTTGCGAAAGTGAGTACTGCAGATGCTGGAGATTAAAGTCAAGAGTGCTGGAAAAGCACAGCAGGTCAGGCAGCATCCGAGGAGCAGGAAAATCGATGTTTCAGGCAAAAGCCCTTCATCAGGAATGAGGCTGGGAGCCTCGGGGTTGGGGAGATTTTTTTGGGGGGGTGGGGGGGGGTGGGTGTTGGGACTGAGGGCAAGGTATGTGAGAGTGCAATAGGTGGATGGAGGTGGAGGTAAAGGTGATAGGTCAGAGGGGAGGGTGGTGCAGATAGGTGAGAAGGGAGATGTTCTCTGAAGCGCTGTGCGAGTAGGCATCCTGTCTCCCCAATGTAGAGGAGACCACATCAGGAGCAACGGACACAGTAAACGACATGTGTGGAAGTGCAGGTGAAACTTTGATGGATGTGGAAGGCTCCTTTGGGGCCATGGACAGAGGTGAGGGGGGAGATATTGGCGCAGGTTTGCAATTCCTGCAATGGCAGGGAAAGGTGCCAGGAGTGGAGGGTGGGTTGTTGGGGGCGGGGGCAGTGAGGGGAGTGGACCTGATGAAGTTGTCATAGACAGAACAGTCTTTATGGAAAGTGGATGGAGTGGGGAAGGGAAATATATCTCTGGCGGTGTGGTCCATTTTTAGGTGTCCATCTTCGTTCCCACTTATCTGCAACACCCTCCCCTCCGATCTATCATCTTTACCCCCACCTCCATCCACCTATTGCACTCTCAGCTATCTTCCCCCAGCCCCACCCCCCTCCCATTTATCTCTCCACCTCAGAGGCTCGCAGTCTCATTCCTGATGAAGGGCTTTTGCCCGAAAAGTCAATTTTCCTGCTCCTCGGATGCTGCCTGACCTGCTGTGCTTTTCCAGCACCACTCTCTTGAAATGTATAACTTTCTCTTAATTAGGTTTTGATAAACATCTTAATACGAAAAGAAACATTTTAATACCTTACTGATGAGCTGACAGCAGTTCATCCAGTATGATCTAAAGAAGATTATTTGGAATATAGATGACAAATGAGATAATGACCAACTGTTTACAGGTTTCTGTGCATTTAGCCGCTATGTCAAAGGTACAAGATAAAACAAAGAGAAACTTGAAGACCCTAATCCATGAATTGCCTTGCCCTATTATCTGTATGTTAATGATTAATTCTCTCAATGCAACCTTTTTTCTTTTGTTTAACAGCTGGAACATATTAGTTGGCAGCAGAGAGAGAGAGAGAGAGAGAGACAGACAGAGAGATACAAACGGTGATGGGGATGACGTTACAGCTCTGGTTGAAGGCAGGTTTTCAAACTGCTAAGAGGAGACTGTATGCTGCAAGGCCTGGATATCAGTTTTAATGAGTTTAGTGATGGTACATGGGGCCATCTGACACAATCTATGGAAACCCTGCACCACCAGTAGAACAGCACCTCCACAACATCAGCTACAAGGCCACATTAGCTATAAGTCATGTGGGAAATGCTCCTCCAGACAAATCTCTAGACAGTGGCATAAAAGTGGCAGCTCCTTCTGCAAACCTGGGGGGCTCACACAATTCAGGCCCCATATGCAATTTCAGGGTATTTAATTCCCTGGCATTTCTGATATAGCCAAAAAAACAACAGCCACAATCACAGCCCCATTTCTCATTCCCTGTGGAGACCTGCTTTGACTGGAATTTTAAACCCACAATAGGGTTAGTTTCTCATTCAGTAGAATGTACCTGAACCCAACCTCTACCCTGTCTCTCAGAACTTCCCCTTTCTGAATGAAATGCACAATGAACGACACAGGAAGGAAGCAAAGCAAATGGGAGGAAATAGCAGTAACAGCAGGAAGAGTGCAGTTAACAAAGGAAAAGGGGGTGCGTGGATAATTTTGAAGTAACTCTAAAACAAAGTAAAACCTTAAAACCGAAAGAAGCGAACTAGGAAAGGAAAAGAAATGGAAACGAAGAATGTACCAGAAAAATATGCCTGTAATTGGAAGGGGGAGGGAAGAGGGCACATGGAGCACCGTTGCCACCTATTGTTTGGAGGTAAGTATAACCAGATGGGCATACATCGGACACCCAGGCACAGTAAAATCATGTCATGGAAAGTGATCCAAACAGCGAAAGTGAGCCTTACACAAGAATCTTAAAGAACTACAAACTTTCACTTCCAATGGAAAGTTGTGGTCACAGAAAGTGCATGGTAGGAAATCACAGGGTGTACAGTCCAGAACTTTGCATCACTTAATAATTCCAGAATGGAAACCAATATTTGTCACCTTCAAATTGGTAAGTCGGCCCTTTAAAATATAAGAAGTCAGCCATTCAACTACTCAATGCAAGCACAAATCAATGATGCACACATCTATAAACCTATTGGCAAAATTATTTTAGTTTTACCAGGAAACAACTTCTGACTCTGCACACAAACTTTGCAGCCATCTACATATCCATCGCATTACCAATTCAAAGTGCAGCTGCATTAATCCAAATTGCCTTTCAGATTTGTAAGAGCTACTAATGGCACTTCAGTGGGAGCTTAAATTGTATAGTCATTTCATGTGTGCTGAACCTGCTTTGGTTTCTCAGTTTAAAGGGGTAGTGTCATCAAAAGTTGTAAATTACAGGTTATGCAAAAACCCTGTTTATTGTGTTCTGGATGTGCTGCACATCATTCCCTGACTTTTCAATATCCATTGACTTCCAATCTCTATTTTATCATGAATTATAGTTCTACTATGTCTTCCATGACTAAGAATCTTGGTCTTGTTGTTGCTGAATCTGTTCCATAACACAGACAGCGAGGAAATTCAAGTATAATACAGAACGCTGAATGGAGTCCTTGAATATAAAATAGAGCATGAACATATTAAAGCCTATAAATGGCAGCATTACCACTAATACTCAAACAATAACTTTTATTTACCAGAATGCATCAGTAAATGTCTATCTTGTAAAAATTGATCCCTTCATTTCTTTGTCTTAAAAATTCATATCTTTTCATATGCCATTTGCAAAAATCAACACTTTTTTTTCAGGGATCAAAGCCCAAATGTTTCAAAACCAAAGTATGATCCTGGTTATATTGATAATTCAATCTTATTGTAAATGTATAAAAATCTTATGAAAGTGAATATTGTGGAGTATATTCTTAAAACATTTAAATGTTTCAGCTTTGTTTTTATTTACAAAAATTATTAAAGTCATTATAATATTAATGGAAATCCATGTTGTAATTATTGATTAATTGCGAGCAATTACTGAAGTTCTTTTTGGATTTCATTGGATTCCAAGCGCTCAAATCAAGCACATGGGAAAACCCTCAAAAACATTCCCTGTGTAAAAAGTCTATTTCACGTTCCTGTCAGGAATGTAAGTTTATATGAGCATACACTGTAACCTCTTCAATCTGGAGCTCTTAGGACCAAGTCATATTTTCTGAGTTTGAAAATTTCTAGACGAAGTTTCTGGAATGATGCTGACTATGAGTGCATGATTGAAAAGCTTCACAAATACAAAGTTAAAATTCACGCAACACCAGGTTATAGTCCAGCCCGTTTATTTGAAAGCAGTAGCTTTCAGAGAGCTGCTCCTACACAACCACCTGATGAAGGAACAGCGCACAGAAAGCTAGTGCTTCCAAATAAACCTGTTGGATTATAACCTGGTGTTGTGTGATTTTTGACTTTGTACACCCCAGTCCAACACTGGCACCTACAAATCATTCACAAATACAAGTATTTCACTCGAGCCCAAATATTGTAAATGAGTAACAAAAAAAAGTTTTATCTATTCAAGTAATGTAGCTTCTATGATTCTGCTCCCAAAGTACTTTAGTGAGTTGCATGAATTTGCATAAAAATATTCTGAAACACTAGTATCTCTGAACAATATATTTTGACACTGGAGGGGTTAAAGTGTAGCGATAAATTTTGTCCATGGTACACATATCTTTCCATTATTTCTCATTATTATTTGCAGCTAGACTCCATTCCAAGTTCTGATTCAACAATAACTATTGCTTTATTTCATTCCTCATTGAAAGAAAGAAAATCATGGAGGAGACAGGAGTAGGTCAGGACCTTTTTTTTGTCAGGAGAGACACAGGGCAGTACTTTGAGTGGATCAGTCTGGACACAACAGAATCAGATCTTTGGAATTATATCAAGTGTCAGTTATTTAAAGGATCAGAATGCCAGGGTAGCTGTGTTGGTTCACCTCAAGCACTGTGGGATTATCAGTCAAGGAGAGTAAGAGACAAGGATAGGGTAGGAAGATATAAACAAATCAATAAAATGGAGCCACATGGACTTCTGAATAAGATTAGTGCTATGGAAACACTTTCTGAGTCAATTGTTTTCTATAATACCCTCATACATCACAAAATAAATCCACTTTTATTTATAGCACATTAACATATATCCTTGATGTTTATTACAATTGTTGCCCTAAATTTATTAAGTAATTATCAAAATTTTTCAAAATTGCGAGGGATTGCCATCAGTAATTTGAGCGGATGTGTGTTGTAGAATTTGAAAAGTAGGTGAGGTATTTTGAGGTATTACTCTGGTGATATATGCTGTCATGATCACTGATAGAAAGCTAATTTAAAAGAAATAATGTGTAGGGGATGTCTGCCAGGTGAAGCCCATATTGTTATCACGCAGACAGATCAGATAACTCAATAGTGATGGATTCTTGAGTGGCCAGTCTCAGGCCTGATGGAATATTGCACTGCTGGTTGTGACCAAGTGCTAAAATGAAAAACTTGCATTTAAATAGCACATTCATATTCTGAGGATGTCAAAGGCATTTTACTACTGATGTTTATATAATGTAGCTGTGGTTGCAAAGTAGGAAACACAGCAGCCAATTTCTGTAGAATTAGATCCCACAAACAATATTTCAGCAATTGCCAGATAGTCTATTTTACTGATTGTGGTTGAAGGATAAATGTAGGCCAGATTACAGGCGTTCTGGGGGTAAATGTGGGGGGGATGGGAGGCTGGTGATGGTTGGTGGGGAGGCTGTGTTGCCCATCTTTCAAATAGTGCAGTCGGTTTTTCTTTTATGACAAACTGAAAGGACAGACAGTGGCTCTCAGCTGAACAATGGTACCTCTGTCAGTGCAGCACTTTGTCAATATGAACACAGACTGTCAGCATAAATTATATAATCAAGTCTCTGGACTGGTATTGAACCCAGAAGCCTTCGATTGAGGCGAAAGTGCAAACAACTGAGCTGCAGCTGGTTACAGTATACCTGTGTTACATAACCAACATTGCTTTCGGTTTATTTTAAGTTTGATCTGAAAGGTCACTTTGTCGTTGTGGATTTATTTTCAATTGAATGTTCTTCACTCAAGAGAGACAGAAGGTCCACCTCCAACTCCAAGGGCTCCCTGGAAGTGATATTTATTCTATCCACTGATCAAAACAAATTATTCACAATAACAAACTTATGTTTGATTCACCCTTTAGATAAACACCATCTTTACTTTCCTGGATTCTACCCATACATTTCAGGTCTGTATCATGAATACAAATGGAAATGAATATTAGATACATAAAAGCAACTAAGGTACTTAGTATGCAGGGAATGACATACATAGTGTTGTTATGATTCACTAGAGCTGGGACTACTGCTTGGGAAGGGTGTGATTTTCTTTAGCATGCAGATAATTAAGTATCCATGTAAACACACTGCGAATTCTTTTATCACCATGCAAGAGACAAAAATAGTTGATACATAAATGTTTGTGACATGTTATCTTGTGAGCTCAGCACAATGTCCCTGGGCCTAAAAATAATTTTATTCATTTAAAGACTCAATAAAGTGCCACCAAATTACATACCACTGTATCCAATAAATCATACACCATGATAAAGGACATAATCAGTTCTACGGTCACAAATGCCATTCTCTGCCTCCAAATAGTCCAGATGGAGGAGAAGTACAATTCTAGTATGAAGATCTGCAATAAGTGCTGCCCTCCTACAACAATTGAACAGCAACAGTAACATGCTGTGAAGACCACGTGAATATACAGATTGCAGAAATATGCATTGGTAAATACAAGATCTCCAATTCAAATACAGAATCTTGTATGAGCCCAAAACCTCCTCGTAGTTTTTAAATGTCTAATCATTGTTGTAATGTCTTTTGAATATGGTGGCTGCACCCGCAACCATCATTTCCTCATCCCACACACAAACCAATCCCTGTGTAAAAAAGGTGTCCCTTCTGTCTTTTTAAAATCTTTCTCTTCTAACCTTAAAAACCTTCTAACCTAGTCTTGAAATCCCCCACCCTAGGAAAAAGACTCCTGCCATTAACCTTATCTCTACCCCTCATGATTTTATAAACCTCTATCAGGTCACCTCTCAACCTCCTATGTTCGAGTGAAAAAAGTGTCCAGCCTGTCCAGCCTCTCCTTATAACTCAAATCTTCTATTGCCAGCAACATCTTGGCAAATCTTTTCTGACCTTCCTCCAGCTTAATAACATCCTTCCTCTAAAAGGATGACAGAACTACACACAGTACACCAGAAGAGGCCTCACCAATATAATGTATAATTTCAACATAACGACTCAACTCCTATTCTCAAAGGTCTGAGCAATGAAGGCAAGCGTGCTAAACACATTCTTAAACACCCTGTCTATGTGTGATGCAAACATCAAAAAATTATACACGTGAACCCCTAGGTTTTTCTCTGTTCTACAACACTACCTAAGGCACTACTTTTCATTATATAAGTGCTTGTTTGTTTTACCAAAATGCAATACTTTACAGCTTTCCAGGTTTAACTCTGTCTGTCACTCCTCAGTTCATTGACCCAATTGATCAAAGATCTCTTTGTAATCTTAGAAAACCTTCCTCACTGTCTACTGTACCACCAACTTTGGTGTCATCCGTAAACTTACTAACTATAACTTCTATATTCTCACCTAAATGATTTATGTGAATGACAAACAAAAGTGGATCCAGCACCAATCCTTGTGGAGCTCTGCCTGTCAGAAAAAGGACTCTCCGTCACCACCTTCTGTCTCCTCCTGTCAAGCCAATTTTGTATCCAATTTACATGGTCACCTAGAATCCCATGTGATCTAACTTTACTATTTAGGCCACCATGTGAAACATTGTCAAAAGCTTTATTAAAATCCAAATAAACAAGGTCTACCGCTCTCATTCATCCAAAAGCTGCCAATTACAATAAGACAGCAATTCGTGATACTGCACTGAGAGTAGCAGCCTGGATTAGGTATTAAAGTCTCTTGCATGGGCCTTGAATCCATGAACTTCTGACTCAGATGCACAAGTCCCAGAAACTGAGTTATAGCTGATATATTTGTTACTCAGACTGAGACTTTTATCATTGTGACGAGAATCATTGAATTGACTCAGCAATTAAAGTGTTAAACTTTAAACAGGATTGGACATTAGTAGAATCTGAAAAATTGCAAAAGGCTAAGTCACAAACAAGAGATAACTGACCTTGCACCTGCTAGCTAAGTCAAAACTCTGAAAATTATTCAATGAGAACTGCACTTCATTAAAAAATATTTTTGTCCTACAGAATTTTTTCCTGCATAACACATCATAGTCAATGATAATCATTTTCAGAAGTACTTTAATTACTTAAAGCAAACTGGTACATGAGAAGGTAAGACCAGAACAGACATTGTGTCAAAGAGTCATCGAATTATACAGCATGGAAACAGAGGCTTTGGTCCAACTCACCCCCAGCTGACCAGATATTCGATATTAATGTATACCCATTTTCCAGCATTTGGCTCATATTCCTCTAAACCTTTCCTATTCGTGTATTCATCCAGATGTCTTTTAGATATTGTAATTGTACCAGCCTCCATCATTTTCTCTGGCAGCTCATTCCACACTCACACACAAACACACAAATATACACACACACACACCACCACCACCCTCTGTATGAAAATGTTGCTCCTTAGGTCCCTTTTAACTCTTTCCCCTTTCAAATTAAACCTGTGCCCTCTAGTTTCGGATTCTCCGACACTATGAAAATATCTTGGCTATGACATCTTGGCTATAGATAGAACTGCGTTCTCATCAGAATGGCTGAGGTAAAACAAAAAAGTCTGAAATATTTACTGGGTTGGAAGCAAATGTGCACAATAGTCAGGAGCAGAAATAGTCCACTCATCCTCTGTAGCCTGCTCCACCATTCAATAAGGTCATAGTTAATCTGATTTCTCCATATTACTGCCTACTCATGATAACCTTTCACCCTTTGCTTATCAATAATCTATTTCCTCTGCCTTCAAACTATTCAAGATCTGCTTTTTGAGGAAGATATTCCAAAGACTTACAACCTGCCATGGGGAGTAAAAACTCCTAAATTTTATCCCTTATTTTTAAACAGTATTCCCAAGTTCAAGAATATCCCATAAGAGGAAGCGTCCGGGATGGCACGGTGACTCCATGGTTAACATTGCTGCCTCACAGCACCAGGGATCTGGGCTTGGTTCCACCCTTGAGCAACTGTCTGTGGGGAATTTGCACATTGTCCCTGTGTCTGCGTGGGTTTGCTCCGGTTTCCTCCCACAGTCCAAGGATGTGCAGGTAGGTGGATTAGTCATGTTAAATTGTCCATAGTGTTCAGGGATATGGAGGCTAGGAGGATTAACCATGGGAAATGCAGGGGTACAGTGATAAGGTAGGGAATGAGTCCAGGTGGAATGCTATTCAGTGAGTTATTGTGGACTTGATGGGCTGAATGGCCTGCTTCCACACTGTGGCAGTTCTATCCTATCCCTGTCAAGAACTCATTGGATTTTATATGTTTTAATCAAGTTACTTTTTACACTTCTAAATGCCAGCAGACACCAGCCTAACAAGATAGGTGAGCATGTCTAACCTTTCCTCACAAGACTATGCACCCATTCTTGGTATGAATTGAATACACTTTGATTAGATTCCCTACAGTGTGTAAACAGGCCCTTCGGCCCAACAAGTCCACACCGACCCTCCGAAGAGTAACCTACCCTATATTTATCCCTGACTAATACACCTAACACTATGGGCAACTTAGCATGGCCAATTCACCTAACCTGCACATTTTTGGACTGTGGGAGGAAACCGGAGCACCCAGAGGAAACCCACGTAGACACGGGGAGAATGTGCAAACTCCACACAGATAGTGGATCAAGGCTGGAATTGAACCTGGGACCCTGGTGCTGTGAAGTTGTAGTGCTAACCACTGAGCCACCGTACCACTATTTCCAAAGCATGTACTTCCTTCCTCAAAAGAGAGATCAATACTGTTGCAGACCTTCAGATTTGGTCTCACCAATGATTTGTATAATGGAAGCCTGGCCCCCCTACTTTTGCATTCATTTCCCCTTACAATAAACAATAACATACCATTGGATTTCCTGATTACTTTCTATAATTGCATACTAACCTTTTGAGATTCATGCAATAGGGTGCGGTGCCCAAATCCCTCTACATCTCAAAGCTTTGTAATCCCACCATTTAGATAATAAACCTTTTTTAAATTCCACTAAAATGAATAATTGTCCCACATTTAGTCCATTTATGGATCTCTGTCCATTCACTTAAGCTATCGATACATTACATGTTTTGAAAATATGTTTATTTAGTGAGATATGTTAACTCAAATTAGTTTTTTTCTGTTACGGTATACTTTATCCTGAGGTAAATTTGATTGATTGATTTGAAAATTCCAGGTGGGATAAAGCATTTTGTTTTAGGTTCAAACTTATAGCGAGCAACACTGACTAAATTCCTGTAAGTTGATTTAAAATCCCTCCCCGATGAGGTTTTACCTTAACAATAGGTTCAACCAAATAAATCTACTTTTCTGGGGGGTTAATTTAGTGAAGCCATTAAAGTCATGAAAAATCAGAATCAGTACCAGTCAGCTGGTGAAGCTAAGAAACTCAGTGCAAAATCAGAATATCTAAACCTACTTTTATTGCTCTGTAATATAAAGACACCTGAACTTCAAGAGGTTGATTCTCTGTAAATACTTTGATGGGTTGATTGAATCTTGGATAACACAACTCCATTTTTTAAATACCAAACTAGGAACATTACTGGAGCTGAATTCAATTACTCCCAAAAATGAGATGCAGAAAATCTCATAAATTTAGTCCTTTTTTTGTAGCAATATACAGGCCATTAACATAAAAAACAAACTGTGTGGTGGGCTTCATTGCCCTTGCCATCACACTACAGAGAGCTGATCTTTTCTGAAGTTTGTAAAATTTTCACACAAAGGTGGCACATTGCATTCAGTCTCTGTATCATAGACTCATAGAGATGTACAGCACAGAAACAGACCCTTCAGCCCAACTCATCCATGCCAACCAAATATTCCAACCCAATCTAGCTTCACTTGCCAGTACCCAGCCCATATTCCTCCAAATCCTTCCTATTCAAATACCCATATCAGGGAGAGCAAAAACGGTGCCAGAGGTTCTTCACATGAATGGAGGTTCTTCACAAATACATAAAAACATGGAAAATAAGAGCAAGAGTAGGACGGCACAGCGGTTAGCCCTGCTACCCCACAGCGCCAGGGGCCCAGCTTCAATTCCACCCTCAGGGGACTGTCTGTGTGGAGTTTGCACATTTGCCCTGTGTCTACACCAGTTTCTTCCACGTGTTCCAGTTTCTTCCCACAGTCCAAAGATGTGCAGGTTAGGTGGAATGGCCATAGTATCTAGGTGGGTTAGCCATGGGAAAAAGTGAGGACTGTAGATGCTGGAGTATCAGAGTCGGAAAGGGTGGCTCTGGAAAAGCAGAGCAGGTCAGGCCGTGTCCAAGGAACAGAACGTTCGACGTTTCGGGAAAAAGACCTTCATCAGGGTTATAGGGCAGGTCTGGGTGGGATGCTCTTTAAAGGA
This sequence comes from Chiloscyllium plagiosum, assembly GCF_037043375.1. NCBI lineage: Eukaryota > Metazoa > Chordata > Chondrichthyes > Orectolobiformes > Hemiscylliidae > Chiloscyllium > Chiloscyllium plagiosum. The sequence continues at coordinate 23,321,399 of NW_028270172.1, forward strand.
TTAGTGTGGACTTAATGGGCTGAATGGCCTGCTTCCACACTGTAGTGATTCTATGAATCCTATTGTACTATTGTTGCACTTAATTATACCAGCACTAGACCATTTCTTAAAGGTTCTTAGCACTGAGGAACTGATGCATGCAGGTGCCATTGCAATGTTTAAAGGACATTTGGATGGATACATGAATAGGAAAGATTTGGAGGGATTTAGGCCAGGAGAGACAAGAGGGACTAGTTTAGTTTGTGATTATGTTCAGCATGAACTGGTTAAACCGAAGGATCTGTCTCTGTTCTTTATGACTCTTTGATTCTACAGCAATATGAGGAAAACAGCAATGAATGATGCAGAAGGAACAATTGTAGAAACCATTTTATTTTGTTGATCACATCAAGATGCAAACTCATGTATATTTGTGTTAAATAATTTTAACCTGATTAGCAATGACTCACTCAGAAAAGTAATGAGATTTCTGATAAATTGGCCATCTGTTAAATGTGCAGAGATCCACTTGCAACCTTGTTTGACATCAGTTTGACCTAATTCATGTCCACTTATTGGGTGACACAGAGCAGGAAAATCTAGGCCCTGCTCAAAGTGAGGGCACAATTCCAGTCACTTCTCAGTGACTGGTACAAACATGGAATATATTGGATTTGAGCAAGAGAGCCAGGCTATCAGGTAGAGATGATCAGTGGCATAAAGCCATCAAAGAAAGACCAAATGACCTGACTCCATGATGTAAGGCTCTACGGCTCTATGCAAATGGGGGGAAAGCCAGGACAGGGTACCAAGTTGGATGATCAGCCATGATCTTATTGAATGGTAGAGCAGGCTCGAAGGACCAAATGGCCTACTCCTGCTCCTATTTTCTATTTTTCTATGTAGTAATAAAAAACCTCTATTGACACTTGGGACATCGCTTTTGTTCTCTCATACTGGGCACAGAGACTATGACTATAATGTGCCACCCTTGTGTGAAAATTTCACAGATCCTCCAGAAAAGGTGAACCATCTGCAGTGTGGTACCAAAGGCAATGAAGGCCATTGAACAGTTTTTTTCTTAATGTTAATAGGCTGTGTGTGCTGCAAAGTAGTAGCATGGTGCTATTATTGCAATAACCCAAAGATCAGGGAGATTAAAAAATACACTGCAAGTTGCAAATCACTAGAACTTGCCAGTTAAATTATACAATTTGATTTCCTTAAACAGCATCTTATCCTCAGTCTTCACATTATTCTTAAGAATTTTTTTGATTTAGATATTAAACTTGCAGCTTGAGCTGGAACATAACAGTATGAAAAAAAGTTTAATGAGATGTGAATTGTTAATATAATGCTGAGTAATTGATTTGGCACAACTTAAACTGTTCAATGTTATTCCAGTATGGAGTAAATTGTTGCTTTAAGGTCTTAAAAATGAGAAGTGTTTTTTGTTTTTTGTTATCCTTCACCTTTTTTTCCCTTCTCTCTCTTAATCCACCCTTTCCTTCTCTTATTTTCTCTTTCTTGATTTGATTAATTTACCTATTCCCTTCTCATCCACACTGGTTCCAAATTTCTTATCAAGAGCTAACACTTCCAGCAACGAGAGGTGCAAACATTTTAAAGCTGGACACTGAGGGGACAGTACCTACAAGGGCACAGTATGAAGTGCAAATTCTGAAAGAATACAATGTATGTTAATTGGTCAATGAAGTTTACTACTTACTCATTTGTTTTCCTTTGTGTCAGATAAAACTAGGCATAATGCTTGTCTTAAATACTTGTAACTGAAGTGTATGGAAATGTTGGAGGTCTATATTCTGGACTTCAAGGAGGTTCATAACTAGATCCTTTTCCTCTCCACGCTTGAACATTTACAATAAACATGCCTACAATTTATGATCTTAAGGGAGAACTGTCTTAACCTGTGAGGGAATGTACCCTTCATTTACTCCCTACCTAACAACTGACTATAGAGATCAGTACTGGTATTAAATTATCTAAAACTTTGAAGGAGTATACTACTTGTTACAGGATTCTATTCACTAAGTAGGAAATCAAGCAACTCACAAGAGTAGTTGCTTGTACAGTTTCTTGTTGATACGACATAGTTGGATTGTAAAAGGTGCTGAAATGATAGTAGTCCCTGATATATCATCAGCACTGCAAAAGGCTGGAACATGAGCAGTTGAAGTGTGCCTTCTCATTGAATGTAGACACCTCACAGAAGGAGGGAAGTATAAATGATTGTATTGTCAAAATGAATGGAAACCATAAAATAGATTCATTAGAAAGTATCATAAATCTCAGTGTATAGATTGCACTGTCATGTTTTTTTTATAACAGACAAATTTAGGAATGTAACTATAACTTAATTGCATGCAATCTCTGCAATTCTAACAATTAGTGCTTATGTTTCTATTTTCCTTGATCTTATTTATTGGAGATTGATAAGTTTTATATAATTGTGACTAGAACAATAATGTGACTGTTTTAGAAATCACGCTAATGAAAACTTATGAAAAAGAATCAATAAAATCTACAGATGACTCACATTTGGAGTAGAATTTCATTCAAGTTTTAGGGACAGTGCCAGTAGCCAAGATTGAGATGTTGGAGATGGGCTTAGTTAGCATCACTTTAACAGAATTCAAGCACAGGAGGGACAGCAACCTTCAGGAGACAAGGAACTATTTTACGGCGATGGGTTACAATCCACTGACATCGTTGGCATCATAAAGAGACCAGAATCAAGGGTGCTATTCCTGCCTGCTGAACCATAAAAAGAATTGCAGAATGACTGGAGGTAGTGGAGTAAGTTCAAAGATTTGATTTTTCTGTGGAAACCTTGTAATACTGGAAGAAAAAAAGTGCTTCCTGTATCTATTTCTTCCTGCACCTAAAACACAGTCCTCCCAGCATGGGTCCTGCATTGTCTCCAGAGTCAACACAGCCTTGACCTTGCTTGAATGCTAGTACTGAATGCCCAGGTCTCTGCCAATTACTAGCTTCAGGCTGAGATTGTTCATTTGGCTTCTCAGCATCCTGGGAAGCTATGTTGAGTTTGTGAGATAAACCTTATTGGTTTTAGACAAGATTTAAATAAGGCTCAGTCTGGTTTAAATAGTCTGCGCCTAATATTGAATATGTCAAGTTGCCTCCCTCTCTCCTGGTTTAAACTGAACTTGCACCCAGTTACAATCAATGTTAAATACTTTGGTCAGGTAAATAGGTTAAGTTTTTTTTCTCAAAAAGGACATTAGGGAACCAGTTGGGTTGTAACAACAAGCTGACAGCTGCATTTGTACTTTTCCTGAAATGAGTTTCTTTTGTGCAGATTTTAAAAAAGTGTGTCAACTGAGTTCAAACTTAGAAAATGGTGCTATTATAGATTTATGTTCTCTGTATTATTTGTCCAGTAGTCCAGTGAAGTGAAGTGGCCATAGTCCCACCAGGCCATAGGACTGTTCTCCTATTAGCAATGGGAAAAATGCTGGTGGTGTAATCTGAGGGTCACCACACCTCAGGCAAAGTTGGGGGGCAGTGGGAGGTGGGAGGTTTGGGGTGAACGGTACAAAAGAAGATTCCCGATGGTAACCTCAGCCAGGGTGTGAGTTGAATCTATGCTATTGGCATCATGTTTCATTACAAGCCAGCTGTCCAACCAACTGAGCTAGCTAATCCTGAACTAGTGCAGTAACATAATAGCTACATTAAAGCTTGTCGTCGAGCACAGAAAAAAAAAGTACTCTTTAAGAGACTGCAATGATTGCATTTTCCTGACTGGTATATCCAAAGCAGTTTTGCCATGATGGAATTTGATGTGATATTTTTCAGCCACTTTTATTTCCAGAATATTGTATCAAAGAATAATAAGTGGTGCAATTTTCCCATGTTTTATCTACCTCGGTGGGGGGGGGTTGAGCATGTTAAGTGGCAATTCACGCACTACTCCACAAGTGAGATGTTTTGTTGTATCGCCTGCCAGTCAGCTTATTAATGACAGAATCCCTACTATTTGGCCTACTGGGTCTGCACCAAGCCTCTGAAGGGCATTTAACTAGACCCAGCACCCCACCCCCATCCTATCCCCATAAATCTACACTTACCATGACTAAACTACTTAACCTTCACATCCCTGGACACAATGGGCAATTTAGTATGGACAATCCACCTAAGCTGCATATCTTTGGACTGTGAGGGGGAACTGGAGCACCTGGATGAAACCCTCACAGACACAGAGATAACGTGCAAACTCCAAACAGATGCTCAAACAAGGCTGGAATCGAAGCTGAGTTCCTGTTGCTGTGAGGCGGCAGTGCTAACCACTGAGCCACTATGCCACCTGGCTGACAGCTTAAGAGCTAACAGGTGAACAAGGGTAAGGGTAAGCACCTCATCTTATCATGGACTGGACTTTGGTTATCCAAGTCACCAGCTGATATAGGCCAACTTGAGGTTAGCAGCTTCTGGGTCTTAATGTCTCCCTGTCCAGGCTCACTCCACAGCGAATTCAGAAGCAAGGTGGTAGTTTTTTCTTCATCTTGCGGGTCATATGGGAATATGGGTTCAGAGGGTTATAGGGAAGGACAAAACTCCAGACTGGGGCAAGTGGAGGCATCATGGTTTCTCAGCCAGGAAACTAACCACATTTACTGCTTGTAGGGGAAGCAAGTGATCAGGGAGGTGGGGAGTTATAGAGTCACACAGCATGGAAAGAGACTTTGGCCCAACTCGTCCATTCTGACCAGGTTTCTCAAACTTATCTAGGCCCATTTGCCTGCATTTGGCCCATATCCCTCTAACCTTATTCATATACTTTGTCCAAATCTCCTTTAAGTGTTTTAACTGTACTCAACTCTACCACTTCTTCGGGTAGCTCATTCCTCATACGAACTACCTTCCGTGTGAAAATGTTGCCCTTTACCTCCCTTTTAAATCTTTCCCCTCTCCTCTTAGAATGATGCCCTCTAGTTTTGAACACCTCCATCCTAAGGAAAGGACCTTTATTATTTACCCTATCGATGCTCCTCATGATATTATACACCTCTATAAGGTCGCCCCTCCACCTCCTATAGTCCAGGGAAATAAGTCCCAGCCTATCCAGCATTCCCTTTAACTCAAACTTTCCAGTCCCAGTAAAACCCTTCTAAATCTTTTCTGTGCCCTCTCCAATTTAATAACCCCCTTCCTATAAGAAGGCAACTAGAATTGTACGCAGAATTCCAAAAGTGGCCTCAGCAACATCCTGTACAGCTGCAACATGACATCCCAACTCCTAGACTCAATGCTCTGACCAATGAAGACAAGCGTGTCAAATGTCTTCTTCACCACCCTTTCTACCTGTAATGCCACTTTGAAGGAACTGTGCACCTGAACCTGAAAGGCCCATTGACCACTTAAGGCCTTAACTGCTGGAGACTCAAGAAAGTCTGTAATGGACTGCCTTGCTCAGCACTTATTGTGAGTATGGCAAGGAAAGGCTGAATATCTCTGCATGGCCAACTAACCCCATTAGTTTCTCGTCTTGCCATCCCCCTTCCATATCAGTGAGGGAAAAATTTAGACCCAGCATAGTACCAAAGTAAATGATAGTGATCTTGTGGTGCAGTGGGTGGCATCTCAGCCTCTGCTTCAGTCCCATCTGAGGACTTGATGACAGAGGAGTGCATTCACAGTACAGCAGAACAAGTTAAGTTTTGACCTGCAAATCCTTCCAGCATTCCAACACTGGCAGAAAGTAAGACCAGCAGAGATTGTGTTAGCCATGCACTGGCAAGAAAGTTGGAGCTATTGTCAGCATTATTCACAGTCTACCAAAGTCTACGGCTGATGCATTTAAAAGTGCAAGTTGCTACATCAACTAGACTCCTAAAAAAAAATCAGCAATGTAACAGCAAATGAGAAATAACTGTGTAGTCGTTGTTACAATGTGCTTTCTCCATAGAGGAGAATAATGTTCAATGTACAAAGTTCAAGTACAGTATATATATGACAATAGCACAAGTGCAACAATGGTAGGCAGCTTTTGTTTTGTATTTACTTATCTTGTCCCTCCATATCTGAAAAAAATTGCATCAGCAAGATGGGACAGAAAAGTATCAAATCGTCATGTTGACAGTTCCCACATTCATTATTCCTGAAACAGAATAATTCTTTTATCATTTTAATCAGGGGTTTAATTATAATCCCCCAAATCTGGTAATTAACTCAAATAAGGATCTCATTCAGTGTTAATAACATGATCTGCTGTTATCAGTTCCATCAGACATTAATGGAATTAGCAACCCAGTAGAAAATTAATCTATAGAAGTTTTCAAAAATTAATCCTTTAATTAAGGAACTTTTGTTGTAACTTGCACTGCCATTCTGAAAATTTGAGTCAAACAGCATCTTCATTGTTTGGTTACTGCAATGTTTTAAGCTAAACCTATGTTTTTAAAGGAGCATTTGACAGGAAATATCTCTTTTTCACAAATTATTCCAAGTTACTTGCTATTGGGCTGTGACCACTAACTTGCAATTTATTCATTTCCAGATTTTTCTCATTCTGGGAGCCTCACACTTGTGGGAGTGGTGATATTGCCATTATCATTTCAGTTTTGACAATATTAGCTCATCAGGACTGCATGAAAATCTTTTCACAAAGATTGAGATCATGAAAAATGTAATGTAAGTGGCCAGCTCAAAATTCTGAATTGCTCCCAGCAGCATTACAGTAGCCATAGTATGATTGTCTGTCACTCTTGGTTCTTTATAAAGAGCTTTTTTTATAAAATCCCTACAGAATGGAAACAGGCCTTTCAGCCCAACAAGTCCACACTGACCCTCCAAAGAGTATCCCACCCAAACCTCTACATTTACCCCTGACTATATGCATTTAACCTACACAGCCCTGAACTCTATGGGCAATTTAGCACTGCCAAATCACCTAACCTGCATGTCTTTGGATTGTAGGAGGAAACCAGAGCACCTGGAGGAAACCCACACAGATGTGGGGAGAATGTACAAAGTCCACACAGACAGTCACCAAAGGCTGAAATTGAACCTGGGTCCCTGGCGCTGTGAGGCAACAGTGCTAACCCCTGAGCCAATGTGCTTTCTTGCTTCAGTACCCTGTACAATATTCCTAAATTGATCCGTATACATCTCTTGATAACTGCTTTACTTCGTACATGATCTACAAATCCCTTTCTTTATTCACAAAAGTCTAGCTCCCCTTTATTTTCTGTCTTTCTTCTTCATATATGCCTTGATGTGTTATTTACCTGACTCCAGAATAATCCAAATTACAGTATTTCCTTGTTTTTCATTGAGCTTCATTTATTTATTTTCTTTATATTTCAAACATTTGTACTTTATTTCCTCACCTTTGAACGTGCAAACTGCAGATTGCTGATTTATTTCTCCCTCAATGTTGCTTTCACAGGAACTTTTTTTTACTTTGACTAAATTTCCTTCACATTTAGGTCTTGAGTCTTCTTGCAGTAGTTCAGCAATTGTCTGACACTTTCACTCTCAACTGTCACTGGGCTTATACCACCATCTTTCCTTCAGGGTCCTCCAAGGTGTTTTACTGGGCATAATAAAAAGCTTTCAAAATTATCACTAATGCCCTGCAAAGCCATTTGCTTAAAATGTTTCATGCGTTTTGCTTCTCTTTCCTGGGTTCGGGATAAATTTCCATCTTCCAGTTTTTTTTCCAATCAATTTCATTGTCTATCTCTTTTCCCTTCAAAGCCGGAACCACTGCACAGTCAGTCTGGATCGGAGCATCAAGCTAAATCTTTTCCTGGCTCTAAGTGCCCGATCCTTTGATTACTGATCCTACATGACTACCCCTGCACTAAACAGCATCAATTTTGTCCTCGCTAGGAAACCAAAAGTGTGGATCGCATGAACAGGATTACTTATGATTGATATTTTATGAATTTCTACAACTATACCTTGAGTATGTGCTTACATGACACATTTTTGATAGCTACTGCTTGAGGGAAGACCATTTCTCTCTGCCGATAACCTTCAAACAGAATGCTGAAGGATGCGACATTTGTCAATCCAGGATTGCGCATGTCTAATAATGTATTTATGTAAATTTAGTGAATCCATTGGTTATGAAAATAACCCGAACTTTCTTCAATGCCATTGTTGTGGTAATTAGAGAAGAATATTAAAAGAATACTGAGAAGTCTAGGGAGATGGAGGAGAATGAGAAAACTCCATGTACACAGTCACCCAAGGCTCGAGTCAAAGCTGGTTCCCTGGCGCTGTGAGGCAGTAGTGCTAACTGAGCCACTGTGCCGCCCCTTTATAGAGTAACTGACCCAGATACACCCTATTCCTGTCATTCTGCATTTCCCATAACTAACCTGACTAGACTGCACATCCCTGTGTGCTATGGGCAATTTAGCATGGCCGGTCCACTGCACATATTTGGACTGTGGAAGGGAACTGGAGACACTGGAGGAAACGCACACAGACATGGGGAAAATGTGCAAACCCCATACAGACGGTCACCTGAGGGTGGAATCAAAGTTCTGTCCCTGACGCTGTGACTCAGCAGTGCTCAACAGACCATTTCCTCCATGCTCTCTCATTTGGTCCAGGCCCTCCACCAACCCACCCTCCACCCGGCACCCTCTCTTGCCACTGCATGATCTGTAAAACCTGTGTCCTCACTTCACGCTCCCGCTCTTCCATCCAAGACCCCAAAGAATCTTTTCACATGCAGCAGAGATTTTTCCGCACATCCACCCACTTCTATTGTGTCCGTTGCTCTCAATATAGTCTCCTCTACATCAGGGAGACAGAACCCAACTAGTGGAACATTTCAGGGAACATCTCTGGGACACACACACACCCAATAAACCCACTGCCATTTGGCTAACAACTTCAACACCCCCTCCCACTCCAACAAGGACATGCAAGTCCTGGACTTCCTCCGTCACTAAATCAAAGCCACCACGCCTGCAGGAAGAAGATCTCATCTTCCGCTTTGGGATTCTTCAATCACATGGCATCAACGTCGACTTCACTAGTTTCCAAATCTGCCCACCCCGTCATGTCATCCCAGATCTAATCCATCAATTCAGTACCACCCTCATGACCTGTCCTACCTGTCCATCTTCCTTCCCATCTATCTGTTCCACTGACCTATCACTATCACCCCCCCACCAGCTACCTTACCCCCAGCCTCACCCACAACATTTATCTCTCAGCCACCACACCCCCCACACTTCACCCCCCCCCCACATACACATTCATGATGAAGGGCTTATGCCCGAAACATCGACTCTTCTGCTCCTCAGATGCTACCTGGCCTGCTGTCAGTTCCATTGTCTTTCTCCTTCCCCTTCAAAGCCTGCCGTGCTTTTCTAGTGCCACACTATTTGACACTAAATACTAAGCCACCATGCCACCCAATCAACTTGTTCAGAGATGTTATGATGTACAGCTAGAGCAGGAGGATTTGATTCCAAGGCCCCCTGGCTTAGAGGTAGGAACACTGTCACTATGTCACTACAGTCACAAGGTCGCACTAGAGCCACAACTGAAAATATGCAGGGTTTTGATTGGTTTGAGGCATTGGCTGTCCAATTACTGAACCCAGAGGTGTCTTTGTAAAGCAGAAGGTTCTGATAGTTGAAAGGATGGGTGACATCCTCGGCATGAAGGAAAGTTCAGGAGCCTGGAAGGTAACCCTGCTACCTCTCCTGGTGTAAGTCAGTGCAGTGCAGGCAAATACTTTACCATGAAGCTAAAATTTCCTCTGTGCAGCTGATAGGCTTTGGGAAACCTATCCATGAAACAGGTTAAACTTGCAAGTCCCATTCGAACCTTTAGTGGAGTCCGTTGGCTGGTTAACTTTCCCTCCCCCTAACCCCATGCCTCTCAGATAAACCTGCAATTGGGCAGGTTATTTGTAAGTTTGGATCAGGTCCAATACCTTTAAAATGTTAGCATTTTACCCAATCCTTTCACCCATATTTTATGAAGGCAAGACCTTCACCAGTATTCCAAGACCAAAATTAATTTGAATAAAAATGTGTTAATTAGTAACAGCCAGTATGGACTTGTGAAGGAAATACATGCTTCTCTAACTTGATTTATTTATTTGCTGAAATAATAGAAAGGGTTAATAAAGAGAGTTGGTTTGTTATCTACATATGAACGTTCAAAATTCATTGTTAGCAAAACTGAAGCCCGTGAGATGCAAAGGAGAGAAAGTGTATTTAAAACTAATAGGCGAAGAGACTAAAAGATGAGGGTAATAAGAATTGTTTTTTTAAGACCAGGGAGAAATAAACAGCGAAGCCCTGCAGTGTTTGGAATTAGGATCACTGATCTTCCTGATACATTTTAATGACCTGAACTTAGGCATACTGGCATCATTTAAAACTTGTCAGATGGCACAAAACTCAAAATGGAGTAAACAGTGATGAAAACAATCACAAACTTCAGATGGAGTGGTACGGAAGTATTCCCCCAAAGAAAGTGTTCAGATTTGCATCTCTCCAGCTCTCAACAATTATTTTCAAGAAGTGAATATTGTGCATTAGCAGAAATAAAAATTCTGCATTTATAATTACAAATTTATTTCGCATGAAAACAGTAAATATTGATACTGATTGTACATTCTCATTGCAGTATATTTATCAGAAAATGTACGAGAAGTACACATACTAATGTGTTATTTAGCTCACATGATGTAATACCATGTGTTCTTGCAAACCAGATGATTTTGTGAGCAATTTACACAAGCAATAACTTGTCCAATACAGCGCGTGAGATTAAAATATGTGTTTTTGAGAGGATTTGTAGTTTTGGAAAAGTCCTGCAGATGTACAAATTTGTAAACCAGCTGAATAAAGAGAATGAGGACTCTGAAAATTTGAGACTAACTGACTATCTTGTAAGCATTTTTTCATATAATATAGTTTCATGAATAGTTTATTGTTGCTAATTTGATATCTGTCCCACAGGCATAAAAGATTAAAGAGCTTCTTGTGTATTCTGCTTTTTTTTGTTTTTGCAAACAATGGGATAACTCTTAAGTAAAACTTCTGTGCATTAAATGCAAGTGAGGATGCATTTAATTTCTCTCTCCTTTGTTTTGAAATAATCACTAGTGGTCCTTCGTGGGCATTTCTCCCAGTGAGTCAGAGACCTTGTGTTAGGAGATATGAATTCTGTAGTGCAACCCACAGGGATGATAACTTGTTCCCACTTGATTGGTGCATCTTGCTCCACGCAGCCAAGTTGAGTTATTTATCTTTTGAATCACTTTGAATCACTTTGCAACATTTCACAGTAATCCACAATGCTTTGGAGGCGTGAAGCTTTGATTTTTGCCTGCTCCTTTGGGGTACTGTCAGCTTTACTTGGGGAGGGAAGGAAGACAAGGAGGAGACCATTTTTCAATAGCTCATTCAAAACAATGGTTTAAAAACATACAAATGATTCTGGAAGGATTGGGCAGGATATATTAAAATAGTGAGATGTAACCTTGTTTCTCGAGGTCTGGTGTGTATCAACCCTTTATCTGAGCCAGAGGGTCCAAGTTCAAGTCAAGAGTGTGGTGTTGGAAAAGCACAGCAGGTCAGGCAGCATCCAAGGAGCAGGACAATTGACATTTCGGGTAAACACCCTTCATCAGGAATGAGCTTTTGCCCGAGATGTCGATTTTCCTGCTCCTCGGAAATGCACCACACTCTCAACTCTAATCTCCAGCATCTGCAGTCCTCCATTTCGCTCTAAATATACGGGCCATTCTAGGACTGGATGGCCAAGGAAGGTTATTTCATAATGCTGTCAAAACTCTACATCCTTCCAAAGAACTCCTAATAGAAGATGGTAAGAATGGGAGAGATTCTTTGTCAGTCCTGAAAAATGGAAAGAAATTGGAGGTTTTACCATCACAATGCAGTGCAATAGGTTGCAACCTGCACGTAAAAAATGTACGTTGACAGCAACAGGAACTCTTAGGGAAGTCCTTTGGTCCAGCTGGTCTGTTGGTGTAGAAACATTCTGTGTTGAATTCTATCCCTGTCCCACCTGGGCTTGGTTCAAGACCCATATCCATGCCATGCCTATGGGTTACCCTTACATTTGGGTGAAAACAGAAAAATTAACTCAGTTTCTACAATAGGTTACAATGGCAATAGAGAGAGAGAAGATACAGTTTACAAGAAAGAAATGGAGCAATTTGGATACCGCTGTTTCAAGCAGTTGATCCATACACCTGGTTTTCAGATTCCAAGACAGCAGGTTTGGCGAGGTGAAGAAAATTAGGTGACAGTCGGATTGTGTCCCTATTATGGTGGTCGAGATACCGGTAGGTTTTAGAACATAGAACATAGAACAATACAGCACAGAACAGGCCCTTCGGCCCACCACCCAGGTGGATAGAGCTTGTAAGAGGGCCTATAGTGTATTAGCATTCATTAGCAGACGGATTGAATTCAAGAGTCGTGAAGTGATGTTGCAGCTGTACAGGACCTTGGTAAGGCCACATTTGGAGTACTGTGTGCAGTTCTGGTCCCCTTATTTTAGGAAAGATGTGGAAGCTTTGGAGAGGGTGCAGAGGAGATTTACCAGGATGTTGCCTGAAATGGAGAATAGGTCGTACGAGGATAGTTTGAGAGTGCTAGGCCTTTTCTCATTGGAACGGCGAAGGATGAGGGGTGACTTGATAGAGGTTTATAAGATGATCAGGGGAATAGATAGGGTAGACAGTCAGAGACTTTTTCCCCTGGTGCAACAGCGTGTTACAACAGGACATAAATTTAAGGTGAAGGGTGGAAGGTATGGGGGGATGTCAGGGGTAGGTTCTTTACCCAGAGAGTGGTGGGGGCATGGAATGCGCTGCCTGTGGGAGTGGCAGAGTCAGAATCATTGGTGACCTTTAAGCGGCAAAAGGATAGGTGCATGGGTAGGTGCTTAAGCTAGGACAAATGTTCGGCACAACATTTTGTAACTTAAACATCTTGTAGGCCAAAGGAATGGAGAACTCCACTCACAGAATTCCATCAATGAATGCTTTCTTACTCATTGAGGGAAAATACTTTAAAAAAACAATAGATTAGAGGTTTTCTTCAAGATGGTCCTGGGAAAATATCCAATTTCCATGGGAGGGAGTGGACAAGCCTTCAGTCACAATGGTCACATTGATTGAGTTTTGACATGTGGAGGAAAACTATTTCAAAGGAAGTCTGAATTAAAGAGTTATCAGGAGGTTTGAATGATTGGGAGAATTCCAGCATCATAAAGGGTTGTGAACAGCTCAAGATTCTATGATTACTCCTATTGACCCATAAAAGTAACAGCAGCAGGCATTTACCAGAATTGATACTGGTTAGAACTACACGAGCCTGGATTGGCCTTCTATTTAATAAGTGTCAAGATTAGAGTGGTGCTGAAAAAGCACAGCAGGTCAGGCAGCATCTGAGGAGCAGCAAAATTGACGTTTCGGGCAAACACCCTTCATCAGAAATTAGATTTTGCCCGAAATGTCAATTTTCCTGCTCCTCAGATGCTACCTGTCCTGCTATGCTTTTCCATTACCACTCTAATCTTAACTCTGATCTCCAGCATCTGCAGTCCTCACTTTTGCCTTTTCTTTAGATTAGATTTCCTACGATGTGGAAACAGGCCCTTTGGCCAACCAGTCCACACCGACCCTCCGAAGAGTAACCCATCCAGACCCATTTCCCTCTGACTAATGTTCATTGTGAGATTAATAAGAATCCCCAAACTGTCCAACCTTTCCTAATGAAGAGATTTTCTCAATTCCTGCATTGCCTTTTTAAATCATTTTTGTATTCTTTGCAATGCAGCTCCATTCTTTCTTTTAATAATATGGACGCCAGAACTGTGCATCATAGTTGTGTAACCAAAGTTTGATACAGGTCTAACATCGCTTCTGCGATTTTCAAATTAATTCTTCTTGAAGTGGTATGCTTTAGTAACTTGCATCACTAGTTTCATCTATTTGTGTACATGCATTCCCTGGAACACTCCCCTCCCTCATTTGGATTAAAATAGGAAAGTGAAAGGCAATTTGATCATCAGACATCATCAAAATGTAGGTGGCGCTGCTGTAGGAGTACACACAACCCCCTAGTGCTCTAACATTGCTGACAGGTAAGTGATTGAATTGGATCACAGGGAGCTGGAAAAGGAATAAACAGGCCTCAGACTCATAATATCCATGAACCAGAAATTATATTAGATAAGCCATATAAATACCTTGGCTATAATATCACATTCGAGAATCAGAGTTCTGCAGCAAGCATCTTTGATCTTCAATCCTTAAAGCCCATCCAACATTTACAAAGCACAAGGCAGAAGTGTGATGGAATAAGTATTGTTTGCCTGAACATGTATAGCTCCAGCAACACACATAGAGCTTGATATCAACTAACAAAAAGAGAAATTGCTGGAAAAGCTCAGCAGGTCTAGCAGCATCTGTGGAGAGAAATCAGACTTAACTTTTCAAATCAAGTGACCCTTCTTCAGAACAGGGTTCACTGGACCCAAAACATTAACTCTGATTTCTCTTCACAGATGTTGCCAGACCTGCTGAGCTTTTCCAGCAATTTCTGTTTGCGTTTCTGATTTACAGCATCCACAGTTTGTTTGTTTTTTATTTGATATCAACAAACCTGGCCAGCCAGCAACACTCATGTCCAACGGATTAATTAGAACAAGCCAGGATGATAAAATCTGTTTGATCAGCTCCCTATATACCACCCAAAGCATGAACTCCCTTCACCACAGATTCAAATGGAAGCAGTGTATACCATCCACAAGATGCACTGCATTAACTTACCATACCTTCTTCAATAAAATCTTCCAAACCTCTGCCTCTACAGTGTAATGCCATAAAGTGGCAAATGTATAGGAATATTCCCCACATATAATCCCCTCCAAGCACCACATTATACTGACTTGTTCCTTCCCTGTCACTGGATCAAAATCCCAGAGGTACCTTCTTAGCAACACTACGGAAGTGTCTGTGCCACATGGACTCCAGAAGTTCAAAGACTGTCTCATTCCCCCCTGAACAAGGCTAACGAAGGCTGGGCAATAAATGTCGGCCTTGCCAGCAATGATCATATTCAATGAAATCATTTTTAAACAGTCCAAGCTTTGATGGATAATCATGAAGGGAGGTTTTAATGTTAGGAGTTCCATCAAGGATGCCAGCTGAGATGTTGTGGGAAAGATTAGGGTGAAAGGGCGATTGGTGCTCATGTTTGAAGAAAGGTCAGAGATGTCAGGAACAGGAATAGTGTTGACTGTGACAAGTGCTCACCTTTTTTCCATTATATAATATTTACATTATATAATATCTTGAAAGAAATCAGAATTAGCAGGAGTCGCACCAGAACAAGCCAAAGTTGCAGCAGGAGCAGAAAGTGTTAGATCCCTTATTTTGATATGCAAATAACCTAATTGGACCTTCAGACTTATGAAAAGGATACCCTTTATCAAAATTGCATCTTGTGCACTTTCTTCTGAAAGAATGCATAGGCCACTTAGACTCCATTTTCATTCTTTAAAGTGGCATATTGTACGAGAGAAATGGATGTTGCATTGCCCGATTTAAACACCAAGATACAGCCTCAATTCCCTTTTGTATTCCTTTAAACAGTTCCAAACTTTTATGCTAATTAGAAGGCTTTCCCTCAGAATGCTCTAGAAGAAGTAAGTGACGTATATGATGTATGGAGAAGGATATGCGCCTGCTCCCACAAGTTCAACCAGTTGCAATCCTGGGTCTGAAAATATTGGTTATCAGTCTCCATAATTATCCTAACTAAGAATAGTTTTCCAAATGAGATGTTTTCTCTCGCTCGGTCGAACACAGGTCCATCCGTGCTTTTGAATGAATGAAACATAGATTTCAAAAGAAGAATTAGTATAGTTGAAGCGATTACTTATTTGAATTGTCGCAGTAAAAAGGATAATTCTCCCTTTGTTTCCATTGACATTGCAGAGCTTGACATATGCAGGACAGCCTATTTTTCTTTCCTTTATGTCATTCATTCCTTCTTTCTTTTCATAAAAGGATTAGAAACAAAAAAAAATTGCTGTGGTTACACTATTTTGTTAGCGGCCTCTCAGCCAGTTCAAAACAAATCCGATGCAAGATGACTAATCGTGTCAAATATTTTTCCCTAGTGCCACATAAGCGTCTGTCTTATGTCATACTTCAAAATCCTATCTGTGTGATTTTACACCGCAGGCAATGGGAACAATGAGTATCAATAAACCATGGAGAGAGAGGATAATGAGGAAAAGGTCCTGTCAAGAAAATGATAAAGCATTTCAGCATTAATGACTGTAATTAGCGTTTAAAAAAATAAGCATCATTTAGATGTTAATTACTCCTCGCTTTCCTATCTTCTAAAAGCACCTGTGCTGTCTAGCAATGTGAGGGATCCCACAATGGAATTGTCCTTTAAGACAAAACTCTAAGTCCACATTTGACAACTAGAATATCGAGCACTTTACCAAAGTTGGAAGCCACACAATGAAGTTACCTAAATTCCTGTTTTGTTGAAATTTGACAGGAAGGCCTGTTTGATTTATTGGTGCATGCTGAAACGCAGAGGAAATGCATATTTTTAAAATTCCAATGAACAAGACTCTAGGGTAGACACTTAGAAATGAGACCTCCTGGCACAAAACTTCCTGTGCATTTAGTTCAGCCGCAGAGATCAGGAGAGCTCGGGGCTTTCCGGAATCAAGTTCCAAAATGTGCACATGGTATGTGAAGCTCAATGCCCAGAGCACAACTTCATAAGGAAGAAAAGTAGTCAATTAATCACGGTGGGCCTGTAATAAAAATCCCTTTGCAGATCTAAAACAGCTACACGGCCACTTACAGCCAGAATGAATCTCATATGTTCAGGTGTGGGAATGGCTCAAGACGAAATAACAGTAATAGCCAGGAAAGCTTCCCTTGCCTTGAATAATAGAACCAGAGGACATGGTCTGCAATGAAGAGGGATGAAGTCAAAACTAATTTATGGAAAGAATATTTCAGTGAGCTTCTTCACAGCTTTGCATAAAATGCTTAGTCCACAATTTTAGTTTAGGGATTAAACTATTGTGGAAAAATTTACAGTCACAAATATTGACTGATATAGCACAGGGCCAATAAATAGTAAAACTGAAGTCAATTTGAATTGTGGGTAAAATTCTGCACTACTTAAAGCCATACCCAGCATAAAAGAAGATGGTTGTGAATGTTTGGAAGTTCATCATCTCAGTCCCAAAACAGTCTTAGACTTTGCTGCAGTACTTCCATAGAGTAGTGTCCTAGGGTCAATCATTTTAGCTGCTTCAGCAATGACTGTTTTTCTAGCAAATAGTCAGAAGTGAGGATTTTCACTGATTGCACAATGATCAGTACCATTCACAACTCCTCAGATACTAAAGCAGTTCTTGTACATCAATACCTGGACAACATTCAGATTTGGGCTGAAGAGTAGCAAGTAATATTCATGTCACCAAAGTGTCAAATAATACTCATCACTGAAATGGAGGTAAAGGAATCAATGTCACTTGGTGTTCAATGGTATTGCCATTGGTTAATCCCTTGCTACCAATGCCCTAAGGGTTTCCGCTGACAAGAAATTGAACTGGACCAACCGTATTATTATTTTGGCTACAAGTACAGATCCGAGGCTGGGAATTCTGCAGCAATTAATTCACCACTTGGTTTCCCAATGCCTGACCACTACCTACAAAGTGAAAATCAGTCGTGTGATCAAGTACTCTATTACTTGGATGAGTGCAGCTCCACCAGTACTCAAGAAACTGAATAGCATCCAAGACAAAATATCCCACTTGACTGGCACCCTACCCACAACCTAAGTATTCAATCCCTCCACCCTCTATCTGCAGAGAGAACAGCATGTACCATCTACAAGACACAATGCAGCAATTCACCAAGATTCATTTGAAAATACCTTCAAAACCCACAATCTCTACTACCTAGAAGGACAAGGTAAGCAGGTACATAGGAAAACTATCACCTTGAAAGCCACACACCATCATGGCTAGAAACTATCTCATTGTCCCATCATTGTGACTGGGTGAAAATCTGGAACTTTCTAAGCAACATTGTGGGTGTACATATCCCCATGGACTGCCGCAGTTCTAGAATGCAGCTCACCATTACCTTCTCAAAGGCAATTAGAATATGCAACAAACATAGCTTAGGCAATGATAAGCTCATCCTGTGAAATTATAACTGTTTAAAAATTGCACCAGAGTAAATTATACTCCTTGTGTTTGCATTAATAAGTACGTGGTAATTTTCTTCTTTGCATTATTTTCATGAAAGTGTTTACCAGTTTATTTTAAAATGAGTTATGTAATTCATCAGAATACATTGCTAATATTGGACTTTGCATTTTTACCCTATTTTATGAGCGGCAAAGAATTTTCACTTGTCACTAATGCCAGCTATCTCTTCTGCCAATCTTTGTTGGTATTTAAGAGTTAGAAATCACCAAATGTGAAACTTGAAATATTAGTTGTCTAACTTAGTATGCAGGGATAATTCAACCAGTTGACAGTCCAACTACACAGTTTTGATCAGGTGAAGCAGCAATCAGGAATGTGAGCAGGAGCATGAAGTGTAAGCCAGAATATCCATTTCCAGTCGATGAATCTTTGTGCTGGATCTGTCAATTTATGAAGTTATCCCAATGTGTTAAGTGGAACAATCATACAGGGTATTGATTGGAAAAGAGGTACAGGGTTATTGATAAAAGATGAGTATGACAAGAGGAAAGTATATAAATGTAGTCTTGAGTTAAAGAGACAGAAAGGCAGAATGAGAATCAAGGTAGTGCATATTGGCTGAGCTGTGATAACCACATCTGGTGAAAAAACAATAAGTAAAGGTAGAACCTTCAACTTTCTTTCAATGTCTGACCATGAATCTCTTCCATTCTTATGACCCACCAGTGCCATGTGTAGAAAGAATTTGCAGTTTCACAATAAATTGGTTTGGCTCCATTTTGAAGGCACCTTCCGTGATCATCAAGGCCTAAGGTGGGGATTGAATGAAATGTTTCTGAAACAGACAACATTTTCTCAACAGCTACAGGAAAAGGATAGGATTGCTTTTTCAATGAATCAGCACAGTAATGATGATCCGAAAGGTCTCCTTCAGTGTATGTCATTCTTGGTAGTTTTCTGTCCCCAGTGTTAGTATCAACTGAAAATCACTAAAGTCATTTCTGCACACATAATTAATATTAATATCCTGGTCACTGTGGTCTCACACTGTAACTCCTTTCTAATTTATTAACGTACAGTTAAAAGTTCCTTCACCTTAGTGCGTCACATTAGCCTATTCTGTTACTGACATTTTAAAATGATTTATTTCACCATAAAATGTATCATCCTCTGATGGTGAATAGTAAATCAGAACAAAACTCATTGTGACTGCTCCATGCTTAATATTACAGTCCTGTTTAACAACAAAGATTAATTTGCCCATAAGATGATATGGAACGACAATAGTTATACAGTCCTGACAAAATAAAAGTATTGGTATACTGCGCTTATAATATAATTAATGTCCCAAGGCACTTCAGTGAAGCATTATAAAATAAGATCTAGCAGTAAGTCCCATAAGGAAATATTACTTTTGATGATATTATGTTTGGTCGATGAGATAGGGTTTAAGCAGTGCAGTTTTTGCCCATGGAGATGTGCCCTTCACAGGGTAGCAAATACACAAAAAATGTCTGGCACAAAGGTTGGTGAAAAAATTGTCACCATCCTCCATCTACTCCATGATGAAAGAGAAGGTAACCTAAGGATAAAAATATGTGATGTAATTAATATATTTACTATCAGTAGAGAAACAAAAAGTACTGGACAAATTCAAAGGATTAGAATCTGACGAATCACCGGAATGCAATGGGTTACAGTGTAGGCTACAAAAAGCATTTATTGCAGAGATAGTGGATGTGCTGGCTGTGATTTTCCAAAATTCTTCAGATTCTAGAATAATCCCAATATATGGGAAGTCATCCTGAAGCCAAGGCAACCGAAGGCATAGCCTGTGCAGAGAAATATCACCATGAATATGTTCTCCAATTTCTTCAGGAAATGTAAATGAGTCAAGGATATAGAAACCAACAGTAAGATCTGACTCACCACCACCACCATCCCCCCAAACCCCACACTACCCAAACAAGATAAGAGGCCAATTTTATCTCAAAGTAAATGATGAATGGCATCTTTTTCTTTATGTCTGTTCCACATTCTTATTTCTCTTGAGATGAATTCAATTTCAACCTTCATCTTTTAGTTATGTTAGGAATGATCGCAGTGTTAATGTTGCCTAGATTAATTCTTTGGTGATATGAATTACAATCCCATCATGGAATTTGGGGTCATTTATATTGGAATTAAAACTAAATCTGGCATTGCAATCTAGCCTCATTAATAATGATCATGAGATTACTGAATTAATGCAAAAAACCATCCTGTTCACCAATATTCTTCAGGAAGAAAATGTCCCATATTATCAAGCCTGGCCTGTGTCTAATTGCAAATCCACAGTCATGTATTTGACTCATAATTGCCCTCTGAAACTGACTTCTGCTGGCACAGACACAATGGATTGAATGGTCTTCTTCTATACTATAACATTCTTTAATTCTGTGATTCCATGAAATGGTTGAGCACGTTGTACCAAACCACTATCCAGAAAAAATAGTGCATGTGTGCCAATCACACTGTGGTTGGTTCAAAAAAGGAGTTCAACGAAACCACTTTTCCAAAGGCAATTGACACAGTCAATTAATGCCAGCCTTGGCAGTTATTTTCACATTCCAAGAATGAATAAAAGATGTCTAATAATCTGTTTTGTCATCATGCCTCTTGAATGGCATGGTGGCTCAGCAGTCAGCACTGCTGCCTCATAGTGGCAGGGACCCAGGTTTGATTCCACCCTCAGGTGACTGTGGAGTTTGGAGATTCTCCCTGTGTCTGTGTGAGTTTCCTTTGGGTGCTCTGGTTTCCTCCCATATCCACAGATGTGATGTCAGGAGGATTGGCCATGCTAAAGTGTCTAGGGATGTTGTAGGTTAGGGAAATGTAGGGTTATGGGGATAGGATATGGGGGTGAGTCTGGGTGGGATGGTTTTTGGAGGGTCAGTCCAGATTCGATTGGCCGAATGGCCTGCTTTCACATTGTTGTGATTCTATGAACATTTCAAAGTTGTAGAAGATGACATTTTGTCAACTGAAAATAGAAACCCTGGAATCCTGTAGAACTCATGCTTGTGGACTGGTTGTCCTTCAGTTATACATAAACAATTGTTTCTCTTTAATGGTGGGTTATGCCCATTGTCCTTGAAATCTGTAATTCCATACCTACCTTATCATTCCTTATTTCTGTAATTATAGCAGACAGCTATAGAGTTCAGATCTCTATGTTTCTCCAATTCTGGCCTCATGTGCATCCCTGATTTTTTATTACTTGTGCTATCGGTGGTGACTCAATCCATCTAGGTCCCCAGCACTGGGTCTTTCTTCTTAAACCTCTTCAGCTCTGTCTCTCCTTTAACATCCACTTTCAAAATTATCTCTTTAACCAAATGCTTGGCCAGCTATGCTGGTGTCTTACATACTCAAGTAAAAGTCGGGTTTTCGGAACCAATTTTTCTTTCACCAGTGGCAAGTAGGAAGTCCTTTGCAGGAGGAATGCTTTCAAGGTCGGACTGGATGCCAGGTTTTTGGAGATCACCGTTAATGACACCGATGCTGGTCGCTGGCCATGGTCCTGAAACCAGCTACTGTACTCTGCGCCCGTGTCCTGCATTTCAAGAAAAGGGCAATTGCTAAAACGAACACCTGCAGTTCCAATTTTCCGCTGGCCACATAACCATTTTTACAGCAAAGATAGGACCCTGCACATATTCATGCACATAACATACTCCGCAAAAGCTGGGCCAGGAAATTGACAAATCAACTGGAAAATTTGTCTGGGCCTGGAACTCTGTGAAAGCATCAGCTTAAACTAGAGAAATCAATGAATTTGGAAAGTCAACAATTAGTAAGAGAACAAAAAGGCTATTCAAAGCCAAGCCTAGCTCCTGAGTAACTATAAAACTGACCCCCAACCCCCAACTTACAACATGCACACATCCAATGACAGATTCATTACCCATCACAAATCTCGATCAAAAATAGAATTAGAATCCCTACAGTGTGGAAACAGGCCCTTCGGCCCAACAAGTCCACACAGACCCTCTGCAGAGTATCCCATCCAGACCCATTCCCTTACATTTACCCTTGACTCATGCCCCTAACCTATACGTCCCAGAACACGAGGGCAATTTAGCACAGCTAATTCACCTAACATGCACATCTTTAGATTGTGGGAGGAAACCCATACAGACACAGGGAGAATGTGCAAACTCCACAGAGACAGTCCCCTGAGGCTGGAATTGAACTTGGGTCAGTGAGCACTGTGCCAACATGCTGCCCCTGGAGCTAATACCCCTCCCTCCCTACCAGTGGATCAAACATCCTTTTTTCTACCCCAAAGACCTTGTCCCCTCCCCTAGTCCCTGGATCTCCACACCCTAGCTGGCAGATCCAACAGGATCCCCCCATTACCCTGCCTCAAACCAAAACCCAATAACCTCTCTCCCCACTGCTGGACCCAAGCCCCTCGGACCCAACATGCCACCTCACCCCTAGGACCTGCTCCCATCCTTCCACCACCAGACTTGACCTAACCTCCTCCTGCCATTGGATCCAATATCAGCCTCTCTTTTTGGGTGCTCCTTCGCATCCAACCCTTACCCATCTGATACCTACATAGCTGCCATACTACTAATTTGGCAGCCTATCCCATACCCACCTGGAACTAATGTACTCTGTATTTATTTTTTTACTGCTATGTTGACTCAGAACTGCTTCTGGAAGTAGACACAATTCATCAGCACATTGGTCAATATGTACAGAGCATCCTAGTGGCAATGCAGCTTAGATGAAATATTTTCTGGTTTCTTACCCTCTGCACTCCTGGTGCTGTGTATATTTGACACCTTATCCACCTTTCGCCCTGTCTTCTAGCACCTTAACCTTACACTCACCTTATGTACTTAGCCTTTCACATGAGCTGTCAACATACTTCTCTACTGGACCTTTAAACCACAGAAAGTAGCAACTGACTGCTGTGAAAAAAAGGACATGGTTTGCGTTACAAGAGACCCGCCACATTCAAAGAATGAATCCACATTTCTGAAGGAGCTCTAATCGGAATCTCTTCTTGGAATTGCAGAGATCTTTCTTAACTTAGAAAAGAAATGGAGTGGCAAGTTGCATCTGAACACCATTCCTTGGAATATCAGGCTGTTCTCACCAATACTCCTCTGAAAG
The DNA here is from genome assembly GCF_037043375.1 of Chiloscyllium plagiosum. NCBI lineage: Eukaryota > Metazoa > Chordata > Chondrichthyes > Orectolobiformes > Hemiscylliidae > Chiloscyllium > Chiloscyllium plagiosum. Next base: position 23,344,811 of record NW_028270172.1, read on the forward strand.
CTAGCACAAGGTATATGAGAACTGAAGCATATTTGGGCTTAAAGTCAGGGACACCTCTTACACAAGATCAACCACTTGAGTATACATGTGATGCCTCATTGTGTGGATTGGACTCAATTTTTTATTTGATAATCATTCTTGTGGGGCACCTTGGAACTTTTTACTCTTTTTGAAGCATTGTATGATGTAGGTTGCTCTGCAAGTTGGAGGAAGAGGAGAATTAGCCCAGAGAACACTAACATATTCCATTCCCTATTTAACAGGAAGCGTGTTTAGTTTATTGATGTTTCTCAAGGTAAAATGGATCAATATTATTAATCAGATGTATTCACTTATGGACTTCCTTCCTCTTTTGATTCCAAAAGGGACAATTTGTTATGAGCTGCAAAACACATGCCTCAAAGGAAATAATGGAAGATAATTCAATAGAAATTTTGAAAAAGCTATAAGACAGATGCTTGAAAAGGAGAAGCTTCTGGGGCTGTGGAGTGAGAGTGGGAGGGTGGGGGATTAGACTAATAGGACATTTTTTTTCAAAGAGCTGGCACAGACATAATGAGCCAAACAGCCTCCTTCTGTCGTCTATGTTCTAACATTCCTGACGGAAAATTCTATTTTGTACATCTGCAGTGAGCAAAATGAAGGATTTCGCATTTGTTTGAGCCATGGATTCATGCCTAGTAGGGACTGCACTGAGACTGTACAAACATGTGACACTTAGAAACCTTGGAGCCATCAGACAGAGAACAGATGCTTTTCATTACACACTAGAAAGCTATCTCTATACTTTATTCTCATCACAGAGAGAGAGACCAGGCCCTCTGAGCATCAACAGTTACTGTTTATATATTCATAGACTTTTAGTCTGAAAAGAGTTTCATTGGTTTTCTAAGATGTGAAAATGTTATAAGCTACCCAGTTTAATGAATATTAATGACACCTTAGAGAATGGATTATAAATTGTTGCTTATTAGAAGTAAAGAGGAATGAATGAAATAGTGTAAAGGGTAAATGAGAAGTAATTTAAGAGGCTTAAGTAAAAAGAGCTGCAAGCTAGTTTAAATTTTACCTTCTCTTTAGCTGGAGAGAATGATGAAGTAACTGTCTGAAGTTAATGTTTATTGTCAATCACATTGACCCAATTTTTCATTTTTGAGAATTGTTCTACTATATATGATCCAGATGGGTTGCCCAACATGGCTCTATCTACCAGTTCAAGTTGATGTAAAAGGTCCCAAAGTTCATGGGATTTTTCTGTGTGTAAATTGATCCTCATTTTTCTACAATACAACTGTGACTTTCCTTCAAAAACTATTTATTGTCTGTAAACAACTTTAGAAAGTCCTGAGACCATGAATGATACTCTACGAGTTCATGAATAATTCTATTCTGAATGTCACCAAATTCAGCTAATTAGCAAAAAGATGAAACTGTGTGTTACATGGACAGTTAAAGGGGAATGTAAATCTACAATATTTTATACACAGTCACAATTGTAGGGTTGTAATTCCACTGTATCTTTCCATCCTTCCCCCTTGTGTTTATTTATCTTTGTTTTAAATGCATCTACACTCCTCATCTTAACTACTCCTTATGATACTAAGTACCACATTCTATTCTCTAAAAAAGTTTAATTTGAATATCATGTTGGATTTATGGCAACTAGCTTGTCTTCGTGATCTCTAGTCCTTGACTATCCAAAGTGGAAATACCTTCTTTATGTCTACCCTATCCAATCCTTTCATAGTCTTAAAAAAATTGAGCAGGTCATAAAGCCAGTGTTTTAAAAGAGGATGATTGATAAAGAAAATGTATGTTGTATTTTGGAAGTGCAGAGCATTTCATTAGATGGCTTTTTTAGCTGCTGGAGAAAATGTTCCTGTTCATTTTACATCAGAATAGGTTTCAACACTTGGGCTTCCACAGCACTTACCTTGATACAAGTCCTTATCCCCTTCTCATAGGTCTGAATGGCTCCTTGATGTGATTGGATCTTTACTCTTTTAAGTCACACCAATTTACACATCTGATGTTATAAATAGTACAAAGATCAAATCCCAAAAGCTCAGCATGAGGGTGTTTAATGGGACAAGTGGTGAAGATTGTGTTATCTGGGACTGCAGTGTTACTTTGACAATGAATTAACAGCATTTACTGGCTTGTTGTTGAAGCACAAAATTCTGCTTTTTTTTGCATGCTTGCTTGGTGCTAGTGGAAAATAATAATGCAAATTAAAATATTTACCTGCCAGACATAACACAAATGACCTTTGTTAATTAGTTCTGCTGGCAATAATTAGAGTTAAATGGCTAACCACATGTTTCTGTGATTTGTACAGGTTGTTTAGTAAGAATGTTCATAGAATTACAGAAACATAGAATCATGCAGTGCATTAAGGGTCCTTTGGCCCATTGAGTTTACATGAACAAAACTGAAAGAAATCTGCACCAGTCCCACTTTCCAGCATTTGGCATATAACCTTGAATGTTATAACAATTCAAATGATCATCCAAATATTTTGTTAAGATTGTAAGGTTTTCTGCCTCAGTTACCCTCCTAGGCAGTGCATTCCTGATTCTCATCACCATTGAAAACATGTTTCCTTAAATCCTCTCTAAGCCTTCTGTTTTCATGTTAATGTTATGCCCTCATGTTACTGATCTTTCAACTACAGAGAACAGCAGCTTTCTATCCACCCAATCCCCCGCCCCTCCTAATCTCATGCAGCTCAATCACGTCTCCCCCTTCTTCTCAGTTCTGAAGTAAACAACCCGAGTTCATGCAACCTCTCTTCATAACCATCCCAGGCAACAACTTAGCAAATCTCCTCTGCTCCCCCTCCAGTCCAATCACACCCCTCCTGCAGAGTGGTGACCAGAATTGCACACAGGACTCCAGCTGTGACCATTACCATTTCATTCCCAAATCAGTTAACCACACAATTGTCTGCAGTCATGTCCAAATATTGTTGCACGTCACTAAATTCCCTGAAAACAGATTATTTCTATGACTGCAATTGGCGAGGATTTACTCTGTAAATAAACTCTTGAACTCAATGCAATGATATCCTTCCTATAGTGTGGTGACCAGACTGCATACTGTTCTTCAACTGTGGCCTCATAAAAGTTCCATAGAGCTCCAACATAATGTCCTTGCTCTTATCCATGACCGATAAATTCACTTGTCCCATATGCCTTCATTACTACCCAATTAACCTGTTTTGCTACCTTCAGGGATCTGTGATAAGCATCCAAAGAACCCTCTTACCCTCTGGGTTTTCTAATGTCCTGACATTCATTGAACAAGAGACATTGCGCATGATGACTTGTAGGTTTACAGAAGTGATTGCACAGCAGGATCAATCAGATAGACGGTTCACTGTCAGGAAATTCAGAAGTCTCCTGTGGCTATTCCTCTCTCAAATAGATATTGTCTTTTGGGCACTATTGAAAGAGAAAGTCTCTCAGAGGAAAATGAAACTGACAGTCAGATTTTGGGCACCAAGAATGAATTTTATGTTAAATGGGATCTGACAAGATTAAAAAGAATAATTATTACAGGAGACTGTCCTGTCAGGAACATAGATAAGAGATTCTGTGGTACTGAGTATGAATCTAGGATATAATGTTGCTTTCCTGGTGCAAAGGTTAAGGACTTTTCAAATACTTGCAGCACCTTGTCAAAGGAGAGAGTGAGAAGTCAGAAATTGTTGTACGCATTGGTAGGAACAATATAGTGAGGGAAAGGGTTAAGGCTGTGCAGAGGTTAGGTAGAAGTTTACAAATCAGAACATCAGAAACAGTAATCTCTGGTTTATTTCCGGTACCAAGTTCTAATGACGGAAGGAATAAAAATAAAGCAGAAGCAAAGCAATGGCTGAAGAGATGGGGCAATGTGCAGGGATTCTGTATCCTGGATCATTGAGATCTCTTCTGGAACAGAAAAGTCCTGTACAAAATGGATGGGTTTTACCTAAACTGGAAAGGAACCAATTTCTTGGTGGGGGGATTTGCTCGTTCTATTCCGGGATCCCCTAAACTTTGGCTGGGGGAAGGGTGCGGGGATTGACAGGGAAAATAGAAACACAGATAAGGATGGTTCAGACTCATAAAAGAGTAAGTTAATTAGAAAAGACAAACAAGAGCAAGTTAGAAACTGAATCATAGAACCATAGAATGCCTACAACGTGGAAGCAGGCCATTTGATCTATTGATTCCACAGTGACCCTCCAAAGAGCAACCCACCCAACACCCACACCCCCGCCCCCCCCCCCTCCCCCCCCCCCCCCCCCCCCCCCCCCCAACCTCCATAAGCCTGCATTTGCCATGTTTAATCCAGCTAGGTTGAAGTACCAGTGTACTGGAGGGTGGCTAATGTTGTCCCATTATTTCAGAAGCCTGGAAACTATAGACCGGTGAGTCTGATATTAGTGATAGGTAAGTTGTTGGAGGTGATTCTGAAAGATAGGATTTATATGCTTTTGGAGAGACAAGGACTAATTGGAGGTAGCCAGCACGGTTTTATGTGAGGAAAATCGTGTCTCACAAACCTGATTGAGTTTATCAATGAAGTAACCAAAAATATTGATGAGGGCAGATCAATAGATCTTGTTTACTTGGACTTTAGTAAAGCCTTTGACATGGTTCCAATGGTACACTAATTTGTAAAGTTAGATCCCATGGGATTTAGGGTGAGCTTGCCAATTGGATACAAAATAGGCTTTATGTTAGGAGACAGAGGGTTGTTTTTCAGACTGGAGGCCTGTGATCAGCAATGTTCCACAGGGATTTGGTATTGGGTCCACTTTTGTTTGTCATTCATATAAATGATTTGGATGAGAATTTAGGAGACATGATTAGTAAGTTTGCGGATGACACCAAAATTGGTGGTATAGTGGGCAGTGAAGAAGTTACAAAGAGATTGTTATCAATTGGGTCAATGGGCTGAGGAGTGGCAGATGGAGTTTAATTTGGATAAAAGTGAGGTATTGTATTTTAGTAATACAAACAAGGACAGGACTTACACAACTAATGGTAGGGCCCTGGGTGGTGTTGTTGAACAGAGAAACCTAAGGGTTCAGGTACATAATTCTTTGAAATTTGTGTCACAGGTAGACAGGGTAGTTAAGAAGATGTTTAGCATGCTTGTCATTATTGCTCAGACCTTTGAGTATAGAAGTTGGGATATAATTTTGAATTTGTACAAGGCATTAGTGAGGCCTGTTTTAGAGTGTTGTGTGCAGTCCTAGTTGTCTTGTTATAGAAAGCGTATTACTAAACTGGGGAGGGTTTAGATAAGATTGACCATGATGTTGTCGGGAATGGAAGATTTGAGACATAATAATAGACTGGAAAGGGTGGCACTTTTACATTAGAGTATAAATTTTTGACAGGTGACCTTTTAGAGGGGCGTAGAAAAGATGAATGACAAGGATATTTTCCCTTGGGTGGGGGAGTTCAAAACTAGGGGACATATTTTTAAGGTGAGAGGAGAAAGACTTAAAAAGGACATGAGGGACACCATTTTTCATGAAGAATAGTTTGTTTGCAAAATGAATTGCCAGAGAAAGTGATTGATGCAGGTGCAGTTACAACATTTAAAAGACATTTGGATAAGTTCATGAATAAGACAGGTTTGGAGGGAAATGGGCCAAGTACAGGTAGGTGGGACTAGTTTAGTTTGGGAACATGGTCTGGGTGGACTGGTAGATCCAAAGTCTCTGTTCTCATGCTGTAGGATTCTATGATTTTATCAATTTTCCCTCATCCAGTTACTTCCTCCAAAGTGCTTCACTTCATTCTTATCAAGGTTAAATTCCACCTACCACTGTTTTGCCCATCTCACCAATCTGTCTATATCTATGTGTAACCTTAGATCTTCTTCCTCACTGTCAACCACCTGGCTAAGCTTTCTTTCATCTGCAAACTTACTTATTATCCCTCTACATTTTATATTTATGTATATAGAAGGGACCCAGTACTTATCCCTGTGGGATGCCACTGAGCACGGATTTCTGTGGTACGCCACTGGACACCAGTCTCCAGTCACACAACTAAAATTCTAATATTACTCATCTCCGACCATTAAGTCAATTTTGGATACAACTTGCCAAGTTTCACTCGATCCCATGTGCTCGTGCCTTCTTTATCAATCTCCAAATGGGATCTTGTTCAAATACATATTATTTCTCAAATCCATTATATTCATCTGCACACTTGGTCACCTTATAGAAACATTTAATCGAATTTGTTGGGCATGACCTACCACCCTTGAAAAAGCCACACTGACTATCCCTGAACAAACATTGCCCCCCCCCAAGTGGAGACCAATTCTCTCTTTCAGAATTTCTTCAATCATTTACCTCCCACTGACGTGAGACTCATTAAGCTGTAATTCCTTCCTTTTTTTCTTATCACCCTTCTTGAAAAGTGGAACCACATTAGCTGTCCTCCAGTTCTCTGACACCTCCCTGTGGCCAGAAAGCAATTCAAAAAATGGGTCAGGTCCATTGTTATTTCCAGCCCTCATCTCCCACAGTCCCTTGGGACACAAGGAAAGTTCATTCAGGGAAAAAAAAGTGGAATCGAAAATTCCATCAAGGAGTCCATGAATCTGAGACCAATATAGTGCCAAATTTGGTGAAATGTCAAAAACTAGAGTAGAAACGTGTACTATAAGATTAACATATCTTCCAAAAGAGGTCAAAGATCTACAGTCATTGTGTGAGAAGAAAGATTGGAGTTAGTTGGTTTCAGCACAGGGAATCACTAATGTTTCTTTTTTTGTGTCAACTCTACTTTCTTTTTTTTTGTGTCAACTTTCTCTGCTTTAGATCTTGCTCTTAAAAGTGCTGCACAGCACGTTCACTAGCCCTGATATTGTTTTGCTGTTAGCAACATAACACAACCACTCTGCAAGGGATAGTGTCAGCCTTATGGCCCTTCAAAATTTAAATTACCCGCCCACCATTCAAATGTTGCTAAGGCACAAATTGTAGCTTAGAAGTAGATTAGGATGCATTTCCAGATATTTCCGTTCGATTGTAAAATGTCTGCCTCCACTTGGATGACGTATTATCTTCCTAGTATTACTTGCAACTGATAGTGTAAGTTGGAATGGTGAAGAGTGAGGGGGTGGAGCACCACAACATCAGCATGCTTTTAACTGTCAAGAAAATTTATTGAAGAAGAAGTCTCAACGGGAAAACAAAAAACTGTAACACAAAATGTATTGGAAATAATAGAAACTAGCTGTTTACAGGAAAATCATTGGTATTTGCTGCATGAGAATTGACTTCTCAGGCATGATAATCATACTCTCCATTTATTTTCATCATCAGCTGGGTTCTACTGTTTTGATCCAATTCTGAACAGGTTCCAATTAAAATCTCTATCTCACATGCAGTTCAGCCACTCAGGTACCTCAAGACAGCAGAACTACTCAAACTAAATTAACTGACTATTTAATTAAAATGAAATTGTTGTTTATCGTATATATGCAGATGGTATTGATGTAAGGAAGAGAAACCTGATTTGTGACAGTTTTTCAAGTTTGATAGTCAATCTTTGGAAAGGTGGGTACAGTGTGGATGTTGAGAAAGTTCTTCGCTCCTGTTGTACTGTCAAAAAGCAGAAAAAAAAAGATGAAGTATCAATAAACAACAAGCAGCATTGCCCCAAATCGTTTGATCAGCATCAGAACCCATATCTGTCGATCAGATAGAAAGCTAAGCACTTATCTATATACATACTATATATGTAACTGTTATTCTGTTTGGACACATGATGGAAAGTCCAGAAAAATTCTGTCAAGCAGGAAACCATGGAACGAGCAGCAAAAGCCTTTGGAGAAATGCACTTGTTCATTGTTCACTCTGACTTGTCATGACCATGGAACTGATGATGTAACGACTTCCTGTTTATGTTAAACCTGCCACATGAAACTGAGAATCTCCACAAAAGCCGCAGCCCATTTTCATGGCACTAGCTGCTATATTTTGCTAAGTGTTTAAAAAACCCAAAAACTCTCAGTTGTGTTCGCGAATGACTATATGAATGAATGAGTAGGTAAACGACTGGGTATGGAAATGTGATCGGATGTGATGGAAGAGGTCTTGGGCTTAAAAGGTGCTGTCTGAGGATCTTTAGTGAACTTCTGCAACCTGTAATTTAACTATTTGTCCCAGGTTTTAGGGTACCAGTTGTTCAGTATTTCTGAGGCATACCTTGGTCTACAATATGGAAAACTGTCTGGAGTCTCCTCAAACATGTGTGTCTCCGATTCGTGTGCAGCCTCAGTGCAGTTCTGCTATTAGTCACTAGGTGGAAAAGACATTCCTGAAGAGGAATTGAAACATCACAGGTTCTAATTAAGTTATGTATATATTAAGGAATACTCTGCTTTCACCAGCCATCCCTGACTCTCATCAACCCCCCACTCCAATACTCGCCAGCACCGTATCCCAGTCTCACCAGGGCACCAGTTTCTCCTCTCCTCAACAGCAGCTTCCTCCACTTAGCAGCCACCAACAACACCCACACCACTAACCTCACCAGCATCCCCACCTCTACCATCTCATCAATCCCAAGCCACCCAGTCTCACCAGAACCTGCTTCTACCCAATCAGTGACTCATCAGCAGCCTTTCCTTCTCCCAGTCTCACCTTCAATACCTCCATCCTGCCCCAGCAGTTGAAGTATCCCTTATTTTATTCCCAAAGAGTTAATTCTGTGGATCAACAAGAAGGTACCATGATCAACTATGGGAAGAGGAGCTTCTGCTAAGGGAACTGACAGTTGGCAGGAGAAAGGCAGCCAAAGTGAGAACTTGTCAGTCTAGAGTTTGTGCTGCATTCATAGGGTGTGGCGGCGGGTGCTTTAAGGGACATATGATGCTCTCCCCAGCAGTGAGAAAGCTCACTGGATCAAGTTTGAATCCTCCACTTAAGAGACAACCAGCAAACCTCATGTCAGATTGTAAGCCTCAACAGCATGTCCTGCACTGTTAGAAGGTCCCAGCCAATCAGAGATGGTTATTTTCTTTCAAATCTTGCAGAGTAGGGATCACTGGGAGAGAAGGGATGAGGTAGAAGAGTGGCCTTAAATGGTAACCTTCTTACCCATCAACCTTGCATCCGTTTGGCCCCAGATTAGTCACAACCATAATCATGCCCCTCCATCAACTCAGCAGGCAAGTTGCCTAACCACTTTCCTCATTTACTGGTGATTGGGCCGGTGACACATTGAGGCCCTTATGTGGCCATTAATTGACCACTTAATTCCTCAACTGGTGGTGAGCAGAGATAGTCCCTAATAGTTCTTGTCACCTAGCACTTCATTGCTGAGGTTGACAGGGATGAATATCACTGAAAAGCCAAATTGCTCAATTATTTGCCCTACTCACCACCTCCCTCACTATTTCCCAGGAGGGAATAATCTAATCTAATGTATCTTTAGAGCATATCTTAGGACCAGATATTTACAGAGAGACTGATTTATGATTAGAAAAAATATTTAAAATTTCCCAATGCACCTTCAGAAGAAATTTTAATGGAACATTACTCACCATCAGAAGGATATCCACAATTGGAAATGGTCCACTTCTTTGGGGTGATTCTATGGCTCATTCCTTAAAATATATTTGGGCATTGTATTGCTTGAGCATCATTATTGCTAAGAGCAAATTTAGAAGGGCATTGCATTGACATGTTGGTTAAAGTGTGTATGCGTGTGTGTGCATGTGTGTGTGGGAGAGAGAGATTGAGAGTGAGTAAAATGATTGGCCTTGTTTGTTGGTCTTCCTTTGAATCTTCCTAGAACATTTTCTGTAAGTTCTACATAGAAGTGTAGTAGAATTCTGCAATGTGTATCTGATTTAGTAAAGCTTAACTTTAATTCAGATGTTAGACCATGCTGTCATTATTTCTTAAAACTCTCATCTCTGACTTGTAATCAATCAAAGTCAGCAGGTTAGATCCTGCAGTGAGTTCAGAGGCTTTGTTGTTCTAAAATTTGTAATCCAGGGGACTTGCAAATAACAATGCAAACTTACGTTTATATAAAGCCTGCAATGTAACAAAGCAAGATAATATTTTATTATATTAGTCATTACAGAAATGCACATTTATTGTTGCTGTCTTTGAAACAACTCCACGCCCTGTAGTTTTATTCCCTATTCACTGCCTTGAAAGCATTTCTGTCCCTTTCAAAAATGAATCTATTTTCCTTTCAAAACTTCCCGTGAAAACTCTTTCCACCTGTTTTGTGGCATTGCAAAGGAATGGCGCGTTATTCCTTTGTAATTGGACCTAAAATTCAGAGTCTTGACTATTCCAAAATCCTAATTCAGAAACGGAGACAAATGTTATGGGGATGTGGGTTCAAATCGCATCGTAGCAGATAATGACATTGAATTCAGTTAAAACTTGGAATTAAAAAGCTGGACAGTTGGTGACCATATAACCATCACCATTTGTTGTAGATACCCAAGAATGTCCTTTAGGGAAGAAAACTGCTGTCCTTACCTGGTCTGGCCTACATGTGACTTCAGATGCATAGCAGTATCGTTAACTCTTAATTAAAAAGACCCAGCATAACCTTTGAATTAGGGAAATTAGGGATCAGCAGTAAATGTTGCCAAAATTAGCAATATTAATATCAATGAATGACTTAAAAAAAGGTAAGGAAAGTTGAAGGTTAATGCTTTACATTAATTTTAATGCTCCACTTTGCATCAAGAAATGTGAAATATATTGAAAATTTTAACCCAGAAATTCTGATGCAGAACTATTTTTTGCAATCGTGTGCAAACCCTGATGGAGCTGAATCCATGGGAATTGTCTGGAAAGATGAAATTTGATTTTAGCAATTACAAGACATCTGGGCCCTCTGAGGACATTCCCAAGTCTGAATTAGAGTTGGGAGTTTGGGAGGATTCTGACTCACTTCATCCCAACAGTTGTCCAGGAAAAGTTACAGGAATTAAAAGCTGCTCTGACTTGCTGGTTAGCTAATCAACTAAAATCTTCACCTCCCCACTTTCTAAACTGCTGCCCTGCCTGATCTGACACTAGCTCCCACCCTTGACCAACCCTAAACACCCAACCTTCACTTAGCTACCATTCCCTCTCGCTCACTCGCCACTTTAACTGGTTAGAATGAAATGCAATAATGTGCTAATGCCTGTTCTAGTCTGTTGTAGCCATTTGGCCACCACCATAAGGTACACACCCTGTGGGCAGATATCCTAAGCTTCACTTCAATGAAATCTTTGTGTTGAACACACTGTACGTTGCATCCTTGAAACCTGGTAGCAAAAGTGGTGAATATCCAGAGCTGAAATAAAAAGCACAGCTGTAGAGCTGTGAGCTGCCGTTGAAATAGAAAACAAAATGAAGATCACAGCTCAAACACCGCTGAAGAGAAAATGGCTATAACGTTTCTCCTACCAACCTCTTTTCAAATGATTGGTGATATGGGGCAGAACTGGGAATTCTTCCATGAACAGCTGCAGAATAATGTAACAGCAATAGATTTGTCAAGCAAATCAGTATGAAAATAAGTTGCTTATCTTTTATCACTGCTGGGAAATGACTGTTTCAAACTGCATTCTATACTAAACCTCTCTGAAGAAAGAAACAAAAAATACACACATACATCAGCCATCAGATAAAGATGTCCACAGTAACCCAACAACAGAAATAGAACAGCAACAGCAGTTACTACAGCAACAACAAATGACACAGGAATGGCATTGCCTGCGGAAATAACATCACCCAGATGAACTTGCAATGACAACAATGTGCATTTGTACCATTAAGAGAACAACACAATTTAAAGACTATGTTGCAATGCACACACAGAGACTAATGGAAATAATAAACTTCTGAGGTGTGATAAAAGTGTTAAAATAGTTAGTACCTTGGGTAAATAAATATATACATGGTAATGCATGCCTTTTTAAAAATGTTTTGTAACAAAAGGAGGCTGTCTGGATTGAAATGCAGTCATGTCTTTTCTAGTCCACAATAATCATTTGAGTTCCATCATGAGGCACACACCTGGTAGAGAGATGTCTTAAGCTTTACTTCAATAAAGTCCTTGCATCAAATGCACAAATTGTATTGCACACTCAAAGCACTAACCCCTCAATAACCTGGCATCCTACCTACCTCTCCCATCTGTCAACTTGACCCCTCACTCATTTGGCACCATTAACCCCAAATTCCCTCATCCACATGCCATCCTACCTCATGATTTTTTTTATGTGGCAATAGGACACTTCAATCATACATACTGCTCAGAAAATGGATGCAGTTTCTATACGGAAGCTCTCTGTTCCTGTTTTTGTTGATTCTTCCTCTATCCAAGCATCTTTGCAGGACCTTGATCAAACAAAATTTGATAGCGGACTCTGGAATTGGCCACAGAGGTTTGAAAGAATGGCTCAGAGGTGGAGAGTATGGTGGGGAGATTGGGAAAGGGAGTTCCAACTCCACCCTGTGCACAGCCATAAGTAAATGTGTGAAGGAAACTGGGGGTGCTGAAGAGGGCAGAATTGGAGAAGTGCGTAGATTTTGAAAGATTGTTTTGTGGCTGGAGGAAGTAACACAGATGGAAAGAAATAAGTTTCAGGAAGAATTTAAAATCAAAGTTTTCTAAGGTTGCACTGTTTGTATCAGCTAAATCTAAGGACTTTAATTGATCTGCAGTTGAATTTTATACTCATTAATTTGAATTTCTACAGGAGGTGTGTTGTAAAGGAAACCTTTTCAGGCACAATTCCATTGACTCGCTTCTCGCTCCTTCCCACCAATTGGTGAGATTTAATGTTCATACTTTCCCCTTTGAGTGGGAGCAGCGGCCGAGTAAAGGCGAACCCGGGAGACTACAGCTAAGGTAAGAAAGTTTGTTTCAAAATTACTTACCTGTAGCGGGCAGCGGTGTTTTTTTTTCCTCTCTTCACAAAAAGAGCGGGAGCAGCAGAGGAAGTGACGGCAAACAGAGGGGCAGCCGGGAAGGAGAACTGTGAGTATAAATACTCACCCTTTAATCACCAACGGTCATTTGAGTGGGAGCAACGGAAGTGAGGTTGGAGCGCATAGCTGGGCGGGAAGGTAAGTGATTAGTATTTGAGGTGGTGGAATGTTCCTCCTGCAGGATGTTTGAGGTAGGGGTGACCACCGATACTCCTGCCGACTTCGTCTGCAGGAAATGCAGTCAGATCCTGATCCTCACCGAACGAGTTAGGGAACTGGAACTGGAGTTGGATGAACTGAGGATTATTCGAGAGGCTGAGAGGGTGATTGATAGAAGCTACAGGGACATAGTTACGCCGGAGAACAGAGGTAGCTGGGTAACAGTTAGAGGTGGGAAGGGGAAGAAGCAGGCAGTGCAGGGTTCCCCTGTGGTCGTTCCCCTAAAAAATAAGTATACAGCTTTGGAAACTGTTGGGGGGGACAGCATTGCAGGTGTAAGCTGCAGTGAAGGGGTCTGTGGCTCTGAGACTCAGAAGGGAAAGGGGGAGAGGAGGAGAGCGCTAGTTATAGGGGACTCTCTAGTTAGAGGGACGGACAGGCGGTTCTGTGGACATGGGCGAGACTCACGGATGGTTTGTTGCCTCCCGGGTGCTAGGGTCCGAGACGTCTCAGACCGTGTCTTCAGAATCCTTAAGGGGGAGGGTGTGCAGCCAGAAGTCGTGGTACACATTGGCACCAACGACATAGGTAGGAAGAGGGGTGGGGAGGTCATTCAAGAGCTCAAGGAGTTAGGCTGGAAGCTAAAAGCTAGGACAGACAGAGTCGTCATCTCTGGGTTGTTGCCGGTGCCACGTGACAGTGAGGCAAAGAATAGGGAGAGAGTGCAGTTGAACACGTGGCTGCAAGGCTGGTGTAGGAGGGAGGGCTTCAGATATTTGGACAATTGGACTGCATTCTGGGGAAGGTGGGACCTGTACAAACAGGACGGGTTGCACCTGAACCAGAAGGGCACCAATATCCTGGGGGGTAGGTTTGCTAGCACTCTTCGGGGGGGTTTAAACTAATTTGGCAGGGGGATGGGATCCGGACTTGTAGTCCAGCAAGTAGGCTAGCTGTGTGTCAGGATGCCCAAGACTGTAGGGAGGCTGTGGAGAAGGTAGCACTGACAGGGACTACTTGCGGACACAGAGATGGGCTCAAGTGCGTATACTTCAACGCAAGGAGTATCAGAAATAAGGTGGGTGAACTTAAGGCGTGGATCGGTACCTGGGACTATGATGTTGTAGCCATCACGGAAACGTGGATAGATGAGGGACAGGAATGGCTGTTGGAGGTTCCTGGTTACAGGTGTTTCAGTAAGATTAGGGAGGGTGGGAAAAAAGGAGGGGGGGGTGGCATTGCTAATTAGAAATAGTATAACGGCTGCAGAAAGGAAGTTTGAGGGGGATCTGCCTCTGGAGGTAGTATGGGCTGAAGTCAGAAATAGGAAAGGTGCAGTCACCTTGTTGGGTGTTTACTATAGGCCCCCCAATAGCAGCAGAGATGTGGAGAAACAGATTGGGAAACAGATTTTGGAAAGGTGCAGAAGCCACAGGGTCGTAGTCATGGGCGACTTCAACTTCCCAAATATTGATTGGAAGCTCTTTAGATCAAGTAGATTGGATGGGGCAGTGTTTGTGCAGTGTGTCCAGGAAGCTTTTCTAACGCAGTATGTAGATTGTCCAACCAGAGGGGAGGCCATATTGGATTTCGTACTCGGTAATGAACCGGGACAAGTGGTGGGCTTGTTAGTGGGTGAACATTTTGGTGATGGTGACCACAATTCTGTGACTTTCACCTTGGTTATGAGAGAGATAGGTGCGCACAACAAGGTAGATTTTATAATTGGGGGAAGGGAAATTACGATGCTGTAAGGCAGGATTTGAGGAGCATACGTTGGGAGCATAGGCTGTCAGGGAAGGATGTGGTGGAAATGTGGAACTTTTTCAAAGAGCAGATACGACGTGTCCATGATATGTATGTACCTATCAGGCAGGAAAGAAATGGTCGTGTGAGGGAGCCTTGGTTGACGAGAGAGGTTGAATGTCTGGTAAAGAGGAAGAAGGAGGCTTACATAAGGTTGAGGAAACAGGATTCAGACAGAGCAGTGGAGGGATACAGGATAGCCAGAAGGGACCTGAAGAAAGGGATTAGGAGAGCTAAGAGAGGGCATGAAAAATCGTTGGCGGATAGGATCAAGGATAACCCCAAGGCCTTTTTTTGCGTATGTGAGAAACCTGAGAATGACGAGAACGAGGGTAGGTCCGTTCAAGGACAGTAGTGGGAGACTGTGTATTGAGTCGGAAGAGATAGGAGAGGTCTTGAACAAGTACTTCTCTTCAGTATTTACGAACGAGAGGGACCGTATTGTAGAAGAGGAGAGTGTGAAATGGACTGGTAAGCTAGAAGAGATACCTGTTAGGAAGGAAGATGTGTTGGACATTTTGAACAACTTGAGGATAGACAAGTCCCCCGGGCCTGACGGGATATATCCTAGGATTATGTGGGAAGCAAGAGAGGAAATTGCAGTACCGTTGGCAATGATCTTCTCGTCTTCACTGGCAACGGGGGTGGTACCAAGGGACTGGAGAGTAGCGAATGTTGTGCCCCTGTTCAAAAAAGGGAATAGGGATAACCCCGGGAATTACAGGCCTGTTAGTCTTACTTCTGTGGTAGGCAAAGTAATGGAAAGGGTACTGAGGGATAGGATTTATGAGTATCTGGAAAGACACTGCTTGATTAGGGACAGCCAGCACGGATTTGTGAAGGGTAGGTCTTGCCTTACAAGTCTTATTGAATTCTTCGAGGAGGTGACCAAGCATGTGGATGAGGGTAGAGCAGTGGATGTAGTGTACATGGATTTTAGTAAGGCATTTGATAAGGTTCCCCATGGTAGGCTTATGCGGAAAGTCAGGAGGCATGGGAGAGAGGGAAATTTGGCCAATTGGATAGAAAACTGGTTAACCGGTCGAAGGCAGAGAGTGGTGGTAGATGGTAAATATTCAGCCTGGAGCCCAGTTACAAGTGGAGTTCCGCAGGGATCAGTTCTGGGTCCTCTGCTGTTTGTAATTTTTATTAATGACTTAGATGAGGGAGTCGAAGGGTGGGTCAGTAAATTTGCAGATGATACGAAGATAGGTGGAGTTGTGGACAGTGAGGAGGGCTGTTGTCGGCTGCAGAGGGACTTAGATATGATGCAGAGCTGGGCTGAGGAGTGGCAGATGGAGTTCAACCCTGCCAAGTGTGAGGTTGTCCATTTTGGAAGAACAAATAAGAATGCGGAATACAGGGTTAATGGTAGGGTTCTTAGTCAGGTGGAGGAACAGAGGGATCTTGGGGTCTATGTACATAGATCTTTGAAGGTTGCCACTCAGGTGGATAGAGCTTGTAAGAAGGCCTATGGAGTATTATCGTTCATTAGCAGAGGGATTGAATTCAAGAGTCGTGAAGTGATGTTGCAGCTGTACAGGACTTTGGTTAGGCCACAGTTGGAGTACTATGTGCAGTTCTGGTCGCCTTACTTTAGGAAAGATGTAGAAGCTTTGGAGAGGGTGCAGAGAAGATTTACCAGGATGTTGCCTGGAATGGAGAGGAAGTCATACGAGGATAGGTTGAGAGTTCTCGGCCTTTTCTCGTTGGAACGGTGAAGGATGAGGGGTGACTTGATAGAGGTTTATAAGATGATCAGAGGAATAGATAGAGTAGACAGTCAGAAACTTTTTCCCCAGGTACAACAGAGTGTTACAAGGGGACATAAATTTAAGGTGAAGGGTGGAAGGTATAGGGGAGATGTCAGGGGTGGGTTCTTTACCCAGAGAGTGGTGGGGGCATGGAATGCGCTGCCCGTGGGAGTGGTAGAGTCGGAATCATTGGCGACCTTTAAGCGGCATTTGGATAGGTACATGGATGGGTACTTAATCTAGGTTAGAAGTTCGGCACAACATCGTGTTCTGTGCTGTATTTTTCTATGTTCTATGTTTTATGTTCTAGGTAGAAAATATGAGCCCACTGTCCATTACTTAGAAGATTGTTGGGAACTCTCTTTAGCTCTTTCAGAAATCAGACACAGACATACTGGGCTAATTGATCTGTGTCTGTGCTGTCCAAAAGAAATTGCACAATGTGAGGAGGAGATCAAACATAAGTGAAATGTTACCAGGAAGAGTATATAAAGGCATAAAAGTCATTTTCCTTTGATCATTTGTGTATCTTTAATCAGACACAAGGCAATGAATCTAGCTTTCTCTCAAACTTGCCTTGAACAGAATTCTCTTAGATGAGCCACCCAACAAGTCATATTACCAGTTGCCATGTACAATGCTATGAAAAGTGATTGTTGTTAAGGATTTGTAAAAGTGCTGCACTGATGCAGAGAAAGGTTTTCAAGGACGCTGAAGAAGAAAGCTAGAACGCATGAAAAAGCAGGCTCATGCAGATTACATTAGACATGCCACATTGATAAAGAGGATCTATTCCAAGAAGAAATCCCCATGGGCCAAACTATTCCATCTTAATCTACAATTCTCTTTTGTACAGGGCACAATTCACAAAGAAAATGACTGGAACATTTAGTGGATTCTATCACAGTGTGTTCAAAAGCAGAATATTTTACAATCCATTCTTGACATAATTTACCACCAGTCCCTAATTGCCCTTGTGAAGGTGGTTGTGAGTTAGCTGTCTTCTTGAATTCTGCTGAGTGATCTGTTCAGCCATTTCAGAGTTAAGCACATTTATGACACACTGGACTCAAGTATAGGGCTCAGATAAGAATGGCAGATCATTTTCCCTTAACAATGTGAGTGAAACAAATAGGTTTTTTGGTTTCTCACCAAACTCACCTCATTCTATACCTACCCCATCATCACTGCTTGCCTTTTGCCCACTTCTAGCCCCTTCTACCACCCTCTGTTCTCAGAAGTACTCATCACTCACTGGATATATCCCAAAAGACCAGCATCCCTGGTGCCAATGTCATAGTTAAAAGCCTGCTGTGTGCCAGGACACAGCTGCCCTGCTCGTTGAAGTACTGTCATTCTGGAGAGGTCAGAGAAGGGGAAAATGGCATTGTGATTCTCTGACAGGAAGCTGGAGGTCCAGTTTTGCACTCTTCCCAGAAAATGGGTGGAAAATGCTATGCCACCAGATCATGTTCACCATCATTGTATGTTCATCTGGCCTAAGGTCTCCACATCTGTCAATGCCCTTGGTCTGGATGAATGGTGAAAGTCTATGACCTTTTCTGTTGTGCTGGGGTGAGAGCCACATTCCTCTCTACTGCCCCATACTGACTCTATCTCTGCTACTGCATGCAACTCCCACCAAGGGTCATACTATACCAGTCTCACTAATGCATGCAATATTTTCCCTCACGCTCTCATTCTCCCCCATTTCCCACCCCAGCACTGCGCCATGGCATCTGCACTGCCTAACCACTCGCTCGGAAAACCTCACCTCTTTTCACCCACTGCGCCAGCACTAACAGCTGGGCCGGCCACTTGTACCTCACTCAATCCGGATCCCTCTCCTGTTACAGGTCGGGCAGAGCCAGGAGGGTGGAAGGGTGGTCTGCCTTTGGGGATCTTCACTGACAATAAGGAAAAATTCCTGGCCCTGTTATGTCAAGATATCCATGACCTGTCAATTGAGGAAGTACCTCTCGTGTCCTGTAGGTGTCAGTGGGATGGCCCACAGCCCTTGCACGTAAAAGATCACATGGAAGCACATGTTGCTGAGCATTTCACTGAGACAGCTCCACAGCTACTTGAGGAAGAAGCTACCCCATTGTCCTTTTTGGTCAAATATCCCTGTTCTTTCCTTGATCTTTGTGTGCAAAATGGGTGGAATTGAATGAAATTGTCAGCGATGTCTGAGACAGGGAGGCAGACAGCACACAGGGAGCCATTGCATTAAGATGGCTGGGGTTTAGCGATCCTGCAGGTCTATGTTCTGTACAGTGCATGGCTCTGTATGTAATGCTTTTGTCCTCTAAAGGGCGTGCAACAGTCTGGCAAACCCCCTTCCTCATATGGGCAGGCACCTGTCCCACCTACTCCAGGCGGCACTCTCCGATTGCGAAGTTTCAGTTTCACAAGGTGGAAGGTGATAGCTAGCTGATTTTGGACAGTGGTTTCTGGCTTCTGCCTCTACATATTGGTGAGAGCTGGAACATCCAGATCTCCTTCCTAATAGCCCTTCTCTGGAACTCCATGGGCTGTGCACCTCACCGCCCATCACCACTCAACCCTTTCATCTGAGCCTGCAACTGACCATCACGTGCCATACCCCTCCACTGCCTTCTGCCTCTGGCATATGATGTGACCATGCCAGGTGTATACCAACACTATTGCGCTCCCACCTTGAAGCGAGAGTCTTCCTGACTGTGGATGAAATGTCCTCCCAAATGACTCCCGTCCTATCCACGTTTTACCATATACCACACCAGTTGTCCCCTTTCCCTAATCTGCAGTCCTCTTCCCCCTGCCTGCAGCCCTCAATCTCCACAAATAGCTTTGAGTCTCCTTACCATGTCAGGACTGCCCTTTGACACACCTCTGACCCCTCTCCCCCCTTTGACTTAGTTTCCCAAGTCAGACCATATGGAGCGACCATATCCACCCTCTTGAGCGACCTACCTAGATAGCCCTGGCTGAGAGGTGCTTAGACACCTGACTAGCGCCATTTCATTTTTCCAACTGCATCAGTCCTACACGCTGGAGTGACTGCTATGGAGTCACAGTACTTACTCACTCCCCAGACTGCAGAGGAGCTCTGACTGACAACACCATGGTCAATCTTCTGGGCTCATATTCCAGGCTGCCATTTACTAACTACATCAGGACTCCCTACCTAATAGATGCCTCCATGAATTTCAGTGAGGACTACTCTGATAAGACTTTGAGACATAGCTATTTCCTTGAAGCACATGCCATGTGCTTCAATCTGGCGGCACTTGGTGAGGTGTGAGATTGATGTAGCACACTGTCACAGGCTAGATGTTCTCCAGCATGAATGGGCAAGCTACCTGGTTGCATGACTGTGCTAATATTCAAGGCAAGGCAAGGCAGGCTTGCTGAGACCATCCAGTGTAGGTGTTAAGTGATCAAGCATGAGCAAACAAGCAAGCAGCCCTGAGATGCAACCTGATCCATTTTGTGAGCTGGTGCTTCCCCCTGTGGGCCAGGTGACTCAATTCAATGTTAGTTTCCCATGCACCCTATAATGCAAGTCGGTGCTCCCTAAGTGTCTTGCAAGTTGATTGGAGAGTATCATGAGGATCCTGAGGAGTTGGCAGTTATCAGATGTCATTGTCTGTGCATGAGGGCTGTATGCTTCTGGTACCTAATGCCATGCCCTCAGACACACAGAGATACAAGCAGTGGTGAGCTAAAGGCATCATGTACCTCCTCTGACATTCATGTCGATAATTCTTGATGTCTAGTTTGACTGTGATGGATGGTATGATGGAAAGCCGCATATTAATGAGGTGAGATGTGCGGTCAATAAGGTTGTTAATGAACAAAACTTCCCTATTAACAGGCATCTCACTGTTTCCTAGTCGGAATCCCATCCACACCTTGAATTTGGTTGAAGATAAAGTGAGTTATTCCAACATTGAGAATAGCCTCACTGGAATTCTCACGTGATTCTATCACATTTCTCACCCTTGCCCATGTCATTCACCTTCAGTAAGATTCTGCACAAACTCTAACTCACTAATATACTGTGTTTCTAATTACAATCATGCAATAAACTACATCTTATTAAGAAAAGAATGTCTGCTTGTTAAGTCACTAGCGTTTTTTTCCTTTATCAAACTGTACCAAATAGGCTGTTATACCCAGTCAAGGAAGAAGAATAGTTACAGCACCCTTCTACATGGATATATTTACTGAGCCTTCAAAACTGGTTACATTTGAGTTGTTCAATCACCTCAATCAATGCGCTTGAACTTTATAAAGGGAAGAAAAATATCCCCCGCAGCTAAGTTTTTTTTCTGGTGGTCCTGCTGTTTGCTTTTCAGTGCACCCTTGCAGATGGATAAGTAGTTAGGTCTTCCATGAGTAATAAGGCTTCAGTGGGGTTTGTTGAGGGCAAACAGTCAACACAATAGTAGATAATGTTCTTGCTAATCATTGTTGCATCAGAGATTATCTTTATTGCTTCAGTGAACATTTTTAATTGCATATAATTTCGGCTAATACGTCAAGCTGTAGTGAGTGGTCAAGCCTATTTCTACCTTCTAAATTGAAGGAGGTATAATAAGCACCTATCCCATCTCTTGAGTATGCAATTTAGTATGATTGGGTTGTGTGTGTGCAATAGAGCATATGTAGGATACCATTTAGAGTTAATGATATAAGATGTTCTTTCATGGACACTATCATTAGGCTGTATTCAAAGGAAAAGCAATGTAAGTGAAAGATTGAGCCATACACATGGTCCACGCTATTTCTTGTTCTGATATTCATTGTTTTGCATACACATCTCTCAATTTATGAGGGGACAACTTTCTGTACTCATTCAGCTGTTTCGTACTTATATCATTATTTCAGTGTATTACCATAATTTTTATGGGAATTAAATCCCCAATTTCTTTCACTTTCATCAGATTTTTAGACATATATCCCACAGATGATGAGGACCCTTTGTAATAAGGAAATCATTCAATTCCTGGGCATCAGAAAGTCATGAAGATGTTACTTTCGTAAAACTCTCATCACTCCTCCCATCATTAGTAGTGCTCGACTCCCAGTTATACCTTCTGTGGTTTGAGCCTCAGGTTTGCAATTCACTTAAAGCCCTACAGCTGCAAAGGAGCATGAATTTGCTACTAAAATCCATCTCTTCTGATGTTATTCCATGCAGTTATCTGTGGGTTATTTCACAAGTTGCCATTGTGAAGGTACTTTCCTTGAATGTTCCTAATCAAGCTCAATTTGTTCAATTGTAAACCAGCCAACAACAGATTAAATCATTTCATGCTGTATTTTCTTCCTCACATGTTGTATTACTCCTGGGTGCAGAGATTTGCCCGTCAAGTGCACGTTTAGTAATTTGTGCATAAACTTTCCCATGAGAAGCACAAACTCACAGGATTACCTCTCTAATGCTCATTGTGCAGCACAAGGATTTTCAATGCAGGTTCAAAAGGAGAACAGCTCCTGCCCATCATCATCTGCAGCTCTTAAATAGTAATCAAACACATGTCACTGCACCAAGACTTAAGCCACCACTGGGCTTGGTAAGAGGTAAGCAGGGACAGAATGTCAGTGGGATGACCGTTGATGTAACCATGACCAGCAGCAGAAAGGACATTTGGAGTTAATGGCCAAGGACACTTTAGGAGCTTGCAGGGTGGCATGGTGGCTTGGTGGATAGCACTGCTGCCTCACAGCACCATGGTCTCAGGTTCAATTCCATTCTCAGGTGACTGTGTGTGGCATATTGTTCCCATGTCAGTGTGGGTTTCCTCCCACAGTCCAAAGATGTGTAGGTCAGGTGAATTGGCCATGCTAAATTGCACGTAGTGTTAGGTGCATTAGTCAGAGGGAAATGTGTCTGGGTGGGTTGGTCTTTGGAGGGTCAGTGTGGACTGGTTGGGCCAAAGGGGCTGTTTCCACACTGTAGGGAATCTAATCTAATCTTGCAGATTTTCCACACTGAGACATTTTAGCTTTCCGTGCCAGAGGAGCAGGGTGTGAGGAGTTTTCTTCACCAGGTCAGTAGTTGCTGATCCAAGTTGCTTGCTGCAACAAGAATTTCCATTGAACACTGAGGCACACAGACAACTTTATCTGGATTTCTATTTTTTACCACAGGTAAGAAATTTCTAACATCAGTAGCAATGATCAGTTAGTTTCTAGTGAAAGGTGAAATGAAAGATGCCATCTTTGCAAGGCAGCGACAATATGCAATTTAACTGGTTTCTGCACCTTTCAACTTCTCCCCATTTTCATGGACATTTTTTTGCCCACATAGTGATGCCAGAATTTTTTTATTATCCTACAATTGTGAAATTTATAGAGGACAAATGGAGGATCAAACCTGTGCAACCTTGCAATATATGGATGGGTTTGTGATATTTGATTTCATTCTAAGTGCTAACACATTTCAAAGCAATAATTCTACAAGTTTAGTTGAGCTGATGATTTTATTAGCAGTTCCTAATTAACAACACAATTTCACTGAGACAACAACTATGATGGTGATGTTTTCCTCATTGAGTAACAGCAACAGTGACATCAGATAAAACATCAATGTTAGTTTAAGCTATTATTAAGACAATTAAAGGACAGCTCCATAGCCCATAACATTTTCCTGCTTTTGCACTGATGTGTTTTTCATTACAAATGAGCTATATTGAACTGACAATACAGATGTTATTAAATTTACTAGACATATGTGAAAGACAAGTCAAATGACTCCATGTACTTGATGTAATGAAGGTTGGCAGCTTCAGACAGAAGACAGGAATCCAGAACAATGATTTAAAGAATTATGAACACAAGTCTTCTGTTCCACAAATAGTATTAACCATTTAATGACTCAGTTATGATTTGATTGCCTCAAAATAGCAAAATACTTTTTCTCATGCAGATTATTAGACCAATCTGTTCCTGGCCCACTTCGAGGAATCGGAATGTGGGAGTTGTGTTCATTAGTAATTACTGAAAAGTAAAGATTTGTGGAGTGTTGTGATTCACATACTTTTTAAAAAAAGAAAATTGACTTTGTGGACAGAATGCAAGGCAAGAGAGAGTTGAAAGATGGGTTTTAATACTTTAATTGCTGAATGATCTGGTGGAAGAGACCCAGTGCTGAATATTGACTAGCAACACCCTCTGAATTAAAATTGTTGTCTGCATACAGGCATGGGGTGTCAGTAGAAGGAAAAAGAATTCAGCAAAAATAAAGATCTCTTATGCCTGAAAATGAGGAAAACTCACAGAGGACAATGTTATCTGATCTCTTGGTAAAGTATCTTCTGGGAATCTGTGGGAATTCCAGAATTCAGTATCTTTAACTTCCTCTTAAACTCTGATAGATGAACAGTTACTTTTGTTCCAAGATCTAGGTAAAATGTGACTCTTACCTGAACTAAAATCAGATTTGAAGATCTAATCAATTCTCTAGATGATGATCATGATGAAATAAAATTGATGGGGCTGTGGGAATCATGATGAAGTAAAATTGATGGGGCTGTGGGAAGTCTTTCATCTTCTATGCTTTGTGCTTGGAATTTTGGCCTCAATGGACTGTTTGACCATTTGTCTTTTTAAAAAAATTCATCACTGCAGCATAGTATTGCTTTGTCTGTCCTGTTATTTTGTGTGTGTCTGCATGTGCATGCACATGTGCAAGTGGATATGTGTGTGTTTGGGATTAAAGGAACATTGTCACCTAAACTTCTATTTGGAATTAAACAATCATTTTTGACACTTTTTATAAGAATAAGTTTGGTTATAAAACAAGTTATTTTTGAGTTCAGTGAAGGAAGTGGGTGAAAAACTATTTTGATCTGGGTATTATTATTAAAGAAGAACAAGTTGATTTGATTCAACCTGATTCTATTTATTATTGTCACATGTACCTAGGTAATTGAAAAGTTTTGTTTTGGATGCAGTGCAGTCAGATCATAGTGGTGATTGAGTAAAATATTTACATTTTTGGCATAGCTCATAGAGTAATAGAGCTTGATTACCCACACACTCCTCCTAACAGAGATAAAAAGTCTCTTGTAGTTTCTTCCTGAGACAAGTACACTCCAGTCCCAGTACCATCTGAAATCCATGAGGGTAGTCATGTGACTGCCAGGAGGTATTTTGTAAGAGTTGTTCATGCAACAAGTATAAAACTGCAAATACTGGAATTCGGAAACTAGAATAGAAATTGGAAAAACTCAGGAGGTCTGACAGCATGTGCAGAAGGAAATCAGAATTAACATTTCTGAAGAAGGGTCACTGGTCCTGAAATGTTAACTCTGCTTTCTTTCCACAGGTTGTAAGAGTTGCTGTCTGTTACAAACACAGATTGAATTTCTTCATAAAATATACACAGCACTATCATTACACATTTGTAACAACGTACTGTGCCGCCATTAAACCATCTAAACTAAACAGGTTACTGTCAACATTAGAATAATGTGTTGTGCAGGAATGCAATAATTGTTTATTGCGAAGCAACACATGAACTTCATTAGCTTTAGTCTATAATAAAAATTCTATTCCATTACGTTACCAAAGTGAGGTTTTTAGTTCCGGCCTCACGACGGATGCAGGAAAGAAATCTACCATGTATTTCACAAAAGTCTTCAAATACGAAGTAAATTTGAAATAGCCAGAAACCAGGTCGTAAAACTAATAGATAAGCCGTATTCCCTCCTGATCCTATTTTTGATTATTACTGAAGATCATCACCATGGCAATGGCTTAAGTGCAAGCTTCATGTCATCTCTCCATAGTCTAGCTCAACCTCATGAACTACTTGCTTCTGGGTTACTCATTCTTGTGACATTTAGTAATCTGACCATTTTGGAATGTACAACGATAAATTCTTGACATTTCCTTTTGATCCCCAGATGGAACAAGCTAGTCTGATTCCACCTCCATAATTAAACCTTTAAATCCTTGGCTCAACTCCCCATTGTCCAATTTCACTCAAGCTTTACCATAATCCTTTAGATTTTGTCCTTTATGTATCGTTAGTATTTTAGTTGATAAATGAAGTGGGGAGGGGTGCAGGGAAGACGAGCCAATTTTGGAATTTCTGTCTACTATTTTATCGTAAGGTTAATTCATGTTGTTTTGTTCAGAAACAAAAGTATCTTTTCCATCTAGTCTTGACAGTAAAGTGATTATGTTTCTTCTATTTGTGGTGCTGAATTTCTTTACAACATCATCTGAATATTCTCATTACCGTTCCAGTCTGAACATGGTTTCTTAACAGGATTCATCTTTAGATAATCGCATTATACTTGATATAACACTGCTCCACTTGATTCAAATAATAGAGTATTCTATGTTGTAGGAAAATTCATCAGACTAATCATATAAAGCACAGTTGGCTAATATCAGCTGAGGAATAAGGTGTGAATAGTTGCTTGCACAAAATCATGAAGAACTCATTGCCTCCAACCCCAGCACACACACTTGAGCATACTTAATTGATTTTCTTCCAAAATACTCAATAAACATTTCCTTATTTTGGATGTGTGACCCTTGAATGTCTGTTATGACAAGATACAAAATAGCCAGCACATTAGTTTTGTCTTACTGACTCTGGAAAATATTTTGCACGATTACAAATGAATCCACACAATTTTAATGAAACATGTTCAACTGTGTACTGTGACAAGTTGTCTTAACATGAAGGATCAAGTCTTTGTGGGCGGCACGGTGGCACAGTGGTTAGCACTGCTGCCTCACAACGCCAGCGACCTGGGTTCAATTCCTGCCTCGGGCAAATGACTGTGTGGAGTTTGCACATTCTCCCCGTGTCTGCGTGGGTTTGCTCCGGTTTCCTCCCACAGTCCAAAGATGTGCTGGTTAGGTGAATTGGCCATGCTAAATTGCCTGTAGTGTTAGGTGAAGGGGTAAATGCAGGGGAATGGGTCTGGTTGGGTTACTCTTTGGAGGGTCGGTGTGGACTTGTTGGGCTGAAGGGCCTGTTTCCACACTATAAGTAATCTAATCCAATAGCAGGTTCAACTGAAAGACATTTGTATCATTGTCCTCATACTTGTGCCACACCAGGCTGTGTGGTCAACACCTAAACTTACTCCCTATACAGTCATGACTGTGTGGGAAAATTTTGTCCTAACTCCATCTACAAGTTCACAGTTTGGATCTCAAACACTGTTTAGCCACAATTTCTCCCTCAATGTCAGAAAACTGAAAGAGCTGGTCATTGAGTTCAGGAAGCAAGATGCAGGGCATGCTCCTGTCTGCATGCTGAGGTGGAGCTGGTTGAGAGCATCAAGCTCCTGGGAGCGATGATTACCAACAATCTGTCCTGGTCCACCCACATTAAGGAAGCATACAACACCTCTGCTTCCTCAGGAGGCTAAGGAAAATCAGCATGTCCATAGTGACCGTTACCAATTTTTGTAGTTATACCGTAGAACATATTCTATCCAGATGTATCATGGCTTGGTATGGCAACTGCTGTACCCAGGACCATTAGAAACTACGGAGAGTTGTGAACACAGCCCAGGCGATCACACAAGCCAACCTTCCATCCATTGAGCTGAAAATGTGTTGCTGGAAAAGCGCAGCAGGTCAGGCAGCATCCAGGAAACAGGAAAATCGACGTTTTGGGCATAAGCCCTTCTTCAGGAAGGGCTTATGCCCGAAACGTCGATTCTCCTGTTCCCTGGATGCTGCCTGACCTGCTGCGCTTTTCCAGCAACACATTTTCAGCTCTGATCTCCAGCATCTGCAGACCTCACTTTTTACATCCATTGACTCCATCTATACTTCTCACTGCTGTGGAAAGGCAGCCAACATCATCAAAGACCCCTCCAACCTCAGTTATAATCTCTTCCAACCTCTTCCATTGGGCCAAAGGTACAAAAGCTTAAACACATGCACTAACAGATTCAAGAATGGCGTTTTCCCCTCCATTATTAGAGTTTTGAATAGACCTCTCAAATTTAAAATTTAATGTTCATCTCGCTCCTTGTGCACTTTCTCTGCAGCCGTAAAATTCTATTCTTTGCTCTGTTCTACTACCCTTATGTACTTTGTATGGTATGATCTGTCTACACCGCATGCAAACAAAATATTTCACTGTATCTAGGTACATATGACAATAATAAATCAAATGAAATGAAATCAAAGGAAACTAAATTGAGTTGTTGACAAAAAATAGGCACAGAAGAGATATTTTGTATCCACAGACAGCCAATAGACAAAGACACAGAAAGCAGAGGGAAAGACCACTTTGGAGTTAAGCCCCAGGAGTTAAGCTCCAATGATCTGGATGCAGTGTCACAAAAGGGTGGAGTCTTCCTAGCTTCTGAACAATGTGAGCCATTGGGAATGCTGGGTGAGATGTCCAATACAAAGCTTCTTGACCTCAAGAGGAGAAAAGTCACATGCTCCAAAAACATTGAGATGAGATTCTCACTAGTGAGCTGCTAGAGGTCTATTTGAATGCATAAATATTTCAGGATTACTTAATCTTGATCTGCAGTTTCCCATTTTCTAACCGGCTGAATAGAAACAAGATGGTGACAATTCTCAAAATAGCAGTCAAAAGAGTTATCTCTCAGTTTGCTCTTTCAGTGCTCCATCTTGGACACCCACCACCAACTTCTCAGGACCACTTGCACCTCCCACTCATGAATATTAGCTTCTGACCGATACCAGCCTTGTGCATTTATGGCACGTCTCTGATTCTCTTACACCATGTATCTGCTTTCAATGCTTTCATTGGAAAGCAACTGCCAGGACACTTTGAGCACAGAAAAAGGCACACATCTCAGGGATTCAAACACACCTCAAATCAGCACACATCTTGCTCCCCTAGCACTCACTCAATTTTCACCTACATCAATGCTCAGGTATCTCTGCTTGGCCTTGCATTGCCTTATCTTTTTTTACGCTCTGCCCCCTCACCCAGAGTTATCATGTCACCATACTTCTACCTTGGCATATAGCCAATCACACTGAATGTGCTTCAATCAAATGGTTACATCTCATAGTTTATGGAGAGCAGTCCTCAGTTAAGGTAAGTCAAGGGAGACACCTTGCAGTCATGGGCAGCCTTCAAAATCAAACCATGGGCTTGATGACCATTCAGTCAACTGGGGAGATCAGGAGGAATGGTTAATCTATGGTCGAGTGAGGGGCTTCTATGCCCTGTGTTTCCAGTCAGGAATTTTGGGAAGTCATTTGGGGAGTTGAGTAGAAATTGGTTAGGGATCTAGCCTCTTATCGTTTTGAGGCTACCTGGGGTGTGCCACAGTCAATCCTGGGGTTCTGTCAACTAAAAGTCAAGAAGGAAACATTTGGGGCCAGTCTTGAGGGATGGAAGTTGGAGAACTCGATTGTGGGGATTGGAGAATGCATACGAGGGTGCAGAGAGGGTAGCAATTTTGATGATAGCAATGTAAAAAGAACAGTAGGCTGATGATATAAACGCTGGAAAGGAAAGGGGAAATTCAGGATTGAATGCGATGGGGGGGGGGGGCGGTGAGTTGGGGGGTCGAATCAGTGACCATGGAAAAAGTACCAAGGGAGAAATAGTGGGGGCTATGAAAGCAGATGCAGTAACACGATATGGAAATCATGCAAACCAGCGATCATTCTTAAAAGAAACAAGGTTAAACCCTTTAGTGTAAGGACTCTCAGTTAATTTCCCATATGCAAGAGTGAACTCCTGGGTGACTTGAATATCGTCAGTTTCAGCTTTGACAAAAATAAATACCTAAACTTTCATCACCATCACAGCCAATGCCAATGTGGTCATTGCTCTTCTCTGAATTTCCAGAAGTAGTTGAAGTAGATGATGGTAGATTTTGGTGAGGACATCCTATTGAAAGCTAAGTTTTGGATATAAGGATTACATCCAATGAACCTGGTGTAAATCTGAGTTCCTTTGAGAGACTTTCCCACCACCCCTGCTCCTTTCTCCAGTAGCTCCCATAAGGTTTCTGTTCATTCTCCTTAGCACAGTGCATTCTAAAAGAAATGCTTATTAATATGCCTTGGAGCAATAAATTTATTAAGAAGCTTTGAAGTCAGCAAAATCTCCATCAAAACCTATCACAACATTCTTTGTAGACATTAGAACTTTAAGCAAACTCCAAAATATCAAAGAGTAAGAAAACTGAATCAACAGTTGGAAGAGATCAACTCTTGTGGGATTGATCAGTCCTGTCCTTCTGATGTAACCAACTGATGATCCAATTAGATACAGCTTGCTGTGGTTATGTTTCCTGCTGAGGAAGGTATGATATTAAAAATGGATGTTAGCTGAAGCTTGAGCTCCAATATGGTGGTGCAATGATCAAATAATGTCACACAGGGCAGGCAACAGCCTTACCAACACCGTCTAAGGAGTGATTCACTCCAGAAATGAAAGCATGCATTGTTATTTTGATTTTGTAGCTTTAAGGACATTCATCATGCCCAAAGAATAGGCATAAATAATCCCAATATTTACACCATTGTAGCATTTAGCAAGTCTGCCATACTTGTCACAGGTGTTGGAAAGCAATCTCCTTTGTCCTACTCCTCCTCTCTCAGAGCACTACAACCCTTTTCCCTTTCAAGCAAATCCCCAAGTCTCCTTCATATTTCACTACTGAATCTGCATCTACCACACCAGCAGGCTGTGCATTTCTGATCATAACCTCTGTCTGCGCTATCAGCAATTAATAATAAATTACTAATGATCTAAGTGCGCATTACAGATAAGGCCTAAAGCATTATGGCAAAGCTTAAGTCAACAAGTAATAAAGATTAATAAGTAATTTATGCAAAGCCATACTTTGTTAAAAATCTTTTACACTCAGCACAGATGTGAAAATTAGAAACCTTTGTTGAAGGTTCTTTGTTTTAATCAACTGGGAAGGCTAATTCCTGTGGCATCTCATTTGAGATTCTGAGTAATGGAGCCAATTTGATGAAATTTCAAATATTGCAGATTCTGCCTCAACTGGCTCTGACCCCTTGATTACAAGCTGTACAATAATGGAGATTAAAGTGTATGATTTACTGTTGAAAAAAATAACAGCTTTATATAGAGGTGTCCAATCTCAATGACACTGATAGCTGAAGCACTATAATGCAATTGCTCTGAACAGCTACACATTTGGGAGTGAAAGTTCAGGCCAGTACTGGTTTCAGGCAATGTCAGGGCATGGTTACGGCTGTGTTATCACCACACAATGGAATAAAAGTCAGTATTTGCCATCTGCGTTCCCATGTAATGAATAAGTACTTAAAGAAGTACCAAAGAGTGTTGTGCAAGACATTTAAGTCTTGAAAGAATTAACAGAAGGCTATAATCTGAAATGCACAGCTTGATGGTGTGGTTTATACAGATTTATTGGTGTCATATGAAGGAAACTTGGGGATTTGCTCGCAAGGGGAAGATGCCCAGTTGAGAGCAGAGGAGTGGGACAAGAAAGATTGTTTTCCAGCATCTCAACACGTATGGCGGGCTTGCTAAATGCTATAATGGTGTAAATATTGGGATTGTTTGTGTCTGTTCTTTGGGCCTGGTGAGGTCTTTAAAGCTACAAAATCAAGATAATGCTGCTTGCTTTCACGCTGTGGGGTGAATCACACCTCAAACCATGTTAGTGAGACTGCTAGAACGTGAACTGGCTATTCACCAGAAGTATGATCCGACTGTCCTTTGTGACAGTAAGGTTCACCCATCAGGATTTAAAGGGCTGGCCCTGGGAGAAGTCAATCTGTACAGGACCAGTTCTGTATTTGTTACCAAAGCTGTGTGAGAATATTTCATTACTCATAGGATCCCAACAGAGTGGAAGCAGACCATTCAGCCCATTGCATCCACACTGACACTCCAAACAGCATCTCACCCAGATTCACCCAAACCCTGCATTTCCCACAGATAATCCATCAAGACTGCACATCCTTGGATACTACGAGCAATTTAGCATGACCAATCGACCTAACCTGCACAAAGTTGGACTTTGGGAGGAAACAGGAGCACCCGATGGAAGCCCACGCAGACACGGAGTGAATGTACAAACTCCACACAGACAGTCGCCCAAGGTGGGATCAAACCTGGTCCCTTGTGCTGTGTGGCAGCAGTGCTAAACCCTGAGCTAGTATGCCACCCCTACTAGTAATGAACTTTCTCTTAAATTAAGATTGATGTCTCACTGAGTCCACGAGGTATCTCAGGCATAATGTAACTGGCTATCAAATAATATGAAATGAACCTATTTGCTGTTCAGCAAGGATGAGCCTATGTTATTTCAAAGATTTCACATGGGCACAAGCTGTGAGCAGTTTAGACCAGTAAGAAGGGTTGGTGGCAATGTAAGTAGTCAAGCTCTCTCAACCATGCCATTACAACACATGGAACTATTATCTGTTATGAGTCTGTGTCATAAAGGTAATTGGTAGTGGACAGAAATAATATATTGTATTTCAAAATACATTTTTGCATCGATTCCAGTTACATAATAAATTGACCCAAACCAGTTTGGTTTAGAACCAATTCACATGCCTATTTGACAGATTTCTTCAGGATCTAAAACAGATTTTAAAATAACAAATTCAAATTCTCACCAAGTGAGAAAGCTTCATGCCTGCAGAGTGTTCTATTGACGAGATGTACTGAAACCACATACTGAGGCTTCTGTAACAGCATCTCCCAAAAGCACAACCCTTGTCATTCAGAAGGATAAGAATAGCAAGTGCGTCGGAACACTACAACTTCGAACCCCTTCAAATTGTGATATGGAACTTTACTTCTGATTCTTCATTTTCACTGAGGGCAAGATCCTGCAGTTTCTTACATAATAGCAATCTGTAGGAGTGCCTTCGCTACTCAGATTGTAGAGGTTCAAGAAGGCACCTCACAACCAGCTTCACCAGGCAATTCCATTTTGTCAATAAATATTGCGTTACCAGTAATGCATACATCGCATAATGTTGGGGATTCAAGTCACAATCCAATGGTTATAGGCTGGAATAAATAAAAATGAAAAAGCTGGAAGAATTCAACAGGTCTGACAGCATCAATCGAGAGAGAAAGAGAATAATATTTCAGCCTTTGGAATTATGAAAAGTTGCAAATGTAAGAAGTTTTAAGTGGGTCAGATGGAGTGAATGGAGAAGGAATAACATGGAATTTTGTGATAGTGTGGAAGACAGGAAACTTTAAAATGGTGAAAGAGTTGGTGGTGCTGGGTCAAAGAGACTTGTAATGCCATTATCACTGTATTGTTAATCCAGAGACCCAAGTAATGTTCTGGGGACATGGGTTCAAATCCCACCACAGCAGATGGTGGAATTTGAATTCAATAAAAATCTGGAATTAAGAGGGTAATGATGACCATGAATCCATTGCTGTTTGTCAGAAAACCCAACTGGTTCACAATTGGCCTTTACAGAAAGAAACTGCCATTCTTACTTGGTCTGGCTCCAGACCCACAGCAACAAAATTTACTCTGAAATTGCCCTTGGAGCATTTTGGAATGGGCAATAAAAGCTAGTCTAGCCAGCAACACTCTTATCCCATGAATGAATTAAAAAAAACAAAAGAAACAAAACAGGAGCTCCATACAGAGGGGTGTGAATGGAAGAATATTAATCAGCTACTGTCTGTAAGCAAAAATGAGAGAACAACAAGATGAAGATCAAAACTTGCAGAGAAGGAAGTTGGGGGCTTGAGATTACAGTATGAAATTTCTGAATTCAATGTGAATTGTAAAATAGCAAAATGTATAGTTGAAAGAAAAGGTGCTGTTCCTCAGGTTATTGTGAAGTTTCAGGGGAGTATGGCTATAGGTACAGGGTGGGGAGTGAGCTTGAGAGCAAGAGGGGGAATTAAAATGGTGACCAGAGAAAGTTCAGGCTCATGCTTGCAGACTGAACAGAGGTGTTCCACAGTCACCCAATCTGTCGCCTGAAGACAGACCACATTACAAGCAATGAATACAGTTGACTAAATTGAAAGAAGTGCCTATAAATTAATGTTTAATCAGGAGCGATTGTTTAGGGGCCATGGATGCTGAGGAGAGAGGAGGTAAAGGGGCAGGTGATACATCTTGTGCACTTAAATAAGGAGTGACATTGAAAGGAGACAGGTCATTTGGTGTAGGGGTAGGAATTCTTCCCCACAGGCTAGCCCCTTCATCACACCTCCAGTATTGCCTATCCTTCTGTCCTCTTATCTTCTTGAAGTATTTCCATTGAGAAGTGCGCATACGACTTTGAACACCGTAAACTCTCTGCACCTCTTACTCGCTCTGATCTGTCTTGCTCTGAGCTTGGGTCCCTCCATTGTTTCAGGTCCAACTCTGTCATCATTATCAAACCCGCTGACAAGTGTTCTTATTGTCTGACAAACTGAACTCTACCTAACAGAAGCCAAACATGAATCCTCTGATACTATCTACGAATTCCTCAGGACCATGAACACACCACAAAACACAAACCCATTGTTTCCCGGACTGTGACTCACCTGATTCCTGCTTGAAGTTTTCCCTTCAGAGCCTCCAACCTCATAACCCAGGGACCCAGGTGCAATTCCAGGCTCAGGCGACTGTCTGTGCGGAGTTTACACATTCTCCCCGTGTCTGCATGGGTTTCCTCCAGGTACTCCAGTTTCCTCCCACAGTCCAAAGATGTGCAAGTTAGATGAATTGGCCATGCTAAATTACCCATAGTGTCCAGGGATATGTAGGCTAGGTGCATCAGTCGAGGGTAAATGTAGGGGAATAGATCTGGGTGGACTTGT
This sequence comes from Chiloscyllium plagiosum, assembly GCF_037043375.1. Taxonomy (NCBI): domain Eukaryota; kingdom Metazoa; phylum Chordata; class Chondrichthyes; order Orectolobiformes; family Hemiscylliidae; genus Chiloscyllium; species Chiloscyllium plagiosum. The sequence continues at coordinate 23,379,279 of NW_028270172.1, forward strand.
TGGGTCAAATGGCCTGTTTCCACACTGTAGGGATTTTATGGTTCTAGATGAAGTCACCATTGATGGAGAGGAAACCACTCTGAGGAAGGTATGGAGGCTGTGTGGGCTGCCTTCTCTGGTTGTTGCCGCCTTTCTCATTACTAAAAGTGCAACCCGCCCCTCCCCGAAACGCTATCCCATTTAGCCAATCATCTCCATTTACGAGGCAGCCTCGCAATCATTTGATGAGGTTGGGCATCATTGGCATGTGCTAATGGGCTGGTATAATGACCCTAAAGAAGGCATGTACATATTCAAATCATTCCAAGCTCCTTGTGGTGGGAATCTTTGCTTAAGATATCTTTTAGATCATTATCAGGGTACAACTTCAGAGGATTTGCAGAAAATACTAATCCCAGCGAGTCAACACAAGTTAGTGATAGCACTCTAGCTCAGAATTTTGGGTTCATGTTGGGTATTTTGGCAGGGGCCCAATCACAATTTCACTTCTCAAGTGTCCGACATACCAAACAACAACCAGCTCTTCAGCCTGACTTTTATTCCCCATGCTCAGGCCCTATCAATTTTAAACCCTGCAATGATTTATTGTTAGGCAACAACCTTGTTGCTTACCAGACTCTCAGCAACAAGGATGCTCTTTGAGGATTCCTAGTGCCACTTGATTCCATCTCAAGGGATTCATTTGCACAATTGTTACATAGGTGTATGTGATTATTCCCAGCGATGAAACATAAAACAGATCTGAGCCATGACTACCTGATTAGTTACATCGATATATTTTCAGTTGGTTTTACTTTTATTTTCCTTCATTATTTTACACAACAGAGAGCAATGTTCCCAAAAGGAGAAATGTGAAATATCCACTGACTCTCCTTGGTTGATTTCCCCACTAGCTATAGAAAATAATTTTGCATTTCAGAGTGTAAATCTCTCAAAAGTTAAAAATTTCTAGATAAGTCAAAGCAGATGTCACTGGCTGAATGTATGTGATCTCTTATTGCCCATAATCCATATATCTGCATCTAAAGAGGAGAGTCTTTTCTTACTCTTGGAGTGTGTTGTGTAATTAAACCTGTAGCAGCATGTTTTCAAGCGTGTAAAATAAAGCAGGTTATTTTTATGCCACACAGTTACTGCGAATTAACTAAATCTCACATACTTTTGCACACATACCTACATAGACAAAGTTGGATGCAGATATAATCCAACACAGATTACAAATAATCCAGTCTCTAAATTATGATATTCCCAAGTGGTTGATCTATATTTTCTTGAATGTATTAAATGACTGAAAATTGAAATGAGGGTTAGTAAAGTGATGGATTCACGGAAGGCTATGAGGTTTCTTCTGGCCAAATATGTGGGTAGTTAGTTCTCAGAAGAACTTTGAAACTTTCTCAGATTAAAACTTTTAACTTCTTGATGCCTTGCAACTATCTTCAGGATCTCGTTTGCAGAATGGCTGATAATCGATGATTCTAAATGCTTTTCTGGATTCTGGTGTAAGATGAGTGTGGCCTCTGGAACAGTTTCAATCGCATGACTGCTGTGTTAACACCTCCAAGGACCACCCAGTCTAGTTTGAATGGGAGCCCATTGTGATACAATAGATAGTTGATATTGCCCACTAAGTTTCAACCTTCTCTTTTGACCAAAGCAAGACATGCAAGTAAGCAGTCTGAAACTTTATAATCAATATCTGTTTAATTTGTCTTTAATTAAATTTGTGACTTCCAAGCTGACTGTGATGTACATTCAACCCATCCAAGTTTCATTAAATATTCATCTGAGACATGATACTGTCTGTAGTCCGAATATTGAATGTCAGAAAATTTTCAGTGTACATCCAAAAAGCTTGCTTCTGACCAAATTAAAAATTATTGACTGAAAGTTCATAAAGTGGGCATGACAATTAACCATCTGAAAATTGCACAAACTGTGTTTGAATGAGATGATGGCCTCTGAAATTGAAAGAACTACTGTCTTTTTCACTCCGCGTCCATAATCATATGTTCTCCATGGAACATATCTGGGTTCAATTAATATACATGATAATGAAAGAGTTAACATTTGAGTTATACTGAACTCCATCAGTTTGATGATATCATACTGTCTCTGCTGTCTCTGACTCTGACACAGCCTTCTGAGGGAGCCAAGTATGTTTTCTCCAACTCTCTTTCGTCATAAATAATATGTCGATGAGTGAATGTTGCCTGTGTATAGTTACTGAGATGGAATAAATTACATTCTATCATTTAAAACCTGAAGCTTTTCTGCTGGGAATTATTCATGATCTGTAGATTACTGGACAGCCCAATAGTCGAGCATACGAAGGATGATTAATGGCAACATCTTATACCAATCTCAAGGCACCATTGATTGGCACCAAAGATTCTGCTGACTATAAAATGATATCCTCAGTGAGAATTAGTTCTTAATACTAATGCAAACATTTTTGGTGAAGAAATGGGTGAAGAAATTCAACCATTACATGAAGTCTTCCAAAAAACAATGTAAAGGTAACTTTACAATTTTCTCCCTTGTCCTTGTAGTTACATAACTCACCTTGTTAAACCCACTATTCCATAATGTTATCACAAAAATCAGGGTGATTAATAAGCAGATTAACTCACTTTATATTCACATTAAGAGCAATAGAAAATATAACTGACATTTTTTGATCATGGCACAATTTGTATGACAGGCACATAATCCACCAAAAATATTTGATTGGATTAAATAGGATACAGAATATATCCTGCTTACACAATTGAAAGAGGTCATTTGGCCCAACTTTGTACATGCTCCACTTGAGCTTTCTCCCATCTTTCGCCCATTTAAATCTTTCCTCGTAAATATCTATTTCCTTCTCCCTCACATACTTGACTAGTTTCCCTTTAAATGTTTCTGTGATATTTGCTTCAACCACTCCCTACAGTTTCCACAACAAACGTGTTAAGAATGAGCATAAATGCAAACATCATTGAGGTGCAGGATCAACCTAAAGGCCAATATGATAAGATAACCAAGCTTTCCAGATTGTTAACCTTAAGCATCATGTTAATGCTATAAGGTGATCAGAGACTTCTGAAACTATTAATATTATAGCTAGAGAGACTGGACAACAACACATGAAAAGCTAAAATCAACACAGGAGCTAGTGTTAACATATTACAATGATGCATCCTGAAAAACATACAAAGAAGCAGGTGACATGCCATGATATAACCTTTTGTTTTATGTACACGTGGCACATGTATGTCACTGTCTGGCATTTATTTCCCATCCCCAGTTGCTCTTGAGAAGGAGGTGTTGAACTGCCTTCTTGAAACGCTGCAGTCTATGTGCTCCAGGTTGACCCACCATGCCGTCAGGGAAGGGAATTCCAGGATTTTGATCCAGCAACTCTGAAGGAATAGAGATATGTTTCCTAGTCAGAATGATGAGTGGCTTGGAGAGGAAGTTGCAGGTGGTGGTGTTTTTGTGAATATACTGCCCTTGTCTTTCTAGCAGAAGAGTGGTAATGGGTTTGAAAAGTGCTGAACTACAGTGTCTCACAGCATATATTTGCATAATTATCCAATCTCCCCCTAGCTTTCTGATATCTTCTACCTGGTAGATATCAACAATCCCAGCAGTACAGACAGATATCAATATAATCACAATTCACAAGTTTCATTGGTGATGGAATGATCTACATGTAACACAATTAAATCAGTCAATGATCTCAAAGAATTGTGCACAGAAGGATGTGATGCAATCAGATTTTAAAGATGATATTGTATTGCATCTTAAAGATGTTTCAACCCTACTTATTTATCTACCAAGGAGATGCAGGATGCACATTCAGAAGTAGCTATCAGTCGAATTGAATGAGATGGAGTGAAACAGTATAAATCATAAGGCTGACTACCACAGAGTTAAGTGTAGCTCCATCATGTCTTTTAAAGATAGTTGACACCCATAGGAGCATTCCTCAATCCAAGACACCTTAACCTTACACTTAAAAGATATCTACACAAAATACTGACACTGGAAGAATCTCCCAGAGCAACCTTCTTTTCCAAACTCAAACTGGAATGCAAAGCATGGATAGTCGTCTCTCAGGAGAATTCCGGCAGTTCATGTCATTCAGCTTCCAATGGTTTCCATTTGGACTATCTGTTAGCCAAGAAATACTTCAAAGTAGGACTGTTGAAAAGATGTCTGATTGTATTTGCTTTGCCAGCAATACTATGGTTATGGGTAAGACAAAGGCAGAACATGTTCATAACCTTCACCTTCTGATGACAGCAGCACAAAGACATGACTGGACATTTAACAGCCAAAATGGCTCATTAGCATATCCCAAAGAAACTCTGGGGGTCCAGTAACTCTGCCTATGAAGGTGCAGTAATTGGTTAGCATAAATAGTCTATAAGGTAAAAACAGGAATGTTTATCCCTCTAAATATCTTGAAAACACATAATTAAACACTAACACACTTCAGCAACAGAGAAAGAAAGGACCTTTCTGCAGGCACTGGACTTTTTGCAGAAAATAAACATTTATGTTAATGTAGGCAAAAGTGAGGGCCTATCACCTCCATCCCTACCGCCATTCACCTATTGTACTCTTTGTTACCTTCTCCCCACCCCCCACTTATGTCTCCCTGCCTCATTTCCTGATGAAGGGCTTTTGCCTGAAACATCAGGCAAAAGCCCTTCATCATTGGGCGGCACGGTGGCACAGTGGTTAGCACTGCTGCCTCACAGCGCCAGAGATCCGGGTTCAATTCCCGCCTCAGGCGACTGACTGTGTGGAGTTTGCACGTTCTCCCCGTGTCTGCGTGGGTTTCCTCCGGGTGCTCCGGTTTCCTCCCACAGTCACAAAGATGTGCAGGGTCAGGTGAATTGGCCATACTAAATTGCCCATAGTGTTAGGTAAGGTGTAAATGTAGGGGTATGGGTGGGTTTCGCTTCGGCGGGTCGGTGTGGACTTGTTGGGCCGAAGGGCCTGTTTCCACACTGTAATCTAATCTAATCTAATCTAATCAATTTTCCTGTTCCTCAGATGCTGCCTGACCTGCCGTGCTTTTCCAGCACCACTCAAATCTAAACTTGTGTTAATGTGTTATTCTTGAAGACTAGTATGTCCTGAAGGATTTGGTCTGATGTTTTACATGGGTAGTCAAGACTCTAATCATACACAGTTTACAAAAGAAATGCAACTTTGAGATTTTCGTTCAATCACTCTTTCAAAAGAAACAAATAGATTTCATCCTGAACTTAATAAGAGAGCTCTCTCTTCAGAAATTGAGAGAGATCAGCCAAGTAGCTTCTTTTTTTAAAAGCTTTCCTCTAATTCAACTTGTTCTTAGAAGGCATAACTTTAACTTGGCTGGCTATTACTTGGTTTTCTACAACTGGGCCAGATAAAACAAATACTTCTCCAAGACATTCAATTCAGCATTGGCAGGAGCCTGGAGCTAAGCAATCTGTTATCACCAGTTGGTAATTTAGAAAAAGATGTGTTTAAAAAAAAAACTTTCTAATGTCCATAGTGAACTTAAATGACCTCTTTCAAAAAAAGATATGTTCCCCAAGCTTGAAGTAAATATAAATCACTTTCCTCAGTGTGAGACAAGTGCAAAGTGGAGCTTGTACTCAAGACAGAGTAAGGACAAGGTTAAAAGTGGTATCAATCAATAATTTCAATGTATTATTGACTGATGTTAACTCCAACGGAACTTAAAGTAATGTTTTGGCAAAAATCTACATGTGTACCCTTGGTGAAATACAATTTCTTGAATTCAGGTATCTATTTGGGGCATGCAGTGTGACTTCATCATATGTAGAGTCGGAATCCTAAGATTCCCACTCTGATTGATAAAATACTTTTGCTCATGCCCTCCAAGTTTTTGGAAACTGGATGGTCATGCCGTTGACTGCTTTGCTGGCACTTGTGTAAGATCAGACTTAGTCATCTACAGATATGCTGGGCACTGTCTGAGGGCAACCAGCGGCTTTGGAAAGAGTAGAAAGTGGAAGCAGACTGACTGGTATTCCCCTCCATGTCTGCTTTCACCATCAGCCCTTTTTTCAGCCAGTGTCATGTCACTACTTTGCAGTTTGGTGGATATCAAAGATGGGGGTTTTATCATCATATTTACAATGGCAGATATCTCCAGCACAACTGTAGGTAATGTTAGTACAGATTCATTTAAGAGCCATCCTTGAAGCAGCATGGAAGAATCCTATCAGAAGATGTCAACATTGCTTTTGCTTTCAGTGCTTCCAAAATTAGCACAATATTCAAATGTGCTTGATTGGAATGAATGATAGGACTCAAATATGTTAAATACTGGTTAGGCATTTTTGATATTGAATGCACTCTCCTTTGGTTACAGTACCAAAGATTTAAAATATATCCAAAAACATTCATTTAAGCTCTCAAAGCCATCACAATAAAACTCTCAAAAACATCAGTTGATATATAATGCAATGAACAAAACATTAATTGAAAAAAGGCAATAAAATAACATAGCAAGGAAATTAATGACAGGTAAGATTTGAATTGATTAATCTTTTCATTTAGTGTGAAAAATTCTATTCTACATAACATAAAACCTATAAATTATAAAAATCATAAAATCAAGAACAACATAAAAACAACAGAAAATATAAAAAAAAGTCTATTATTAAACTAAACTGTAAACAATGAGAACCATAAAGAGTGATGAGACCCATAAAACCGATGATAACCGTAAAAATGATGGAGACCATCGATCATCCAGAACCATAAAAACAAAAAAAAATTGAAGCTAGATCTTCACTCATTTTCAATTAGCTGCATGTTTCCAGTTACTTGACCAAAAGCATTCTGGGTCCTGGGCGACCATGTTGTGTTCATATGGCAGCTATTGATGATCAAGTCAAGCTCTGATTCGTTCTATCACTTTGGGTACTGTCCATGAACCCTGTAGAGAATACATGTACTTATTTTGTCAACTCACCTCCTCAACCTCCTTCAGCTGTGCCACCTTGACTTGCTCCTGAAATAATGCGATCTTCTCCTCTACTGCCGGGCCCCTCTCCTTTGCTGTTGGGCCCTCGCCTCCCTGAGGAGGTTCAGTCACTGGTCAGTCCAATGCCTAAGAGGCATGATTCCTGAAGAAGGGCCTGTGCCCGAAACGTCGAATCTCCTGTTCCCTGGATGCTGCCTGACCTGCTGTGCTGTTCCAGCAATAAAGTTTCAACTAAGAGGCATGTGATCAAGGAGACCTTCCTGAAAAAGGGTGCTGAAAAGAGCCGTCTAGCCAACAGCCACAATTTTCTCACCTCCACTATATTCCACTCTTATGGACACCTTTGGGTTTTTTTCCTCCCATTAATGGAGAAAAATGTGTCACTTACGACTCTGATGGCACCCAATTCCAGTGATCAGCCACTGAATGTGTGTGCTGTTCTAGCTCCAAGTGAAGTGTTTGTCATAGATTTTAATCCAAACTATTTCAATAAAGCTGAGACCATACCAGCTTAGAAAGGCCAAGCCCAGAAGTCAAGTTGATTGATTCCATTGAGTTGTGATTGCAGATTCTGACTTGCTGACTTCATTTCCACATTTCACTTAGACATTTCTATCACAGCATTGTTCTATCACACCCTTGCACCCAGCCCAGACATGGACCCATGGAATCATCTGACAGTGCTGTAGCTATAGGACCTGGCTATAGTCTGTGCACAACACCTGAAAATGTTTGGAACAGGAATCTTGATCAGTTAGTCCTATAAACCTATTCCATTATTCAATTAATCATGATTAATCTGCATAATATCAAGCCTTAATACCCTTGCCTTAAAAAAATTCAAACGCAAGCTTTGTAATTTTTGGTTGGCTTAACTTTAGTTTTTAATGTTTCACACTAAAAAATCTAAGGTATAGTTTTTACTCCATGTATTCAAGTGAGTACAGAGCCGTCATCTCCACCATGAGTATCCTCAAAACATGACAGGGGGATCTATCACCTCCAATTATGTACAAGATTAGCTTTCTAATACAGCACTGTGGATTGATAAATGTTTCACACCATGGCAAACCATACGGATTGTAATGTGATTTCTGCAATTAAATCTGCAATTTACCTTTTATGTGTTATCAACTGTGCTTTAATCCTGTTGATACATTTATTAGTGATTTAGGCTTGGGACCACTTTTCACCGAATTATTTTCGTTGGTCTTCAAGACCATTGCTAAGCCACATCAACAAAGAGACCTTGAAATGCAGCTTCATAGTTACTTGAAAGTGGAATCACCAGGTAGACAAGACACAAGATAGTGAAGAAGGCAGTTGGTATGGGCTTATGCCTGAAACGCCAATTCTCCTACCCTGTGGATGCTGCCTGACCTGCTTTGCTTTTCCAACATCGCACTCTCGACTCTGATCTCAAGCATCTGCAGCCCTCACTTTCTCCTATTTGATCTACTTGCCTTTATTGGTCATTGAGTATAGGAGTTGGGAGGTCATGTTGTAGTTGTATAGGACATTGGTTAGGCCACTTTTGGAGTACTGCACGGGTAAACACACACAAAGTATTTTCCCTAGGGTGTGGGAGTCCAAAACTAGGTTTAAGGTGAGAGGGGAAAGATTTAAAAGGGACCTAAGGGGCAACTTTTTCACGCAGGGGGCGGTGCATATGTAGAGTGGGCTGTCAGAGGAAGTGGTGTAGGCTGGTACAAATACAACATTTAAAAGGCTGGATGGGTATATGAATAGGAAGGGTTTTGAGGGATGTGGGTGAAATGCTGGCAAATAGAACTAGATATATTTAGGACATCTGGTCTGCATGGATGAGTTGGACTGAAAGATCTGTTTCTGTGCTATATATCTCTATGACTCTATCTGCCTGGTGCTCTCAGTTTTGTTTCCTACAGTGTGTACTTAAGATCATTTTCCCTCAATAAATTGTATCCTCCAGATTCCATAGTAAAGGTCATAGTAAATTATAGCTCTATGCTATTGCAATAACTGTATGTAGTTGTTCCACACTTCATGCTTGAAAAGGCTAACAAAGACACTGTGCTGCCATCTAAGCTGGAAAGGCTTTTAAAGTGTTAAGATTCAATCGTGCCTAAAGATTCCTCTCCCCCAGCCTCGCTCCCCTACTTTCACAGAGTTCAGCAAAGAAACATTTTCATTCAGCGAGTTGTACTAATTTGACACTGAAGATTATCATCAGCTACAGTGAAATTATAATGTCAAAAGTCTCTCAGTAAGTCTGTGGTTTCATGCCACAGAGATCATCAGTAAGCACCAAGTTTAATTAACACAAGAGCAGGTCCTTATCAAGTCTGAGTCTTCCCTTTTTCTACTGAAGCTCACGCATCAGTGGATAATTTATATTCTCAATAGTTTCCAGGGTCCAATGAAATATTGTTTGTCTTTGCCCATTCTTGATCAGGTTAATTACAAAAGGGTACACAGCTGGTTAGTTTCCTTAACCTTTCAACCATTGATACTATTCAACTGCAATACTATTTTGAATTTTATAAAACCATATGGTTTCTTCCCAATTTTGGTCCATCTACGGACTCGCAAAATTTTTCTTTTGAGTCATATAACATGAAGATATGTTGCAGCTTTCAGATGCAGTGCCAGTTTCATCTCTAATTGAATGCAGCCCCCTCAGTCTAGCAGCAGGTAGCAATATCCAATAATTAGCATACATTTGCACCTCTCCCACCCCAATCTCATTAGCTGGTATAGCCACATACAATGTCTATGTTCAATGACACTTCTTCACTAGTATTAGTACCAATGTAATTTTTTTGGTATGTCCTTCTTTTTCTTCAGATCTCACAACTATCCTAGCCTTACCCCATCAATTTCATCCCTAATATCCCTCTTGACTCGATCTTCTCTCTTATTGTCACTCACATTTGATTAGCTCCTTTTGCTTTTTTTTTAGAAAGAGATTTATACGCTTAATGGTAAGGTCCTGGGGAGTGTGCTGAACAAAGAGAACTTGGAGTACAAGTGCATAGTTCTTTGATAGTAGAGTCGCAGGATAGTGAAGTAGCTGTTTGTATTAGATTAGATTCCCCCACAGTGTGGAAACAGGCCCTTCAGCCCAACAAGTCCCCACCTACCCTCCAAAGAGTAACCCACCCAGACCCATTTCCCTCTGACTAATGCACCTAACACTATGGGCAATTTAGCCTGGCCAGTTCACCTGACCTGCATCATTGGACTGTGGGAGGAAACTAGAGCACCCAGAGGAAATCCACGCAGACACGGGGAGAATGTGCAAACTCCACACAGTCAGTTGCCTGAGGTTGGAATCGAACCCTGCTCCCTGGCACTGTGAGGCAGCAGTGCTAACCACTGAGCCACCATGCCGCCCCAATATGCTTTCCTTTATTGGTCAGAGCATTGAGTATAAGAGTTGGGAGGTCATGTTGCAGGACATTAGTTAGGCCACTTGTGGAATGTTGCATGCAATTCTTATTCCTATCCCATCCTATCGGAAGGAGGTTGTGAAACTTGAAAGGGTTCAGAAAAGATTTACAAGAATGTTGCCAGAGTTGGAGGATTTGAGCTATATGGAGAAGCTGAATAGGCTGGAGCTGTTTTCCCTGGAGCATCAAAGGCTGACAGGTCATCTTACAGAGGTTTATAAAATCATGAGTGATGTGGATAGGGTAAATAGACAAGGTATTTCCCTGGAGTATAGGAGTCCAGAACTAGAGGGCATAGGTTTAAGGTGAAAGATATAAAAGGGGCCTAAGGGCAACTTTTTCACGCAGAGGGTGGTGCGTGTACGGAATGAGCTGCCAGAGAAGTGGTGGAGGCTGGTACAATTACAACATTTAAAAGGGCAGCATGGTGGCTCAGTGGTTAGCACTGCAACCTCATAGCGCCAGGGACCCAGTTTGATTCCAGCCTCAGGTGACTGTCTGTGTAGAGTTTGCACATTTACCCCATATTGGCATGGGTTTCCTCCGGGTGCTCCAGTTTCCTCCTACAATCCAAAGATGTGCAGGTCAGGTGGATTGGCCACCCCAAATTGCCCATAGTGTTAGGTGCATAAGTCAGAGGGAAATAGGGCTAGGTGGGTTACTCTTTGGAGGGTCTGTGTGGACTTGTTGGGCCGAAGGGCCTGTTTCCACACTGTAGGGAATCTAATCTAATCTAATCAAAAGACATCTGGATGGGTACATGAATAGGAAGGGTTTAGAGGGATATGGGCCAAATGCTGGCAAGTGGGACTAGATTAGGTTGGGATATCTGGTCAGCATGGATGAGTTGGACTGAAGGGTCTGTTTACATCTCTATGACTCTAAATGACAGCTGAGGGGTGACCCTATTGCTGTCTACCAGTCTTGTGAAATTGGGTCCTTTCTTTTGTTTCCATATTTCTCTGAAGGAGCTCGTCTAATGATCTTCTTGAATCCATCCATCCTTCAGCCTGGAATCAATTCCTCATGTGACCTATGAAGATTGAACATTGGTAGACTATTGCTTTAAGGCCCATCACATAATATCTCACAAGCACGTAGCCAAAGGATCCATTTGATAAGGAGTCAGGAATGTATATCTTGGCTGATCTCTCTTGCTCGTTGAGCAGAACAATTCCTGATTAATGTCCAAAGACCCATTTGGAATGGGATGATGAGGGTTAACTGTAGGGAACTCTTCAGCTGAAATATCTGCTGCTACCTTGCCCTCCCTTCACTCCAATCCACAGAGGTGGTGGCAAGGAATGGCTTCCAACACGTTCTGATTGCAGATCCTGCTGTGAAATTCCCACTTCTACCCAGGTCATTATCAGGCTCAATGTCAGGCAGGAACTTCTTTCTAAATAAGGCGCTGTCAGACAAACTAGCACCATACTTGTATCTCCAACCTCCATGGGTTCTCATCCTTAATCCATCAGACTGCACTTCTGCATGCACCTTCTTCTGGCAGCCTTGTTTCTGGGTTTACATACAACAAATGAACATTGCATAAAATGTAAAGATAATAGAAACAAATTCAAGCCTTTATGAGAGTAAAATTGTTTTTCTTTTAAGAAGTACATAATAGCAGGAAAAGCAGGAGTGTTTAAAAGACATCTGAGCATCGCTGCATCTCTCTCCAAAGCAATAAAGCTCAGTAGGATCCCAGTCTGACACAATCACGGAAATGTTGCAGCACAGGAGTAGGCCATTCAGCCCATCATGTCTGCACCAACTCTGTGTGGGAATAATTTACCGCGTGGCACTTCCTCTGCCTACACCCTTTAACCACGTGATTTATCCTTTTCTGATAATAATCCAATTCATTAATGTCTCAATTTTGCCTGTTCCTACCACAGTATTTTCAGGTAGGGCAGTCCTCGGTTCAGGTCTAAATCCAGACTGCGAATGTTTAATGGCTTACCCATTGAGGTAGAGGAGGCTGCAAATTATAACTTCTCTAAGATTTTCAAAAAATTACTTTGATACTAATACTAGTGAAGAAGCCACATTGAACATAGACATTGTATGTGACTAGCGCTGAAAAATGTGTTGCTGGAAAAGCACAGCAGGTCAGGCAGCATCCAAGGAGCAGGAGAATCAACGTTTCAGGCATAAGCCCTTCTTCAGGAATGAGGGCTGAAGAAGGGCTTATGCCTGAAACGTCGATTCTCCTGCTCCTTGGATGCTGCCTGACCTGCTGCGCTTTTCCAGCAACACATTTTTCAGCTCTGATCTCCAGCATCTGCAGTCCTCACTTTCTCCTAATCGTATGTGACTATGCCAGCTGATGACCAGTAGCCCAATTCATTTTGCATTAGTTGATTAAAGAACCTTTAAGAATCTGATAGTGTTGTCTTTCACATCACTAAATACATTTCCATGCTTGTAAATTAATTCTGTCTCAATAATGAATGGCTACTAGTCGTATGATTGTGCTGAGCTGCTGCATCAGACTTTACACATGAACAGATGTCAGGAACAGAAAACTCTCAGCCTCCATACTGAATTAAACGTCGTAAAATAGATTTTTAAAAAAGTGTTTCAAAATTGTCTCAATGCACTAGACAAAAATGATAATTAGCTTTTATTCTGTAAGAATGTAAATTTTCGCATAACAGAGTCAGACAAAATATAAATATATGAATGGTAAACTCCCAGCCATCCACATTTTCATTGCTTTTTAGTTTGTTTACTTGTGGATTTCATTCTGGCCAACACACCACCCATCACAGCGTCAGTGTTTGCTTCTCCAAAACTGGAAAGCAAAGCGTAATCGAAAAAATAGCCTTAAAAATAAAATTTAAAAGCCCTGTTCAAAGATCGAATACATTGCCAAAGACGCATTGAGGATGCCACAAAACTGTAATTCTAGACCCACAAAGTACACACTATGTGTGGTCAAATTCTATTTTGCACAGGGGTCCATAACAGTCCCATGATTTGTGAACCACCAACTTCACCTTATATTAAGGTCTGTGTCACACATTTCTCATTTTTCTTAGTTTATTGCACTGCTGGAAAGTCTTCATTTTTAATAAAAATATTAAAGTTGATTTTGACGAATTTTAGCCTGCACTGTGTGCTTTAGATACCAAGGTTTTGGTTGGCTGGACCATTTTCCATTGAATCCTATAATAAATCATGTTCAGAATTTGCAACCTTGCCACATGTGACACTATTGAGTTTAGAAATGTATTCCAATTTGTTGCAAAATGAAAGACATTCTCTCACTTTGGACAGGATTAGGCTATTTAACCTCTCAAAACTGTTCAGACATTCAGTTAGACCATGGCTGATATCTTAATAGCATGTAGCATTGATATTGTACACACAGTTAGCATCTGACAGAATTAGCTGACCTCATGAGATAAGCTGCACCCATCAAGATGTAAAAAACTGTTGCCAGGAGGATATAATCTGTGTGATTGTTAACCAGCTCAATGTTGTTGATCAAAGAGGTATATTCCATGTAACTAAACAGGAATATGTAATTAATCCACTTTAAGGTTTCACAAGGGATTATAATCTGCTGAAAAGTAACAAGCTATTCAGTATTCTGTAATAAACCTATTCTGTCAACATCGAACTTCTCTTCTGCCTAATAATTTGTGTGGTCAATTGTCCATTTAGTGGAGAACTTAAGCTAATATCAATAAGAAGGATTAGTGGCAGTGAACATACCCAAAATTATTCAAATGGTTCTGGTGGTGCAAAAGACAACATATGCCATAACTTGGTTCTGTAATCCTTAATATCTTTACCTAAATATCTTCCCAAAATCTAGTCATCTCGGTTTTGAGATTTTCCTTGACCTAGCCTCAACAGATTTTTAGCTCTTCTTAATCATGGCAACAATTCAATTTGAATACTCAATCTTCAACATTCTAATAACCTTTATAGTGCAATTCTATTTTATACCTGTCTACTAGCATTTAGCTATTTCTGCATGTGGGCTCCTAAATATCCTTTGGTCTTCCACAATTCCCAGCTTCACAGCATTTAGAAAGTGGCGATCTCATTGCCACTTGCTACAATACCTATCTACACTCTATTTACTACTTAACCTGAAATAATTTGTTATTAGCAAACTTCATATTTGGTGGAATATCAAATGAGGAGGGCTCCAATTTAAAAAAAAAACTACCTCTTCTTAGACATTGAAATCCTCCAGTTATGTTTCCCCGCCAAGAGCAAATTATATTTTGTTCAATTAAAAGACTTCGAACTTAATCAAGAAGCACTGCTGCATAAACAAAAAAATATAGAAATACATGGTATCCTCGCCTGAGCAAAGAATTAGGAAATGTTAGAAATAAATCTGAATTTCAACTTCTACATTTTTAAAATCTGTGAAATAAGACATAATTATTCCAGTTAGATTATAACAGAAGAAGGAGATTCTAAGTTGAAATAAAAGTTTTATTTCATCTTTATTTTCCTTTCTTTTTAGTCCATCTTTATTTTTATCTTTGTAGTTAAACTCTATCAGGTGATGCATCATTACCCAATTGGTATGTTGCAGGATTCTAGTTCCTGCCAGTGTTGTTAATGGTTGACTTATGGGGTGATATGCTAGTACAGTCTTGGTTCACTTGTTTTCCAGTTTCCATTCCCTTAGGAAAAAACATTGTATCTGTCCTCTGTGTTCCTGTGAAAGTATCCTATCCTTGGGGATTTCTAGCTAGAATCCATGTCACTGTGCAGTTGCTGTATCATTTAACAAGGTTCTATTTTAAGAATAAGATTGATTAGATTATATCATGAATGCAGGTAATCCCTATTTTGTCATCTTGTGCTGGACACAAGTGGGCTTCAAATTCTAAGAAAGTGATGCACCCATCTTGAAATATCTGCTGCTTCAAAAAAGGCTTAATTTGAAGGTTAAAGATGGTGTGTCGCATTTTAGGAAGATAGCTGCCGTAATCTGAACCATTACACATTTGAAGACATAAGATGTAAACTTTGAAGCGTCTGAGGCCAACAGTTAGCTTGATTCAATGTTAACTGTTGAAAATAATAACGGTTCTGAAAGGGTTAATACTTGCGACTGCAGTGAAACTTCACCTAATCTAAAGAAGTGTTAAGTGGATATAAGGCAGGACAATTTATGACCTCATGGAGTAAAGATTTAAAATCCCCAGATCTTCTCATAGTCTTAGCAACAATGTTTATCTTGTTATTATTGCCATGCAATACACTACATTGTGTTGAAGACAACAGCCTCTTCTTGTTAAAAAATCAATTGATGGCAGAAAAGTACAGCTCAGGCAGCATCGGACGTGCAGGAGAGTTGAAATTTGGGTTATGCCCAAAATGTTGACTCTGTGGCTCCTCAGATGCTGTCTGATCCGCTGTGCCTTTTCCAGTGCCACACTTTATCAACTCTGACTCTCCAGCATCTGCAGTCCTCACTACCTCCTGGCAGAGGATTACCCCAACCACAAGCTGGTATTAGTTGCTATCCAAAAGCATACGCCAATAGGTTTCTCATTTGAGACAGAAAGTTATTGATTCAGATGACACTTCAGGACTTGTGCACAATGCTTCATTGACAAGAGATAGCAACAATTTGATGATACATCAAACATAAATCCAGCCACTGGAAGTCCCCACTAGATTTCTGAAGAGCTCACTAGAATTGCCAGTTAGTGGCTCACCTCTGAGGGAATCTAGCTGAGATCAGCCAAAAGACTGTTCAGACTTGAACTGTTTTTCCTGCTTCTTGGGTGAAAGATCTCATGAAATTTTCACAATCAACTGAAAAAGTAGATGGGGCTCCTCTTGACATCTCTGCTGAAAGACAATGCAATAGTCTCTTCGTACAACACTCGAACATTAGCCTACATTAAGCCTGTGATTAGATTTCTGCAATTGGATTTGAACTGATAATGAACTGCCTTGTAAATGTGAGTGATGCCATTTGGGCCATGACAGAAATAACGCTACAATCGGTTTTGCTTTAACATAGAATTTCTGTTCTTATGCAATCCGGTGTTATAAGAAAATTGTGTAACAGCAGCACCATTTAAACTAATGGGGCCAGAATCACATTATAGGACATAGAACATAGAAAAATACAGCACAGAACAGGCCCTTTGGCCCTCAATGTTGCGCCAACCTGTAAACTAGTCTTAGCTCGTCCCCCTACACTATCCCATCATCATCCATGTGCTTATCCAAGGATTGTTTAAATCTCCCTAATGTGGCTGAGTTGACTACATTAGCAGGTGGGGCATTCCACGCCCTTACCACTCTCTGCGTAAAGAACCTGCCTCTGACATCGTTCTTAAATCTATCACCCTCAATTTGTAGTTATGCCTCCTGGTACAAGCTGACGTCATCATCCGAGGAAAAAGACTTTCACTGTCTATCCTATCTAATCCTCTGATCATCTTGTATGTCTCTATCAAATCCCCTCTTAGCCTTCTTTATTCCAAAGAGAACAGACCCAAGTCTCTCAGCCTTTCCTCATATGACCTTCCCTCCAGACCAGGCAACATCCTGGTAAATGTCCTCTGCATCTTTTCCAATGCTTCCACATCCTTCCTGTAATGGGGCGACCAGAACTGTACACAATATTCCAAGTGTGTCCGTACTAGTATTTTGTATCGTTGCAGCATGATACTGTGGCTCCGGAACTCAGTCCCTCTACCAATGAAACCTAACACACCGTATGCCTTCTTAACAGCACTATCAACTTGGGTGGCAACTTTCAGGGATCTATGTACATGGACTCCCTCTGCACATCCACACTACCAAGAGTCTTTCCATTGACCCAGTATTCTGCCTTCCTGTTATTCTTCCCAAAGTGCATCACCTCATATTTAGCTGCATTGAACTCCATTTGCCACCTCTCAGCTCAATTCTGCAGTTTATCCAAGTCCCCCTGCAACCTGGAACTTTCTTCCAAACTGTCCACTACTCCATCGACTTTAGTGTCATCTCCAAATTTACTAGTCCATCCACTTATCCTGCATCTAAGTCATTTATAAAAATGACAAACAGCAGTGGTCCCAAAACAGATCCTTGTAGCACACCACTAGTAACCGGACTCCAAGATGAATATTTTCCATCAACCACCATCACTGGCTTCTTTCAGAAAGCCAGTTTCTAATCCAAACTGCTCAATCACCCTCAATTCCATGCCTCTGCATTTTTTCCAACAGCATACCATGCAGAACCTTATCAAAGGCTTTACTGAAGTCCATGTATACCATGTCAACTGCCCTACCCTCATCTACATGCTTGGTCACCTTCTCAAAAAATTCAATGAGGTTTGTGAGACACGACCTGCCCTTGACGAAACCATATTCTGGATCAGTGGTGCTGGAAGAGCACAGCAATTCAGGCAGCATGCGACGAGCAGCAAAATCGATGTTTCGGGAAAAAGCCCTTCATCAGGAATAAAGGCAGAGAGCCTGAAGCGTGGAGAGATAAGCTAGGAGAGGGTGGGGGTGGGGAGAAAGTAGCATAGAGTACAATAGGTGAGTGGGGGAGGGGATGAAGGTGATAGGTCAGGGAGGAGAGGGTGGAGTGGATAGGTGGAAAAGGAGCTAGGCAGGTTGGACAAGTCCGGACAAGTCAAGGGGACAGTGCGGAGCTGGAAGTTTGAAACTAGGATGAGGTGGGGGAAGGGGAAATGAGGAAGCTGTTGAAGTCCACATTGATGCCCTGGGGTTGAAGTGTTCCGAGGCGGAAGATGAGGCGTTCTTTCTCCAGGCGTCTGGTGGTGAGGGAGCGGCGGTGAAGGAGGCCCAGGACCTTCATGTCCTCGGCAGACTGGGAGGGGGAGTTGAAATGTTGGGCCACGGGGCGGTTTGGTTGATTGGTGCGGGTGTCCCGGAGATGTTCCCTAAAGCGCTCTGCTAGGAGGTGCCCAGTCTCCCCAATATGGAGGAGACCACATCGGGAGCAACAGATACAATAAATGATATGAGTGGATGTGCAGGTGAAACTTTGATGGATGTGGAAGGCTCCTTTAGGGCCTTGGATAGAGGTGAGGGAGGAGGTGTGGGCACAGGTTTTACAGTTCCTGCGGTGGCAGGGGAAAGTGCCAGGATGGGAGGGTGGGTTGTAGGGGGGCGTGGACCTGACCAGGTAGTCACGGAGGGAACGGTCTTTGCGGAAGACGGAAAGGGGTGGGGAGGGAAATATATCCCTGGTCGTGGAGTCTTTTTGGAGGTGGCGGAAATGTCGGCGGATGATTTGGTTTATGCGGAGGTTTGTAGGGTGAATGGTGAGCACCAGGGGCGTTTTGTCCTTGTTACGGTTGGAGGGGTGGGGTCTGAGGGCGGAGGTGCGGGATGTGGACGAGATGCGCTGAAGGGCATCTTTAACCACGTGGGAAGGGAAGTTGCGGTCTCTAAAGAAGGAGGCCATCTGGTGTGTTCTGTGGTGGAACTGCTCCTCCTGGGAGCAGATACGGCAGAGGCGGAGGATTTGGGAATACGGGATGGCATTTTTGCAAGAGATAGGGTGGGAAGAGGTGTAATCCAGGTAGCTGTGGGAGTCGGTGGGTTTGTAAAAAATGTCAGTGTCAAGTCGGTCGTCACGAATGGAGATGGAGAGGTCCAGGAAGGGGAGGGAGGTGTCAGAGATGGTCCAGGTAAATTTAAGGTCAGGGTGGAATGTGTTGGTGAAGTTGATGAGTTGCTCAACCTCTTCGCGGGAGCACGAGGTGGCGCCAATGCAGTCATCAATGTAGCGGAGGAAGAGGTGGGGAGTGGTGCCGGTGTAATTACGGAAAATCAACTGTTCTACGTAGCCAACAAAGAGACAGGCATAGCTGGGGCCCATACGTCTGCCCATGGCTACCCCTTTGGTCTGGAGGAAGTGGGAGGATTCACTTTGAAACAAAACCATGTTGACTATCTGAAATCAAATTGTTGCTTGCTAGATGATTATAAATCTTATCTCTTGTAATCCTTTCCAAAACCTTTCCTACAACAGAAGTAAGGCTCACTGGTCTATAATTACCTGGGTCATCTCTACTGTCCTTCTTGAACAAGGGCACAACACTTGTAATCCTCTCGTCCTCTGGTACTAAACCTGTAGATAATGATGACTCAAATATCAAAGCCAAAGACTCTGCTATCTCCTCCCTAGCTTCCCAGAGAATCCTCGGATAAATCCTACTTTCACTCCTTCTAGAATTGATAATACCTTTTCGTAACTAACCATGATCCTTTCTAGTCTAATATCTCGTGTCACATTCTTCTCCTCTACAATATTCTCCTTTACCATAACTAAACTAGAATAACTAAAACTTGCTTCAAAAGTTCATGTTATAGAAGCAGTGTCCCCAATTCTTCAATCGCATTATACTGAATTTATATTGACAAAATGCACACTATTGCCAAATGACCTGTATTACAATTTCTTTCTCATTTTTATCTCTTATTCTGCATAGGGAGAAGTTCATTGTTAGCCAAATTTTAAGAGTTCACCCAGCCAATTGAAAGTTCTAATTATGAAGATGTTTTGATTATGATTGAGAATCAACAATAAGCTTGACATGTTACAAGTATCTGTCTAATCCTTGGAAAATATCTTCATTATTTTAAAGACCTCATTAAATCTTCCCAATTTCTTTAAAACACAAACTATATGAAGTTCAAACTAACATACGGAACTGTATGAATAACTAAAAGCAGCCTCAGTTAACAGCATTATATCGACAATAAATCATTTTGTCAGAAGTAACTGCAATCAGTCCTTTCCCCATTAATATTCTATTAAAGTGCATAGGATGCTTATCACCTAAAATGTTCCAGAGATGCACTGTTTCTCTAAGCATCTGAGTGATGCTTCATTAAATTGGATTATGCACATGATGTGAACATCTTAAATCTACTTTGAGAACAGGATAATCTTTTGCTTGGGGTTTTTTGTTCGCCTTTTTGAAATGCTTAACTTTAATACAAACAACAATTTAAGCATTATTTTCATGTTTAATACCTTTGTTCCTTAATGTGTAATCACAAGGTCACATAAACATTTTTTTCTTGAGTAATTCCATTTAAAGATTTTTTTTTCTATCTTTTTAATCGTGGACTGAAAAAATAACAGAAAGCTTCAAGGATTGTGGCATGTTTTGAAGACAAGTGACCCGACACACGTTAAGCACTGTTTACACAGCTGCTGATTTGAGCAGTACTTTGCTGACAAGCTGGCACTAAAGGACTGTGTTAAACTGGAGCTTTGTTTGACAACAAGTAGCTGGCTTGCCTATAGCTTAGTGACCAGGTATTGATGACAAAATCATCTGCCAGCCAAAGATCACATGATTGGTTCTCAGCTTAGGGCTCTGAAAAGGTACAGAGAAACCTTCAGACCTCCACCAGCTCAAGAACTCTCTCTGTTCTTTGCAGTAAAAGCTACTTTAAGACAAGATAAAACCTGTTTATTTCTCCTTCAGCAGTTGCTGTAAGCTGTGAATTTTAACCAATATGTCATAGATATTTCATTAGCATGTGGCTTTATGAGTTGGAAATCATGTCTCACAAACTTGATTGAGGTTTGTGAAGAAGTAACAAAGACAATTGATGAGGGCAGAGTGGTAGATGTGATCTATATGGACTTCAGTAAAGCATTTGACAGGGCTCCCCATGGGAGACTGGTGAGCAAGGTTACATCTCAGAGACAACTCACCATTTGGATACAGAACTGGCTCAAAGATAGAAGACAGAGGGTGGTGGTGGATGGTTGTTTTTCAGACTGGAGGCCTGCAACCAGTGGAGTGCCACAAGGATCGGTGCTGGGTCCACTACTTTTCATCATTTATACAAATGATTTGAATGGGAGCATGAGAGATATAGTTAATAAGTTTCTCTGATGACACCAAAATTAGAGGTGTAGTGGACAGCGAAGAAGGTTACCTCAGATTACAATGGGATCTTGATCAGATGGGCCAATGGGCTGAGAAGTGGCAGATGGAGTTTAATTTAGATAAATGTGAGGTGCTGCATTTTGGGAAAGCAAACCTTAGCAGAACTTATACACTTAATGGTAAGGTCCTAGGGAATGTTACTGAACAAAGAGACCTTGGAGTGCAAGTTCGTAGCTCATTAAAAGTGGAGTCGCAGGTAGATAGGATAGTGAAGAAGGCATTTGGTGTGCTTTCCTTTAATGGTCAGAGTATTGAGTACAGGAGTTGGGAGGTCATGTTGCGGCTGTACAGGACATTAGGTAGGCCATTGTTGGAATATTGCACGCAATTGTGGTCTCCTTCCTATTGGAAAGATGTTGTGAAGCTTGAAAGGGTTCAGAAAAGATTTACAAGGATGTTGCCAGAATTGGAGGATTTGAGCAGCAGGGAGAGGCTGAATAGACTGAGGCTGTTTTCCCTGGAGCGTCGGAGGCTGAGGGGTGACGTAATAGAGATTTATAAAATCATGAGGGGCATGGATAGGGTAAATAGACAAAGTCTTTTCCCTGGGGTGGGGGAGTCCAAAACTAGAGGGCATAGGTTTAGGGTGAGAGGGGAAAGATATAAAAGAAACCTAAGAGGCAACATTTTCACACAGAGGGTAGTACGTATATGGAATGAGCTGCCAGAGGAAGTGATTGAGGCTAGTACAATTGCAACATTTAAAAGGCATTTGGATGGGTCTATGAATAGGAAGGGCTTGGAGGGATATGGGCCGGGTGCTGACAGGTGGGACTAGGTTGGGTTGGGATATTTGGTCGGCATGGATGGGTTGGACCGATGGTTCTGTTTCCATGCTGTACACCTCTATGATTCTATGACTCTATGAGCCTCCTGCAAACCATTGACATAATCCAAAGAAGGAAGATAGAGGAGAGGCATTTTGATCAGCACAAAAATGATCTCAGCAGATTCTGTGATTAGAGACCATTGAAATGCAAATCCAGTATTCTCTCTATCTGTAATACCTATGTTTTTTGTCCTGTTTGTGTGTATGTGTTTGTCCATATACATACAATAAATGGTGTTTATATGGGATTACATTTTTAACAAGTAGTGTTGTATACTGAGATTAGATTCTCTGCAGTGTGGAAACAGGCCCTTCAGCCCAACAAGTCCACACCGCCCCTCCGAAGAGAAACCCACCCAAACCCATTCCCCTACCCTATATTTACCCCTGACTAACACACCTAACGCTATGAGCAATTTAGCATGGCCAATTCACCTGACCTGCACATCTTTGGATTGTAGGAGGAAACCGGAGCACTCAGAGGAAACCCACGCAGACACATGGAGAATGTGCAAACTCCACACAGACAGGTGGGAATTGTCAGTTCATAATTGTTTACCTGTAGGGGGAGTCTTTTTATTTATTAAACAATTCTTATTGTTAACTACAGAAATCTGGTCCTTGCTTTTTATCAACCTGGGTCTAAATGACAGGTAAGTTCGAGAATTCTGCGTACTTTTCAAAATATTTAACTTCTGTAATGATTTTGGAATTATCATGCTTTAATTTCCAGCAGCCTGCCCCAGTGATTATAATAAGTGTATAAAAACCTTGCTATTGTATGGCTAATTTTGTTACTGCTCCCCTGACTAAGAAGTCTGAAGAAGAAATTTAACTCTGAATATTTAAGACAGGAATCAATACTCATCCGATACCACACGGTATTAGCTTTTCTTTGGTAAGGTTTCAAATAGACTTGCCTTTGAGAGACAAGATGCATTAACAATACTCATGTGGGGGAAGAAGAAAGCTTGACGTGCAAAAGGGACATTGGTACATGTAATTCCTCTCCCTTTTCCACATCTCAGTCTATTTTCAAGATTCATATTTTTAATGATGTAAGGGAGGAGTTTCTAAGACCAGCTAAAACTTTTATTGAGACAAAAAGGAGGCTGGAAGAGCACAGCAAGGCAGGCAGCATCAGGAAGTGGAGAAGTCAATGTTTCATGTATAACCCTTCTTCAGGACTGGTGACATGTGACAAAAAAGCAAGTTCTCTGTGCCCAGCAGCACCATTGAGGGATGTGGCTGCTGTTGATATGGTAGCTATTCGATGCCTAGGATTGTGGAGAAACAGAGGCAGAGGTCAGTGATGACAGCAAGATGGTCACAAGGTGGACATTATCGGGGAGAGGAGAGAGGATTCGGCAGCAAGTCCAGGGGAATGGCTTTCAATCCACCCCTTTACAACCGCTCTCTAATACCAAACCCCTCAATCAGGCAGAGAGTAGCTTTGAAACAGGGACTTGTGCTGGGCATCTGCAAGGAAATTTGCCATAGTCTGTTCGTTGTTCTGCCTGCATGCTGAGTTCCTTGCCCACAACTGGCTTAGTACCAACAGTGACAGGATGAGGCACTTAAGACAGCATTTGTGGGCGGCACGGTGGCACAGTGGTTAGCACTGCTGCCTCACAGCGCCAGAGACCCGGGTTCAATTCCCGCCTCAGGCGACTGACTGTGTGGAGTTTGCACGTTCTCCCCGTGTCTGCGTGGGTTTCCTCCGGGTGCTCCGGTTTCCTCCCACCATCCAAAGATGTGCAGGGTCAGGTGAATTGGCCATACTAAATTGCCTGTAGTGTTAGGTAAGGGGTAAATGTAGGGGTATGGGTGGGTTTCGCTTCGGCGGGTCGGTGTGGACTTGTTGGGCCGAAGGGCCTGTTTCCACACTGTAATCTAATCTAATCTAATCTAATCTAATCTAATCTAATCTAATTAATTGTCTGCCCATTACCCTTCTCTCTGTGGGCCTAATCAGGATGGCATTAGGAAATTGGCAGCGTACCAATCTATAATCCTCCTGCCAGGATATTCGTCTCATTCCACACCACAAAAACCTACCTGGAGGAAGGACAAGATTCTGCCCAAGTTCTTGTAAAGTTTGCAAAATCAAGCCAATGGTAATAGAGAACCTTGTTGCAAAAGGAAAACAAACAAGAAGCATTGAGTTCTTCTTCAGCATTTCAGAAAGCCCAATTAAACAAACAGGAAACCTTCACCACCTGCTAAAGTTTATTCTGCAACTTATCATCTTGAATTCTCAACAGGAATAATAAAATCTCAAGAAGAGAAGGAAGGAGAAAGCACAATACCTGTGCTCCATTGTAACATAATTCCACCAATATATTTAATACCTTAGGCGAGCTAATAAACCTTCAAAGACTTTAAATTATCAATATAAATCAGCACTAAATTCAACATATTAAAACTTCTTCAGTTCATTGTTCAAAAATGGATCTTTCAAGATGGAACCTGGGGACTTGCTGCTTCAAAAGAACATGAAGCTAATTCATCTAGACTCTGGGTGGTTAATTAATCTATCAAATAACCCCTGAGCAAGATAAATCAATTACTTTTACACTGGTCTCAGTCAAGAGAATGGTGTATAGTTCACTACCATTCCAGGTATTTATACTGCAGTTTTAAAGAAAAGCTTCATTGCCTTAAAAAAATAATAAAAAAGAAAGTTCAAATGACAGTGCAGTACCATGTCTGCAAGCTAAGCTCATTTAAAGTTTTTCAGGCTGGGAAAGATTATTAGTGGCTCGGACTTAATGCTTTTTGCACGAAGTGTAGGGTTGAGTGTTTTTAATTATGACTAGCCACTCTGCTCCCCCCACCAGTGAGAAAGCCCATGAAGCAGGCACTTATTTGCTAACCCGTAGGCTTCTCAACCTACCAGGTGCCTTGCCAGTAACATGCAGTCTGCCTGAAGCTGCTGGTCATTTCTGATGAAGGGAGGTCATGCCCTATCCAGGATCATGTTGTGATACAGCTCCACTGGCACCAATAGGAGGGATCTTTCACAGATAGCCACCAAGTTCAGACTTCAGTGAGCATCAACAGGCTATTTGTTAATTGGCATCACACCAACCTGTGTTGTTTACTTTCCAAACATTTTTCATGTTCAAGCATTCGAGAAAAAAAATGTTAGTTAGCCACTCACAAGTTCCATCCCTCCTTCTCACAATGAAGCACTGAAATTACAGAAAGAACAAACACGTATTTAAACATTGCTTTTTGTGATGATATCCCAAAGTTTCAATGAATTACATCTGAAATAAAGCTGTATGTTATAGGGCGACCTATAGGGGTGCTGCTAAGTAAACACTGATTTGGACTGAATCTCAATGTTTTGGTTTAAAGTAATGAAGACACACACATATGTGTGAGGGAACATGGAGAGCCAGATTTAGAAAGAAAACCAATCAGTTTCCTTGCTGTTATATTAGGTTTGAGTGTGAGATCAATGAGAATATTCTATTTGACATAAAAATCACTGTCGATGCAGTCAACATTTTCTTTGTCTTCGAGAGTATTTGGGGCAAATGAAGCTGCCACTCACTTCCAGTCAATATGTCAATACACAAATAAAAGCAAAATACTGGATGCTGGAAATCTTGAAAGAAGCACAGAGGATGCTGAAGAAACTCAACAGCACCTGTGGAGAGAGAAACAGAGTTAATGTTAAGAGTATAGCATGACTCCATATTAGAACTGAGAGGTGTGCAAAAATATTTCTAACAAAGAGAGAGAAATGGTGCAGAGGCCAAGTGGGAAAGACAAAGTGATTGTTAATGTTAGTGAAAGAGAAAAAAAGATGTAAGTAAATGTGCAAGGGAGGGAAAGGATCCTCCCTACCAAGAGAAAAGTAAACAAAATAAGACAAAACTGTGAGCTGATGAAATAAAGAGCTGCAGACTGAAGATCTGAAACAAAAACATAAATATCTGGAGAAATTCAGCAGGTCTGGCAGCATCTGTGAAGAGAAAGCAGAGTTAATGTTTTGAATCCAGTGACTCTTCTTTGGAACCCTTTTGAAAAGGAGACCCTGGTCACAAGGGTGGGAGAAACTGTGTGAAAAATGGAGAACAGATATAATATGGTCAGTTTCTGAAGTTATGGAATTCAATGGTGAGACATTGTGGTACAGTAGACTAGATTGAAAGAAATACAAATCAAATGTTGCTTCACCTGAAAGATACATTTGGGGCCTTGGACAGTGAGGAAGGACGAGGTCAAAAGAGAAGTGTTGCACCTTGTATGCGTTCATGGGACGGTGCTATGAGGGAGTGATTAAATGTTAGGAGTGACAGCGGAATGCACCAGGGTTACAAGGAGGGAATTGTCTCTCAGAATGCTGACAGCGGAGGGAGGGGAAGATGTATTTGAAGTAACTATACGAGTTGGTGAGCTTGTAATAGATGTTGGTGAACCGTCAATCTTCAGAAATGGCAAGTCAAGGACGAGAAGGGAAGAGTCAGATGGACTTGGTGAAGGTGAGAGAAAGTTGGAAATTGGAAACAATAGTACCGCCTCACCTCTTCATACACTGCTTCCTGCATGGATTCCACTCCATTCCCCCAGTTTCTCTATCTTCATCACATGTGTACTGATGTCATTTTCTACTGGGCTGCATTCAGCAATGACCTCCTTTCTCCTTAACCCAGGAATCCCTCCCATTGTGATCAACAGGGCCTTCAACCCATGTTGAACCCATCTCCTGAATTCTGTCCTCACTCTTTCCCAACCTTCCCAGAACAATGATAGGATTCCCCTTAACCTTACTTGCCCTTGCCTTCTTTCCACAATCTTGTCTAGTTTATGTCTCATTTACTTTCTTTTTAGAAAAGAGAACACTTTCGTTCTGTTTAACATCTTAATTTATGCCCATTTTACATCTCTTTTTCTATTTCACCACTATTAACAACCTCTTCGACCCCTGCAATAGGTCTGTCTACCATCAGACCCCTTGCTCCTCATCCACCTCTGCCAAGAGTAAAAAAAATGTTTTCCAGCACCTTTCAGTTCTGAACAGTCATGCCAGACTCTAAATGTTAACTCTATTTCTCCCACCACAGTTGCTACCAGACATGTTGAGTTTCTCCAGCATTGTCTGTATTTTTGTACACACTCCTTTCAATTATATGAAAGCATATGAAATAAAATGTCATCATTTTCGATTCCAAATTTGTACTTGGTTATAGAACTGTGGATACAAAGCAGATGAGTTTTCTGTACCGAACAATAGTTGCCGGTTAATTGAAACATGAATTATTATATTATATTTGCATTCATTTGGGCTAAATAACTGTTCTGTGGTGCATTGCAGAATTCAATTAATTTCAGGTACTGAGACAACTCTATGGAGATTATACTTAATCAGCACTGGGGATTTTCACATAAGCTCTGTAAGGACAAAGCTTACATAAAACATACAGATTAAAATCTCTCTTCTACAGTCGTGAAAGTTACTTTAAAATTTTAAAGAATGGAAGAAGATTCAGAAAAGATATTTTGTAGTTAGGATGAGCAGAAGTTTTACATCGCAAATATGTCTCCTTGACAATACTTGAAAGTTATTTGTTGTATCACTGGGATTTTTGGTGTAGAATTATTCTTGTATAGAAGTCAGTATTTAGTTAGTTTTCCTTCTATGATGAAGATCTGAGATAGCCAAAACGAGGTGCACAATTGCCAAAGAGACAAGCATGTTCGATCGCAAATTTATCGGAGCCATAAACAATTGCTTAAATTAGTGACTGAACTTGCTCAATTACTGCCTTGAAGGAGAAAGAGGTTGGAAAATCCCAGGACCAGGTGGACTTGGCTTGAAGGTGGATGAAGTGCACATACCTTTGCATTAGGTCAATGAGCAATCTGCCCAGGGCTAGGTCATGACCTATACCGGCTGCTCACCTGGCAGCAGTAGTGGCTAATCAGCATAAATGTGGACTGGTTGACGTAACCCACAGGAACATCCCAGCAGTGGCCTTTGAGTAAGCAAACTGTCA
Source organism: Chiloscyllium plagiosum (assembly GCF_037043375.1). Lineage (NCBI taxonomy): Eukaryota > Metazoa > Chordata > Chondrichthyes > Orectolobiformes > Hemiscylliidae > Chiloscyllium > Chiloscyllium plagiosum. Next base: position 23,407,486 of record NW_028270172.1, read on the forward strand.
GATACCTGGATGTACCTTGCCCAAAGCTGCCAAACAAGATCTCCAAATCAAATCCCACCCACTGGACCCACAGTCACCATCTGGATACAATCATTAACCAATAACCATCCTGATCCTATCCACAGGCAGTGGAGCTGTGGTTGTGGCCACTGCTATTGCATTACATTACATTTAATAGATTCATCAAGATACCTGACGAAGGATGCTGCCTGGATTGCTGTGCTTTTCCAGCACCACTCTAATCTTTGCTTTTCTTAACTTAACTATGCAGCTAAGAGCGAATCAAAGCTACCTTTTGGAACATACAATGGATTTTTGAACTACTGGTGGAAATTAGACATATTTCAGGTGGCCAAGAAAGCTTTGTGTGTATTTCCCAGGGACATGTTTTGGCAGGAGACTACCAGCAGCCGTGAGAACAAATTGCTTCTCTCTCTCTCTTCCTCTCTCTATTTCTGTCTCAATCTCCATCTAAAGTCATGTTCCCTCTGTGAGTTTGTGTCTCAATTCCTCTAAGCAGACCGATAACATTTACAGGAAGATTTTGGTTTATATTGAAGCATTTCCAGAATAAAACAACAGAAGTTTCCACCTTAAACTACTAGGTGTGTGCCAAAGCCATTACTTACATCCAGACAACTACAGTGTTGGAATTGTTATATTTAATATAACTTGCTAAAGTTATGTCTCACAGTCCATTTGGCAGTATACCTTTAAGAGACAGGCTCATAATATCATCACTGCTGTGGTTCTGTTCGCCGAGCTGGAAGTTTTTGTTGCAAACGTTTCGTCCCCTGGCTAGGCGACATCATCAGTGCTTGGGAGCCTCCTGCAAAGCGCTTCTTTGATGTTTCCTCCGGTGTTTATAGTGGTCTGTCCCTGCCGCTTCCGGTTGTCAGTTTCAGCTGTCCGCTGTAGTGGTTGGTATATTGGGTCCAGGTCGATGTGTTTGTTGATGGAGTTTATGGATGAATGCCATGCCTCTAGGAATTCCCTGGCTGTTCTCTGTCTGGCTTGCCCTATGATAGTAGTGTTGTCCCAGTCGAATTCATGTTGCTTGTTGTCTGCGTGTGTGGCTACTAAGGATAGCTGGTCGTGTCGTTTCGTGGCTAGTTGATGTTCATGTATGCGGATTGTTAGCTGTCTTCCTGTTTGTCCTATATAGTGTTTAGTGCAGTCCTTGCATGGTATTTTGTATACTACATTAGTTTTGCTCATGTTGGGTATCGGGTCCTTCGTTATGGTGAGTTGTTGTCTGAGCGTGGCTGTTGGTTTGTGTGCCGTTATGAGTCCTAGGAGTCGCAGTAGTCTGGCTGTCAGTTCCGAGATGCTCCTGATGTATGGTAATGTGGCTAGTCCTTTTGGTTGTGGTATGTCCTCGTTCCGTGGTCTTTCTCTTAGGCATCTGTTGATGAAGTTGCGCGGGTATCCGTTTTTGGCGAATACCTTGTATAGGTGTTCCTCTTCTTCTTTTTGCAGTTCTGGTGTACTGCAGTGTGTTGTGGCCCTTTTGAATAGTGTCCTGATGCAGTTTCGTTTGTGTGTGTTGGGGTGGTTACTTTCATAGTTTAGGACTTGGTCTGTGTGTGTGGCTTTCCTGTATACCCTTGTAGTGAATTCTCCGTTCGGTGTTCTCTACCAGGGACACCATCATACAAGGAGAAAGTGAGGTCTGCAGATGCTGGAGATCAGAGCTGAAAATATGTTGCTGGAAAAGCGCAGCAGGTCAGGCAGCATCCAGGGAACAGGAGAATCGACGTTTCGGGCATAAGCCCTTCTTCAGGAATGAGGAAAGTTTGTCCAGCAGGCTAAGATAAAAGGTAGGGAGAAGGGACTTGGGGGAGGGGCGTCGGAAATGTGATAGGTGGAAAGAGGTCAAGGTGAGGGTGATAGGTCAGACTGGGTTGGGGGCGGAGAGGTCGGGAAGAAGATTGCAGGTTAGGAAGGCGGTGCTGAATTCGATGGATTAGACTGAGACAAGGTGGGGGGAGGGGAAATGAGGAAACTGGTGAAATCCGAGTTCATCCCTTGTGGTTGGAGGGTTCCTGCCCCCTGTAAAAACGCCATCCCATTCTCCCAATTCCTTCGACTCCGCCGCATCTGCTCCCAGGAGGACCAGTTCCAAAAACGCACAACCCAGATGGCCTCCTTCTTCAAGGACCGCAATTTCCCCCCCAACGTGGTCGACGATGCCCTCCACCGCATCTCTTCCACTTCCCGCTCCTCCGCCCTTGAGCCCCGCCCCTCCAACCGCCACCAGGACAGAACCCCACTGGTCCTCACCTACCACCCCACCAATCTCCATGTTCAGCGCATCATCCGCCGTCATTTCCGCCACCTCCAAACGGACCCCACCACCAAGGATATATTTCCCTCCCCTCCCCTATCAGCATTCCGTAAAGACCACTCCCTCCATGACTCCCTCGTCAGGTCCACACCCCCCACCAACCCAACCTCCACTCCCGGCACCTTCCCCTGCAACCGCAGGAGGTGCAAGACTTGCGCCCACACCTCCCCCCTCACCTCCCTCCAAGGCCCCATAGGAAACTTCCATATCCGCCACAGATTCACCTGCACCTCCACACACATCATCTATTGTATCCTCTGCACCCGATGTGGCCTCCTCTATATTGGGGAGACAGGCCGGCTACTTGCGGAGCGTTTCAGAGAACACTTCTGGGACACCCGGACCAACCAACCCAACCATCCTGTGGCTCAACATTTCAATTCCCCCTCCCACTCCACCAAGGATATGCAGGTCTTTGGACTCCTCCATCGCCAGACCACAACAAAACGACGGTTGGAGGAAGAGCGCCTCATCTTCCGCCTAGGAACCCTCCAACCACAAGGGATGAACTCTGATTTCACCAGTTTCCTCATTTCCCCTCCCCCCACCTTGTCTCAGTCTAATCCATCGAATTCAGCACCGCCTTCCTAACCTGCAATCTTCTTCCTGACCTCTCCGCCCCCACCCCAGTCTGACCTATCACCCTCACCTTGACCTCTTTCCACCTATCACATTTCCGACGCTCCTCCCCCAAGTCCCTCCTCCCTACCTTTTATCTTAGCCTGCTGGACAAACTTTCCTCATTCCTGAAGAAGGGCTTATGCCCGAAACGTCGATTCTCCTGTTCCCTGGATGCTGCCTGACCTGCTGCGCTTTTCCAGCAACACATTTTCAACACCATCATACAAACTGGCCAAAGAACTGCAACAGAAACTGAAACACCTGGTCAGCGGATCCAAACACTCTATACAATCAACACAGGAATTCTTGGACATCATCAGAAATATACACATAGACAAAGAAGAAACCATGATATCATTCGACATGATGGCACTGTTCACTTCGATTGACAAAACCCTAGCCAGAGAAACAATAGCCAACCTACTGGACATACAGAACAGAAAACAGGACGCTGAACCTATCAACAAAGACGGCATACTTAAACTACTGGACTTGTGCCTCACAACACACTTCACATTCAACAACCAGATATACGAACAAATCAACGGAACACCCATGGGATCACCAATCTCGGGACTCATAGCAGAGGCAGTTATGCAAAGGTTAGAACAAACAGTCCTACCACAAATTCAACCCAACCTCTGGGTCAGATATGTCGATGACACGTTTGTAATCATTAAAAACACGGAAATAGAAAAAACACACCGGATCATCAACGCCACACTCACAGGAATCCAATTCACGAGAGAAGAAGAAAAGGATAGCCAACTCCCATTCCTAGACGTGATGGTACAGAGAACACCGAACGGAGAATTCACTACAAGGGTATACAGGAAAGCCACACACACAGACCAAGTCCTAAACTATGAAAGTAACCACCCCAACACACACAAACGAAGCTGCATCAGGACACTATTCAAAAGGGCCACAACACACTGCAGTACACCAGAACTGCAAAAAGAAGAAGAGGAACACCTATACAAGGTATTCGCCAAAAACGGATACCCGCGCAACTTCATCAACAGATGCCTAAGAGAAAGACCACGGAACGAGGACATACCACAATCAAAAAGACTAGCCACACTACCGTACATCAGGAGCATCTCGGAACTGACAGCCAGACTACTGCGACCCCTAGGATTCATAACAGCACACAAACCAACAGCCACGCTCAGACAACAACTCACCAGAACGAAGGACCCGATACCCAACATGAGCAAAACTAATGTAGTGTACAAAATACCATGCAAGGACTGCACAAAACACTATATAGGACAAACAGGAAGACAGCTAACAATCCGCATACATGAACATCAACTAGCCACGAAACGACACGACCAGCTATCCTTAGTAGCCACACATGCAGACAACAAGCAACATGAATTCGACTGGGACAACACTACTATCATAGGGCAAGCCAGACAGAGAACAGCCAGGGAATTCCTAGAGGCATGGCATTCATCCACAAACTCCATCAACAAACACATCGACCTGGACCCAATATACCAACCACTACAGCGGACAGCTGAAACTGACAACCGGAAGCGGCAGGGACAGACCACTATAAACACCGGAGGAAACATCAAAGAAGCGCCTCGCAGGAGGCTCCCAAGCACTGATGATGTCGCCTAGCCAGGGGACGAAACGTTTGCAACAAAAACTTCCAGCTCGGCGAACAGAACCACAACAACGAGCACCCGAGCTACAAATCTTCGCACAAACTTTGAATATCATCCCTGTTTGATATCATGTGGCCCAAGGGTATAGCGATCTCAGGCATCATTTCAATGGGATCACTTAAACCATGACATGATAACAGGGCATGTACTTCTTTTGTAACCAACCGCTTAATACTGTACTCGCCCAGATACTGATGTGAATTTAATAATTGATATGGAATCACAGAATCACACATTACAGAAGAGGCCCTTCAGCCCATTGAATCTGCACTGACACATACTACTCTAAATCTCCACTAGCTCTACTGTCCAGCACTTGGCTCATAGCCTTGAACTTTATATATCAGTAGGCTATAATAAAAGTCTGTTGATTTTTTCAATACTGTGGTATCTGTACCTAGTTTCTTACATTGTGAGGGATAACATAAGTATTGCTGCATCAGGTAAGATATCACGGTAGAGGCAAAATCCACATCACCCCTCGACTCTTTACATATTTATATACTTATATATTTACATGGTTGGTTTGACTGTATGCGTTTGTACCTGAGTTACAGAAGTCATGTATATTTACAATTTGAAAACTTTAATATGTTTATCTTGATGGCTTTTAGCATTATAAAACTAACTAGTTACTTGATTAACTCAAGAAAACATATCTAGCTAGTTTATCATCTACATGTAAACAGATAACCACGTACAGATTTGACAAATAGATACTATTTACATTTTTAAAAGTATTGTTACTTTCAAATGTGGACTGCGAAAGACGGGAACTATTCTACGCCACCTGACCTGGGCATATCAACCTAGATTAGTCAGAATTACAAGAACAAATGTCAAGTATATAATTACTTTCACTAGGAACTATTATAGTCTCTCCTACAATTACGAAACCAGATGGAGCTAAACTACTTTCAATAATGATGTCGGGCATGCGTATCACCTGTCTGTTTGTATCACATTCATTTGTAATGTTTTGGTTTTGGAATGCTGTTTCTTTTGGAGTCCAGAATACTCTGACACTTTGGAGGCAAACTGTTTTAGATTCAGAATAGCTGCTCCCAGAACCTGAATATTCACAAATCCAACCAAATTATACCCTATGAAGTTCAGCAAATGTAATCATTTTCTCTATCTTTACACTGATCCAAAAGGGAGGAATGGACCACTCTACGTCAGCAAGAACAAAGCTAAAAGGTCAACTGTAAACCACTTGCCTGTAGCAAGCAGCAATGGAAATTAGCACAGTGTGTCGAAGTTCAGATAGCAGCCGTTCTCTTGTGTGACCACAAATGCAGTGACCTCAGCCCAGGATCAGTCCAATTTCTGGTTTAAAAATGGTTTAATGGGACGTGAGCATCATTGAAAAAGCCCATTTGTTTTTCATCCCTAATCTTCCTGAAACTGAGTGATTTAGACCATTACCCAGACAACATAAGGTCAGCAGATTTCTTCCCTACAGGGCATCAAAAAACACAAAATAGTTTCACGCTCATAATTCCTGAGATGAGTTTTCAATTCCAAGTCCATAAATTGGTTGGATTTCCTCCCCCACCCCAGTCACCTTTGTGGAATTGAAACTTATGCTTCTAAATGCATTAGCTTGGATTACTGGTCTAGTGACATTATCACTGCACCAATGTAGCAACTGTTAGGGTCAGTCCATCTTAACCTTTCCTCAACAATTGGATTCCACTGCCCCCTCAGCACAGCCAGAACATGAAGGAGATGGCACATGCAATGTCTTAAGAGCAGGTTTCTGTGGCACATTTTGTTTTACAGCCATTGAGATGTTTAGTTGACAGGAATCAATATCAGGACAGAGCACAGCAGGAGCTATTTAAGGTAGAGAACAAATAAAGAGACGGTACTTCAAATCATCATGGGTCCACCGCCAGGTTGAACTATCAACTGTGAACAATGAGGACAGTTACAACAGGCTTCGTTCCACAATTCAGCAGGTCAATTTCAAATCGAATCAGTTCTGTTTGTTCTGTGAACTATCAAGGGGTGATTAATCAGGGAAATGGAAAGGTTAGACTTTTAATCAGATTGTACATCCATGTGAAAGTGGGAGGTGGGTCCACTCATCTTTGGATCAAAACATTTTCCAAATGAGTGAGATTGTAGTTACAATTGTCAGCAGGCATGCAATCTCATGAAAACCACTGGTGCAAGAAAAGAAACAAGGAGTAAGAGAAAGCAACAAGGATAACAAGAGAGTCTCAGATATAGACTGAACCCTGGAGAGGAAGAGAATAACTTTGAAACCCTAAATGACAATAACCTATATTTTTCTGCTGTATAAATGGAAGACGAATCCAAGCTGAAAACAATTTCATTCCCATTGCTCTAAGTATGCTCCATTGCACTTGCGGAGCTCACCACTGCGGACCTATTGGGGTGGGGCAAAGGAAGTGAAAGAAAAAGTAGAACAATGAACCTGGCATGCCAGGGAGTGTACCAAGATAATAGGAAGCAGCTGACATTGCAGGTGAAACAACTCCATAGAGTCTGGCATCCCATCATCAAGTCTCCCTTTATTTATACATGGAGAGTCCTTGACATTGATCTAGCTCTCACAGAGCCAGCTCTCAGATTGAACAGGATGTCTGACACTCATGTTATATCTATCAGCCAGGGCTCCAGATCAACAGCCCCAATCAGGGGACTCATATTCTATGAGGTTCACCTGGCTGACCTCATTACAATCAGTATATCCCTCCCCTGCTGAGTCCGAGACATAGGCCAGTTCTTTTTTTGTAGCTTCTTCTGGGGTGTTTTAGCACCAGGTCAGGTTTCTCCAACTCTGCCTCTGATATGGCGGGCAGCATGTAACACACTGTAGCCCAGCTCTTTTACCCAGAGTATCTCAGAAGATAGTCATTCACCTCTTCAGGTAAAAGTGTCAATTTAGTGACATCTGCCATGTTCTTCTCAGATTCCAAGGTATCTTCAATGTTTAATGGAGAGAGGGAACCCATGGGCTCCGGAACAGTCATAAATGCTGTCGAGGAGCTGGGTATGTTTTGCTTCCACATCGTTTGTGGATTTGTAGCTTTCATATGGCCCATGTGCATGTTCAGGAACACCGCATCTACCTGAACTTTATGCATCACTGGACCGGACCTCATGTTGGCCATGCCTCTTTCTCATAATAGTCCATTCCAGTGGTTCCTATGCCAGACTTTGTCCCTGAAGTAAACTGTCTCTCTTGCTGAGTGGAATCTTGTGTCTGGCATTGGCATTCATGACATCATTACACCTTCTGTCCCTGGTCTCAGAAGATCAGATTTAACCTGGTATGGAGTGTCCTCTCTGTTAGCTACTCTGCTGGAGCTATCCCTGTAATTGAATGAGCAGTGGTCCAATAATCAAATAGGAACTGGGACAGTGTCTTATCTAGTGAAGTTGCAAGCTGTTTTGTTAAACCTGCATTCAAAGTTTGGACTGCTCTTGATGGATGGTGGAGGTGTCCTGACATGTTAAATGTCATTTTACTTTCAAATTTCCTGCTGGTAAATAATGGTCCGTTATCTGTGACCAACACTTCCAGGAGTTGGTGTTTTGCAAAAGGTGAGCACAGTTTTTCTATCGTCATCTGTGTTTGAAGAATGAACTTTATGCATGATCAGCCATTTTGAGTGGGTGTCCACAATAACTAAACATTGAGCCCATGGAAGAACCTGCATAGTTGACATGTAACTGAGTCCAGTGTTCACCCAGTCATTCCCGTGAATGTGGGGTTACTGCTGGCGGTAATTTTTGTACTTGTTGGCACCCTGGGCACCGCCTCACCAACATGGCTGTGTTAGCATCATATACTGGCCACCAGACACAACTTGCCACTAACATCTTCATTTTGGAAACCGCTGGATGACCCTGGTGGAGTTCAGTCTGGCAACAACCTTTGCTCAGAACAATCGCTGTTGCTTCCATAATAATATGTCATCCTCTACTGTGATGTGGTCTCTCTGGTTCCAGAAAGGTTTCAGTTCTGATTATGATGTTCCTTTGGTTTCCCCATCACCAACAACTGTTTTAGTTTTGCCAGGACTGGATCTCTCTGCAGCCAAAGTCTGATATCGTCAGCTGTGACTGGAAGTGCATCCAGAAAATTTAAAATCATTACGCACTCTTCCAGTAGCAGTACATCTGGTGATGTATCTGCCAGTGGGAGGTGACTCAATACATCCACATTGTACTCCGGAATGGTATACGCACTTAGTGTTAGAGCCCAGCGCTGAATTCAGACTGAAGTTGTGGGCAACATAGCCTTGTCTTCTTTAAGTAGACCCAGCAGGGGTTGGTGGTCCATTATTATTACACAGTTACATCTGTAAAGGTATTGGCAAAACTTTCTGGCTCCAAATATGACGGTCAAACCTTCTTTCTCTATCTAGGCATATTTACAGTCTGCATTAGCCGAAGTCCTGGACGTATATGCCAATGGCCATTGCTCTCCATTGGGCCACCTATGAGCTAATACTACTCCGATGCCATACAGGGAGGCATCACATGTCAATACCAAATCTCGCTTGCGTATCATAATGTGCCAACATCATAGAGGATGATAGCTGTTTCTTCACCCGTCTGAAAGCTGATTTAGCCACATGACCATTTCCAAGGCTGGCCTTCTTTTAAGGATTGATGCAAAAATGCCGGGATGGAAACTAGGTTATGCATAAACGTTCTGTAATAATTCACCAATCTAAGCTCTGCACAGACAGGGGCACCTTTGATCGCCCTCACTTTATCTTCCATAGGGTGTAACCCAGTCTGGTCAACTCTGTAACCCAAGCAGGTCACTTGGGGTTCCTGGAACACATATTTTTCCCTTCTAAGGTGTATGCCTGACTGGAAGAAATTTCTAAGCACTATGCCCAAGTTCTCTAATTGCTCCTTATTGGTCTTTCCTGTTAATGACTCATCATTGAGATAACTGGTGGCCTGGGGTGGACCTTGTAAAGTGTTCTTCCTCATCTGCAAAAAATTACAGTTACACAATATCCCAAATTGCAGTCTTGCACATTGGTATAAACCCTTGTGGGTGTTAATTGTAGCATACTTCTGAGAATGCTCATCGAATTGCAAGTACACATCACTCATGACCAGCGTCGGGAAGGACAGCTCCTCTGCCAGCTTTGCATACAAGTCCTTTATGTGAGAGATTGGTATTTATCCAGCTGCAAAAGCCCCATTTGTTCAAAATCCCCACAAAGGTGAACTGACCCATTGGACTTCACTATCAGTATGGCTGGTGCTGCCTATTCTGCAAACTGGACTGGTTTGGTGATTCCTTTGCTTTCCGGCCTCCTGATTTCTGCCTCCACTTTGTCGCTAAGGCAAATGGCACTGGGAGGGCCTTGCATAATCATGGAATTGCTTCCTGGTCAACTTGGCTCCTTTGATAGCCCCTAGACCTTCCTGAAAGACCTCTGCATGGTTGATTAGGACTTAAGTCAGGCAGCTATTTCCCAGTTGAAAAATGTTGTGCCAATCAAGTTGAATCTTGCTCAACCAATTTTGCCCCATCAAGCTTGGATCTGAGCCTTTTACGACAATCAGTGGGAACTGAACCAGCTGCTTCTCAGACCGCAAATAAAGTTGTGCCCTTAATCTGTAAAGGTTCTCCAGTCTAAACTCACAGTCTAGCCAAGGTCTTGCGTAAACATAAGGGTTGTAGTCCAGAATGAATTTTGTTAAAGATTAGTTCTGCAGTCACTGAAACAGCTGGGCTGGCACCAAACACTATTAGAACTGGTGACCATTTAACGAGATATTTAATTTAATTGGACGTTGCTAATCAATTTTCTGTTCCAAACCAGGTGTAAGTGGACCTTCAAGATTATGCACTCTCCTCGATACCAGCCTATGAGTTTTCTTACACCGTTTAGGTCTAGTGGGTCTCTTTTGCTGTCTCGAGTCCTGCATACCAGTAGCAACTACAGTGGCTTTCCAGTCCAGACCCTGACGAAAAGTTTACCTGTTTGGCCGAGGCTTAGCTTTTTTTAGGATTTTACCGTGGAATGACGTAGATTCCCTCTGTTTCGGGCATGTACTGAGTGAGGCTATGCAATTGTCTTCATTTAAGTGATGCTCCCCAAGCTCAGTTGGACTGGTGAAGGTGTCCACTTCCATTGGAGTACTCTGCAACTCATATGCTCCACTTGCTGCATTTTCCAGTGATAAAGCCAATAGTAATATCTGTTTGAAGTCCAGTTGGGCTTCAGTTTTTGCCTGGTTACCTCATTAATCCCACATATTAAGTGGTCTCTCAATATATTATTCAGGGTTAAACGAAGTCATATGCCTCTCCCAACATAGATTCCTCTGGTTCTCAAATTGCTGAGTAAAACCGATAGTGTCTCACTATTAGTGGAGGATTAGGGTCATAACGTGCCTTAACTAAACCTATCAACTCTTGAAAGGTTTTAGTATCTGGTGCCTCAAAGAAGTCAAGCTCCTAATAACCGAGAAAGCTGTGGATCCACAAGCTGTCAGGAGCTATCATTTGCCTTGAAAAATACACATTATTTCTGACAGCAGGATGGAATGAGTTGAGCTTTCTAAATAACGGTAAGATGTCAGAAATGCTTATCCCAACTCAAAGACAGCTATTGTGAGCCAATTTCTTCAGAGGCATTCTTTTCACTTGTCACCACTGAAATAACTCCACAGAAGGCAGTATCCATCATGGAGTCACATCTGGTTACACATAGAGAGTTCTTGTCACTGATGCAGCTTCCACAGAGCCAGCTCTCAGAGTGAACTGAACCTCTGTCACTCTTGTTCTTATGTCAGCCAGGGCTACCTGATTGGACCAGATTAACAGCCACAATCAGGGAACTCACATTCTATGAGGTCCACCTGGCTGACCTCATTACAGTCACTATAGTAGATATCATTAGTTATTTAACAAGTCAATAAGTAAAAACTACTCAGTTATTACTCTATTCTTCACCCTTCTTTCTATGTAATGAAACTTAGAGTTGAGGCCTTAGCCATCTGAAGTAAATTAACATGTGAAACAGGGAATTGTGGGGAAGTAAGATGGATTTCTTCCAAGATTCTAACCTCAATCAATTAATTAAAAATGAAAAATCAATCAAGTTCCATGGATGACACTTCAATTGTGAAGCAAGATTGGAGATGTTGGGACCATTTTCTTTGGAGAGAAGGCTAAGAGAAGATTCAAAGAAGTTTCAATATCTTAAGGGGTCTGGACAAAGTGGATATAAAGAAACTGTTCTCACTCATGAATGGATCAAGAACCAAATGGTACACATTTATTGTTCTAAGGACATGTCATCCCAGCCTCAAAACATGAACTCTATTTCTCTTCACAGATGCTGCCAGACCTGCTGAGTTTCTCCAGAATTCTCTGTGTTTGTTACAGATTTGAAGCATTTTGTACAAGAAGCAAGTATGAAGTGTAATAAATGTTATTGGTTAGCTTATGGAATGATCTGCTTAGAACTGTTGTGGAAACCGGTCCAATCGAAGCATTCAAGAGGGCATTGGATTATCATTGCGATTGAAACAATTACTGGGTAAAGGCAGAATGTTGATATGAAGGTAAAATTTTCAGAAGAGCTGGTGTACATATGATATCCTGGATGATCGTGTTCTATGCCATAACAACTCTGATTTGTTTGAGTCAGGCAACAACACTTGTGCAGTGAAGAGGGAAGGAGCTGGAAATGTTACTATGTTGTTCTCATGTAAATCTCCAGTGAACTGCTGGCGACAAAGCAGCATTAACAGAGAATGATAAGTACAGTTGCTACTCACCTCTTCTTGCAGGTATCTCTGGCAGATCATGGGAGAGGTGAGAGGATGATAGTGGCTTTAAACTGAGCAAGCCATTGTTTAAAAAAATGCCAACAAATACTGCATGAATTATTATATTTCACATTTTTGAACTTGCAGTTCACTTGGCCAATAAAAGAAGTGCATCAAGCTTCATGATGATATGCAACTTGTGTTTGATTTTTTTAAATACAGAAAATTAAGATCCATTACACACACACAGATGTGACAGAAATTTTTAAAGAAACTTAGCATGTCTGGCAGCATCTGTGGAGAGAGTAAGAGAATTAATCTTTACAAGATGCATTTCAACAATGCACAAAGGCTCCATCACCAAATCTTCCAAAACCATGACCTCTACTCAACTAGCAGAACAATGGCAGTAGATTCATGGGACGTCATCACCTGCAAGTTCCCCTCTATATCACATATCATCTTGACATGGAACCTAATATGACACCATCACCTTCTTCAGAGTTAATCAGGTGAGGCAATAAATGATAGCCTACCAACAATGTCTACATCCCAAGAACAAATTACAAAAAACAATGGGGATACCACCATATGAAAGGTTCCCCCACACCAGACACCATCTTTAATTGGAACTACACTGCCGGATCTTAACTGTTACAGGGTCAAAATAATTGAACACCCTTCCCAACAGCACTGTGGGCACACCCACCATATATATGTCAGTGGCTGAAGAAGATAACTCACCACCACTGTCTCCCATTAGTGATGGGCAATAAACACAAGCCTTGCCAGCTATGCCCATAATACATGCTAGAATGAAACAAAAGCCATGTTACAGAGGGCACTAATGGTGGTGGTGCACCAGGCTCAGATGAGTCATGCCTTTCTAACTGCACATATGCAAAAGATTAGAATTTAATCACATTTATGGTCAAAGCATGAGAAATAAATTCAGATTTTTTTTGTTTTATCTGCAGGGAAAGTAACAAACTTCTAATGGTGAGTTACTGTCCAATTATCATGATCCAAAGACTATAATTATAGTCGTAATAGCTAGAGCAATAAACTCCAAACCCATATTAGATGAAACAAAAGATAATTAACCTTTTACTTAATGTAATTTATTTGCTATTTTCAGCAAGTGAACAAACATTCTCATCAGTGTGGGGGTGGGAGGTGGGAGGAAGGGATGATATGTATTGTGAATCCTTCACTTTGCAATGCCAGGGAAGATCAAACGTTTATATCAATACACCAACAAATTTTTTTAACGATAATTCACTGTAAGAAAGATCAGCACAAACATTACTGCAACTGAAAGATGCAAGTCACCACGAAGATTTGATGATGAGTTGACTCAGAGAGTATTTACAAACATTTGCATTGATTATATTATACCATCACTTTCAAGTTATCTTCCAAGTCACACACTATCCTGACTTGAACATGTTCCTTCTGTGATTCTGGCTGAATCTTGTGGAATTCACTATTCAACAGTATTGGGTTAACACTAACTACACTGGGGTTCAAGAAAAGTTGGCATAACTGAGGACAAGTAGAAATGAGCAGTAATTGCCAACCTTGCCAGTTATCCCAAGAATTCACATCAGAATTGATGATCTTTCAGACAGCAAACAATGCCTTCTTAATTTGATAAATGAACACTTTTTTTATTCTTGTATCGGCTGTGGCCATTACTGACAAGGCCAGCATTTAATGCCCATCTCTTGTGTTCCTTGCAGTGCTTCACTTACTGCATCATTTCAGAGAGCAGTAAAGCATCACAGAACAGAAGCAGACCCTTCACTCCAACTGCTCCATGCCAAACATAATCCTGAACTAAACTAGTCCCACCTGCCTGCTCCTGGCTCATATCCCTCCAAACCTTTCCTATTTATGCATCCATTCAAGTGTCTTTTAAATATTGTAATTATACCTGCATCCATTACTTTCTCCAGAAGCTCATTCCACACATGAACCACCCTCTGTGCAAAACGTTTGCCTCATGTCTTTTTTAAATCTCTCTCCTCTCATCTCAAAAATATACCCCTAGTCTTGAAATCCTCATCCTAGGGAAAAAGACAATTACCATTAACTCTATCAATACCTCTCATTACATATAAATCTCTACCGGGTCAGCTTTCAATCTCCTACACTCCAGTTAAAAAAGGTCCCAGCCTATCCAGCCTTTCTTTATAACTCAAACCTTCCACACCCGGCAACAGCCTGGTAAATCTCTTCTCAACCCTTCCCAGCTTCACACTATTCTTCCTAAAATTGAGCAATCAGAATTGGACACAGTATTCCAGAGGAGGCCTCGCCAATGTCCTGTCAAGCCCTAAAATGGCTTCCCAAGTCAACCACATTGCGGTGGATTTTGAATCACATGTAGGCAAGATCCATATATTTCCTTCCCTATAAAGGGCATTGATGAACCAGATGGGGTTTTGCAACAAGCAATTGTGGTTTAATGGTCAACATTAGATATTTTTGAATTGATTTTAAGTTTCACTACCTGCCTTGGAGAGGCTCAAACCTACGTCCCAAGAACATTAGCATGGGTCTTCAGATGCACAGCTTGAATCATATCATTAAGTTAGCTGATAACATGACTGTAGTGTGTAGCATGAATGACGAGTCAGCATAGAGAGGAGGTGCAGCAGCTAACGGACTGGTGCAGAACCAACGACTTGTCTCTGAACGTGGACAAAACGAAAGAGATGGTTGTTGACCTCAGGAGGGCACGGAGGGACCACTCTCTGCTGGACTTCAACGGCTCAGCCATGGATATCGTGAAGAGCACCAAATTTCTTGGTGTCCACCTGGCAGAGAATCTCACCTGGTCCCTCAACACCAGCTCCATAGCCAAGAAATCCCAGCAATGTCTCTACTTTCTGCGCGGGCTGAGGAAAGCCTACCTCCCAACTCCCATCCTCACCATATTCATTGAGAGTACCCTGAGGTGCTGCTTCACTGCCTGGTTCGGGAACTGCATCGCGTCAAATTGTAAGACCCAACGCGGCTAGTGAGGACAGCTGAGACGATCATCGGGGTCTCTCTTCTCTCCATTACAGACATTTACACCACACGCAGCATCCACAAGGCTAACAACATTTTGGATGACCCCACACATCCTTCATTCAAATTCTTCTCCCTCCTGCCATCTGGCAGAAGATCCCAGAATATTCGGTCTCGCACGGCCAGATTGTGCAACAGTTTCTTTCCACAAGCCATCAGGCTCCTTAACACTGTGTGACCACACTCTATTCCATTTGCAATTCTTGGACGACTTTTGAATTGCTGCTAAAACAATGTTTTATAAATTATCATTCTATGTTACATTGTAATTTGTCCACAATTGTGCCTATTGTCTTGTCTTGTCAGGAATTACTGTGCCGTTTTGCACTTTCCTATGTACTGTATGCTGCCCTGTGTATGACTGTACTCTCGTGTAGTTTGTGTGTTCATATAGCACCTTTGTCCTGGAGGAACACTGTCTTGTTTTTATTGTACTAGCTGTATATGGTAGAAACGACAAATAAAACTACTCTACTAGATTACTAATCCAGTGACGTTACTGCTATTCCAACACCTTCCCATGAGCTTTGAAGCTTAGCAATACCTATCAGATTTCCTGGTGGTACAGATTAATGTTGAACACATCTTACCGAAACTCTTAAGTTTTGCGTCCATCCTCCTTTCCATGGATACAAGTTTTAACAAGATTTTGCAACATACTGGACCTTGTTTGGAAAATCAAAGAACACGTGAGCATTACTAACTAATAACTGCCAGACTGAACCTGACTAGTTTGTGCAATACAATTCATTTTTGAATAATGTAGTACTATGGACTATCACAAGAAGAAATAATTTCCTAATACTGTCTGAAAGCAACCACCTTTCTTCTCTCCAGAGTTGAAAATTAGTGGATATGTCGACATTAACATCTTCATTCAACCTTCAATAGTTTGTTTCACTGGAGATGTATCAGTGCCAGTACATGTTAACTCACTTCCTGTCTATGATAATAGATCCAAATGTACACTGGAAAGATGTTTTTAAACTAATACATGCATCGAATGAAAAGCTAATAGTCACACCAAATGAAACAGTGAAGTGCATAAATATAACACACTAGTTTTTTATGAAGGTTAACAAGAGAGAAAAATGTCATTCATTTTGAAAAAATATAACTCATTCAGTAAGAGAAAGGGCCTCTGGGACACAATTGAAAAGAAATGACATTTTGGATAAAAATTGACTTGAGGACACCACTGCTCAATGAGATATATTAACTAATAGATACCTGGCATCGAGACGCAAAGTAATTCAGTTGAGAAGGTTAAATAAAACAAATTGCCAGAGTGTTTAGGAGGGTTTGAGACATTTATAAAAGTCAGTTCAAGTATCATTATTTGCAAGTATCAAGCAGTTTTTAATATATTCCTTTAAATCCAGATATTTCAATGAATATTTATTGATTACAAAAGTCTGAAACCAAAATAATCTTCAGGAGAAATAACAAGCAAGCACTATTGCAAGAGTGATTCCTTGAGCTGTAATAACTTTTCATATTCATTTTCAAGATGTGTGCATTGCATACAAGGCTCATATCTACATCCATTCTAATTGTCTAAAAGGTGCTGGGTATTGTGTCACAGTTCAGGGGCTTGACCACTTTAGTGGGCATTTAAGAGCTAACATATCAGTGCAGATGTAGCCGGGCTGGATAAGGACAAGATGTTTCCATTCCTAAAATGATGTCAGTGCATCACTTGAGTTTTTGAAACAATAATTTGGCAACATCATGGTGACACATGGGACTGTTCTCTCTTCTATTGCAGCTGAAATTACTTTTCTAATATCCAGTACTAAAGGAGCAGAAATTTTCCCAACTTAAACATTAGGAAGGTGGAAGCTGTTATTATTGGTTCCATTGCCCAGCTACCACACCCATCCCTCTCCTTGCCAACAGTTTAAAACTAAACCAGACTGTTTGCAACCTCAGTGTCATACGTGATCTAGAGTTCACATCAAGACTACTTATGCCCATCTCTAAAACATAGACTGACATCAGCCCTGCATCAGCCCATCTGCTACTGCAACCTTTACTTATACAAAGAACAAAACAGCACAGGAACAGGCCCTTCAACCCACTAATTCAGTGTCAATTCCTAGTACTTATTTAGACCCATATGTGCTTTCTATCCCTCTGTTCGCCTCACATTCATGTGTCTATCAGGATATGCCTTAAACGTTGCTAATGTGCCTGCTTCCACCACCTCCACTGGCAATGCTTTCATTGCACCCTCCACCCTCTGGGTGAAAGATTTTCCCTGCACTTCTCCCCTAAACTTGCCTCTCTCATCTTGAATGTGTGCCCTCTTGTAGTTGATCGTTCCACCCTGGGAAAAATGTCTCTGACTACTCACCCTATCTATGCCTCTCAATTTTGTAGACCTCTATCAAGTCACCCATCAGCCTTTGTCTTCCAGTGAAAACAATCTAATTTTATCCAACCTCTCCTCATACCTAAATCCCTCCAGACCAGACTTCTCTGCACCCTCTCCAAAGCATTTATGTCCTTCTGGTAGTGTGGCAACCAGAACTGCATACAATATTCCATGTGACCTAACTGCCAACATAACATCTACTACAAGCCCACCAACTCCCATATCTACCTAGACTACACCTCATCCCATCCTACCTCCTGTAAAAATGCCATCCCTTATTCACAATTCCTCTGCCTCGGCCGCATCTGTTCCCAGGATGACCAATTCCACTTTAGAAAATCCCAGATGGCCTCCTTCTTTCAAGACTGCAATTTCCCTTCCCACATGGTTGACGATGCCCTCCAGCTCATCTCTTCCACTTCCCACACCTCCACCCTTGAACCCCACCCCTCTCTCGCAACTAGGTCAGCCCCCCACCCCCGGTCCTCACCTTCCACCCCACCAACCTCCGCATGCTTCGCATCATCCTCTGCCACTTCTACCACCTACAAACAGACCCCACTATCAGAGATATATTTCTCTTCCCAGCCCTATCAGCATTCCACAGTGACTATTTCCTCCATAACTCCCTCGTCACATCCATGTCCCCCCCACCAGCCCACACCCAACTGCTGAAAGTGCAAATGCTGTGCTCACACCTCCCCCCTCACCTCAGTCCAAGGATCCTTCCACATCTGACTGAAATTTACCTGTGCCTCCAACAATGTCATCTACTGTGTCCGTTACACTCGATGTGGTCTCCTCTACACCAGGGAGACAGGATGCCAATTTGCAGATCGTTTCAAAGAACATCTCTGGGGCACCCGCACCAACCAACCACATTGCCCTGTTGCTGAATACTTCAATTCCCCCTCCCACATCACCATAGACATGAAGGTCCTGGGCTTCCTTCATCCCCAAACCCTTACCACCCGATGCCTGGAGGAAGAAAGCCCCATATTCAGCCTTGAGACCCTGCAACCAAATGGGATCAATGTGGATTTCACCAGTTTCCTAATTTCTCCTCTCCCCTACATTAGCCCTGACCCAAACCTCCAAATAAGCATCGCCCTCTTGATGTGTCCATCATCTTTCTCATCTATCCTTCCCACCATGCTCTCCAACCATCACCTTCTTCCCCCACCTTCATCTACCTATAACATTCTCAGCTACTTACCCCCAACCCATTCCCCTCCCATTTATCTCTTAGCGCCCCCCAGTCCTCAAGCCTAATTTCTGATGAAGGGCTTATGCCCGAAACGTCGATTCTCCTGCTCCTCAGATGCTGCCTGACCTAATGTGCTTTTCCAGCACCACACTCTTAACTCTGATGTCCAGCATCTGCAGCCCTCACTTTCTCCCTGCCAAAATAACGTACCAACTTTTATATTTGATGCTCCAGGCAATGAAGGCAAACATGCTGTACGCTTTCTTGACCACCTTATCCACCTGTGTTGCCACTTTCAGGGATCTGTGGACCTCTACATCCAGATCCCTCTGTATTCCAATTCTTATCAGGATCTGGCCATTTACTGTATAATTTGCACTTGAATTTGATTTTCCAAAATGCATCACCTTTCATTTATCCAGATTAAACTCCGTCTGCCATTCCTCACCCCAAGTCTGCAGTCGATTTCCCGCTATATCCTTTGACAATCGTCCTCACTATCTACAACTCCAATTTTGGTGTCATTCCAAAACTTACTCGTCAGGCCACCTACATTTTCTTCCGGATCATTTAGATATATTACAAACAACAATGGTCCCAACACTGATCCACCAGTAGTTACTGATCTCCATTCCAAAAAGGCACTCTTCCTCCGCTACTCTGCTTATCTCTCCACGCTTCAGGCTCACTGCCTTTATTCCTGATGAAGGGCTTTTGCCCGAAACGTCGATTTCGAAGCTCCTTGGATGCTGCCTGAACTGCTGTGCTCTTCCAGCACCACTAATCCAGAATCTGGTTTCCAGCATCTGCAGTCATTGTTTTTTACCTCTATATCCAAGCCAATTCTATATCCATTGAGGCAGCACACACGTGACCCCTTGAGATCCCAGCCCATCCCACCTTTTGTACCAGCCTGCCGTGAGGTACCTTATCAAATGCCTTACTAAAGTCCATGTGGACAACATCCACTGCCTTTGCCTCAATCATTATTGTCACCTCCTCAAAAACGTCAATCATATTGGTGTTAAATGACCTTCCCGACATAGACCAATGCTGCCTATCACTAACAAGTCCATTCACTTCCAAACATCAATAAAACCTGTCTTTCAGAGTCTTCTTCAACAGCCTGATATCAAGCTCACCAGCCTGCATTTCCCTGGATTATCTCTGCTTCACTTCTTAAACAAAGGAACAACATTGGTCTCAAGAGTGATTCCAGAAGACTGGGGAATGGCCAAAGGGGATGCAAGTTAAGTCCCCAGCCTCTTAATCTTTTAAGGCCCCAGCTATTTCCTTCCTTGCCTCCCACTGTATCCTGGGATAGATCCATCTGGCCTTCAGGACTTGTCTACCTTAATGCATTTCAAGACATCAAACACTTCCTTCTTCATTATGTTAACCTGCTCGAGAGCATTCATATACCTTTCTTCACCCTCAACATTCCTCAGATCCCTCTATTTGGTGAATATTGAAGTAAATTACTCATTGAGGATGTCATAACCTCCCTCCTTGATCCTTGAGTGGGCTTACTCTTTCCCTAGCTTTCCTATTGCTCCTAAAATCTGTATAAAATGACTTGGGATTCTCCTTAACTCTGCTGGTCAAGGATATTTATGACCCCATTTAGCCTTCCTAACGCTCCAATTGAGCTCTCTTCTACTTTCTCTATATTCGTCAAGACTTTTTTTTAGTTGGTTAAACCTTAAGTAAGCTTCCATGTTTTTTGACTAAGGTAATAATTTTCCCTGTCATCTAAGGTGTCCTAAATCCTGCCATTCCTGTCCTTCATTTTCACAAGAACATACCTGTCCTCCATTCTAACCAACTGGTCTTTAAAAGACTCCCACATGTCAGATATGAATTGATCCTGAAACAGCTGCGTCTAATTGACATTTTCCAATTTTTGTCGAAGTTGATTACAGTTGGCCATTCCCCAATTTAACACCTTCATCCAAAGTTCAAGCTTGTCCCTATCCATAAGTATCTAAAAACTGATGGAACTATGTTCACTATTCTCAAAATAGTCCCCCAATAACACTTTAATCAGCTGTTCAGGCTTATTTCTAAATATCAGGTCCAATATGGCCCCCTCCCTCATTGGACTATCCACATACTTTTTCAAAAACCTCTCCTGGGTACACCTAACAGATTACTACCAGTTGTGCAGTTGCAGACCTACATTGACAAGTCAAGCAATATGTTGATTTTTTTAAATTTTCATTCTTGTTTTAAATTACAGATTGATTTGTCCTAATCTCCTCTAGCTGCACAGCATTCTGAGATATCAGCACTTACTTACTTCTGGCCTCTTCAGCATCCCTGATTTTAATTCACCTGCATAATCATAGCTTCAGCAGCCTAAGCTCTGGGTTCTCAATTTCTCTTCCTATGTCTCATTGCCACCCTACCTCAGACTTTCCTTCTTTAACGCGTTGTGGTGGAATGTCTTTTAACGTTTCGTTGCATCACAGACACATTATAAATGTTGCTTGTTATTGTTGCATTTACTCATGCCAGATAAATACTATGGCACTTTAGAACTTGGATGAAAGGAATAATAGATCCAGTAACAGGTATTTTAGTTATGGAAGCAGACAGTGCAATGTTCACCTCAAAGAATGGAAGATTTTTAGATCAAGTAACTAAGGGAGTTGTAATGGAGACATACTTGGATGTCTACTTGCCAGAGCCGGGGTTTTAATGAATGCAAGCGTTGGGTACTTAGTGTGGCAATTAACTTCATGAGAAGATGTTAATAAGACCTTTCTGCATTGACTTGTAATTAGCTTTTACCGCAACCTTTCTGGCACAGATTTCTGAGAAAT
This sequence comes from Chiloscyllium plagiosum, assembly GCF_037043375.1. Taxonomy (NCBI): domain Eukaryota; kingdom Metazoa; phylum Chordata; class Chondrichthyes; order Orectolobiformes; family Hemiscylliidae; genus Chiloscyllium; species Chiloscyllium plagiosum. The sequence continues at coordinate 23,429,408 of NW_028270172.1, forward strand.
CAGGAATCTGACCTGTGAAATGAGAATGCGAGTTTGAACTGGAATTTAGATGGGTGTTTAAACTTTGATAGCCCCATTTTAATAAAATCTCACTTAATTGGAACGTACTTAGCAGAGAGTGAGAAATAAAAGACAGGGTGGTGGCATAATGTCACTAGTCCAAGACCATGGGTGCATATTAGATTAGATTCCCTATGGTGTGGAAACAGGCCATTCAGCCCAACAAGTCCACACCAACCCTCCAAAGCAACCCACCCAGACCCATTCCCCAACACCATGGGAAATTTAGCATGGCCAATTCACCTAACCTGCACATCTTTGGACTGTGGGAGGAAACCAGAGCACCCTGAGGAAACCCAAACTGACACAGGATGAATGTGTAAACTCCACACAGACAGTTTCCTGAGGCGGGAATTGAACCCAGGTTCCTGGTGCTGTGAGGCAGCAATGCTAACCACTGAGCCACCATACTGCCCCTAATCATTTACTATGGTTTAAATCCACCATGGCAAATGATACAATTTGAATTTAAGATCAAGCTTTACACAGATGGAAGGAGAAATCATGGCATAAGTGAATATACAGGTTGGATAGGATCATAGAACCCCTAGCATGTGAAAACAGGCCATTTGACCCAATAAGTTCACACCGACCCTCCAAAGAGCAATTCACCCAGACCCATTCCCTTGACTAATGCACCTAATCTACACATCCCCAAACAATATGGGCAATTTAGCATGGCCAAATCACCTAACCTGCACATAATCATAGATAGAATCATTGAGATGCATAGCACGGAAACACACCCTTCAGTCCACCTCGTCCACGTCGACCATTTATCCCAACCCAATCTAGTCCACCTGCCAGCACCCGGCCCATATCCCTCCAAACCCTTCCTATTCAGATACCCATCCAGATGCCTTTTAAATGTTACAATTGTTCAAGCCTCTACCATTTCCTCTGGCAGCTCATTCCATACATGTACCACCTCTGAGTGAAAAAGTTGCCCTTTTGGTCTCTTTTATATCTTTCTCCTCTCACCCAAAACCTATGTCCTCTAGTGCTGGACTCCCCCAACCCAGGGAAGAGACTTTGTCTATTTAGAGTGTGTTGCTGGAAAAGCACAGCTGATCAAGCAGCATCCAAGGAGCAGGAAAATCAGCATTTCGGGCCTAAGACCCTCATCAGGAATGAGGACCAATAAGTTCCTACTCATTCCTGATGAAGGGCTTTGGCCCGAAATGTCGATTTTCCTGCTCCTCAGATGCTGCCTGACCTGCTGTGCTTTTCCAGCAACACACTCTCAACTCTGATCTCCAGCATCTGTAGCCCTCACTGTCTCTACTTTGTCTATTTATCCTATTCATGCACCTCATGATTTTATAAACATCTACTAGGTCATCCCTCAGCCTCTGATGCTCCAGGGAAAACAGCCTCATCCTATTCAACCTCTCCCTATAGCTCAAATCCTCCAGCCCTGGCAACATCCTTGTAAATCTTTTCTGAACCCTTTCAAGTTTACAACATCCTTCTGATAAGAAGGAGATCAGAATTGCATACAATATTCCAAAAGTGGCCTGTATAGCCGCAGCATGTCCTTCCAACGCCTGTACTCAATACTCTGACCAATAAAGGAAAACATACTAAATGCCTTCTTCACTATCCCATCTACCTGCGACTCCACTTTCTAGGAACTATAAACCTGCACTCCAAGGTCTCTTTGTTCAGCAACACTCCCTAGGACCTTACCATTAAGTGTAGAAGTCCTGCTAAGATTTGTTTTTCCAAAATGCAGCACCTCACATTTATCTAAATTAAACTCCATCTGGCACTTCTCAGCCCACTGGCTCATCTGATCACGATCCTGTTGTACTCTGAGGTAACCTTCTTCGTTGTCCATTACACCTCCAATTTTGGTGTCATTTGCAAACATACTAACTACATCTCTTATGCTCACATCCAAATCTTTTATATTAATCTTGGAAAGTAGTGTACCCAGCATCGATTCTTGTGGCACTCCACTGGTCATAGGCCTCCAATATGAAAAACAAATCTCCAACACCTTTGAGTCAGTTCTGTATCCAAATGGCTAGTTTTCCCTGTATTCTATGAGATCTAACCTTGCTAACCAGTCTCCAATGGGAACCTTTTCGAACATCTGACTGAAGTCTGTATAGATCACATCTACCGCTCTGCCCTTATCAATCCTCTTTGTTACTTCTTTAAAAACCTCAATCGAGTTTGTAAGACATGATTTCCCACACACAAAGCCATGTTGACTATCCCTAATCAGTCCTTGCCTTTCCAAATACACGTACATCCTGTCCCTCAAGTTTCCCTCCAACAACCTGCCCACCACCAACATCAGGATCACTGGTCTGTAGTTCCCTGGCTTGTCCTTACTATCCTTCTTAAACAGTGGCACCACAATAGCCAATCCCCAGTCTTCCAGCACATTACCTGTAACTATCGATGATACAAATGTCTCAGCAAGGGGCCCAGCAATCACTTCCCTAGCTTCCCACAGATTCTGGTGTACACCTGATCAGGTCCTGGGGATTTATCCACTTTTATGTATTTCAAGACATCCAGCACTTCCTCCTCTGAAAAAAATCATTTTTCAAGATGTCACCATCTATTTCCCTACATGCTATATCTTTCACGTCCTTTGCCACAGTAAACACTGACGCAAAATATTTGTTTAGTATTTCCCCTATCTCCTGTGTTTCCACACAAAGGCTACCTTGCTGATCTTTGATCTTGCTCATCTTCCACCCCGGGACCCTCCAACCCCATGACATCAAGGTGGATTTCACCAGTTTCCTCATTTCCCCTCCCTCCCACCTCATCCCAGTTCCAACCTTCAGCTCTGCGCTGTCCTTATGACCCATCTATCTGTCCACCTTCCTTCCCACCTATCCTCTCCACCCTCCCCTCTGATCTATCACCTTTACCCCCACCTCCATCCACGGTTGACTCTTAGCTGCCTCACCCCCCCCCTCCCCATTTATCTCTACACCCCCAAGGCTCCCAGCCTCATTCCTCATGAAGGGCTTTTGCCCGAAACATCAATTCTCCTGCTCCTTGGATGCTGCCTGACTTGTTGTGCTTTTCCAGCACCACACGGTTGACTCTGATCTTTGAGGGGCTCTATTCTCTCCCTAGTTACCCTTTTGTCTTTAATATATTTGCAAATACCCTTTGAATTCTCCTTAACTCTATTTGCCAAAGCTATCTCATTTCCCCTTTTTGCCCTCCTGATTTCCCTCTTAAGTATACTCCTATTATCTTTATACTCTTCTGAGGATTCATTCGATCTACCTTGTCTATACCTGACATAAGCCTCCTCATTTCTCTTAACAAAACACTCAATTTCTTTAGTTATCCAGCATTCCCTATACCTCCCAGCCTTTTCTTTCACCCTAGCAGGAATATACTGTATCTGGACCTTTGTTTTCTCATTTCTGAAGGCTTCCCATTTTCCAGCCGCCCCCTTTACCCACGAACATTTGACCCCAATCAGCTTTTGAAAGTTCTTGTCTAATACCATCAATCTTTGGACTGTGGAAGGAAACCAGAGCACCCGGAGAAAACCTGCACAGACACAGGGAGAATATGCAAACTCCACACAGACAGTTGCCTGAGGCTGGAATTGAACCCGGGTCCCTGGCGCTGTGAGGCAGCAGTGCTGACCACTGAGCCACCATGCTTCCCTAATGCAGATAATTTGGAGGCAAGACTGGAATTTGGTGCAGAGAGGAAGAGGTGCTTCTTTTACATAATTTGTAAGGTTGTTTTAACAGGATACATTGAAGCCCACAATGAAGAATGACATTCCAAGTAAACCATTGATTGGTTACAGCAACTAATTTGACTATCTGTTATAGGTTACTTTTAGATTGAAGGTAGATATAGGGAAGATTTACTGGCTACAAGCTAAAAGACCAGTTAAAATGTTCAAAAATCTAATTAAGAATTAAGTAGTTGAAATTGAGATGCCAGGCTCGGCAATGTGTTGCAAATGTATGATGTGGGAGCTGGTGGACACCATTGTGTTTCACAGAGACAGCATCTATAGCAAATGTTGGTTGCTGAGGTGAATAAATAACCTGGACTGGACAGATTACCCCAGAGTTCTGAAGGAGGTAGCTGAAGTGATTGTATTGGCATTGGGGGTGATCTTTCAGGAATCACTGGAATCAGGGAAGATCCCAGAGGACTGGAAAATGGTTAAAGTAACGCCCCTGTTTAAGATTGGGGTGGGGGGGTGGGAGGAGGCAGAAGACAGGAAATTATAGGTCGATAGACTGACTTTGCTCTTGGGTAAGATTTTCATCAAGTGGTTCACACCTGACAAGTCTATTGAAATTCTTTGAGGAGGTAGCGAACAAGTTAAACAAAGGATAGCGAGTGATTCATTTGGATTTTCTAGAAGGCTTTTGACAAAGTGTCACATAGGAGACTGAAAATAAGATAAGAGTCCATGGTGTGCAGGGCAAGGTACTTGTATGGATAGAGGATTAGCTGACTGCCAGAAGGCAGAGAGTAGGGATAAAGGAGTATTTTTCAGGATGGCAGCCAGCGACTAGTGGAGTTCCACAGGAATTATGTTGGGATTTCAACTACAGAGGAACCTCGATTATCCGGCATTCGATTATCTGAATTTCGAAGAATCATAGAGATGTACAGCATGTAAACAGACCAGCGTTCGGTCCAACTCATCCATGCCGACCAGATAATCTAACCTAATCTGGACACAAAGGGCAATTAGACATCACATTGACAGACCAGTGCTCAATTTCCTTATTCTCTCACAAGGTAAATATATTTACAGACTGAATCTGTCACATTGGATAATTGCAGATATTCATAACATTAAAGAAAAAATACTTGCTACCTGTTGGCCACACATTACCAATAGCTTTCAATGTTATCACAGTCCTCAACATATTTTGCCTCTAAAGCTTCCCGTGGACAGAATCTAATACAGATATATGCTTACAGCTGGTTATTTCAGGAGCCAGAGTAAGTGGGCATTTGGATTCACTTTGGCTGGATAGGTTGTGGGATCGTGTTTTATTAATGACAGAAATCAGTGAGAGGTGAAAATAGCAATCACAGCACAAGTTCAAGGCGGCAATAAAATCCTGAAAGACAGTTCTTACAAGAGCCCCTTTATACACAGTTTTTACATATATTAAAATTCCATTACTATGGTGTTATATTTTTTATCTCTAGTACACAAAGGTTTGATGGGCTTCTGTCCTGGAGACAGGTGATGGCTAAGTGGGGGCTGCTACCTTTGATGGGACATCTGTCTGGTCTGCTTGCATAATTAAGAGGTGCTAGACCTTTTGTCTTTTAAGATAATAAATATTAGTAAAAATGCTAGGTCTATATACACTAAATATGTTAAAAATTGTAACTGAATTAAATAAAAGAAGAAAGGACATTAAACTCAAATGGCAGCACGATGGCTCAGTGGTTAGCACTGCTGCCTCACAGCACTAGAGACCCGGGTTCAATTCCAGCCTCGGGCGACTGTCTGTGTGGAGTTTGCACATTCTCCCCGTTTCCTCCGGTTTCCTCCCACAGTCCAAAAATGTGCAGGTTAGGTGAATTGGCCTTGCTAAAGTTGCCTGTAATGTTAGGTGAAGGGGTAAATGTATGGGTATGGAGGGGTTGCTCTTCGGAGGGTCAGTGTGGACTTGTTGGGCTGAAGGGCCTGTTTCCACACTGTAAGTAATCTAATCATTACTGTAGCTGGGTTGGAGATTTGTTTACTATTTGCTGGTGTGAGTTTCATTCATTCTTGCAATTTCAGGGAAGTACTGTTTTGTCAGTTAGTTTCTTACAAGGATAATGGTCCAGTTAAGAGGTGTTTAACAGGTACATACTAATTGAGCAGTCTAATCAGGTCCAGGAGATGGTTGGTAAGGATTTATTAATATTATAATGTTTCGTGGAGACTTGTTGGGGATGGTATTAATCTGTCTGCCACACTTCCTCAGAAGTAAACACTGCTTGTAGCAAGGGCTGATAAGGTATGAAAATGCAGTAAAATATCGTGAGCTGGTGGGTGAGTTAACAAAGATAACCTAGAACACAATATCTCATAACACAACATCTCACAGGATGCTATTAATTTCACACACAAATGGCAAACTGAACATTACCACAGCAATCTGGAGTTTTTATAAGCTGCAAGGTCTATTCATCTATCAGTGCAGAGCTGCTGTGATACTGCAAGAAGAGGTTCATACAATTATGTGCCACATTCTTGAAGTGTGGTTGTGGTGCATTAGTATTACAGTAGTCAAACATTCTTAAACTTGGAGTTCTCTGTAGCAAACATGAGTGCTGCCTCATTGGAGAAAAGGCATTCCTTCCTACAAATTACTCATGACACCTATGAGGAACCTCCCCATTGAGGATCAAGAGCACTACATGAGAGCAACTGGAGAGCATACCGGAGTAAGCCATCAGACTATTAAAGATGTATTTCAGGTGATAGTTATTTCTGGAGCTGCCCTTCATGTAAGGGTGTACCAATTGATAATGCTATGCCATTTTGCACAGCACAGAGACGCTGGAGGAGGACAAAAAGGCTTATCATTCAGGTGAGGTGGAGAAGTCAATAGGACAGTCATCACTGGGCCAACTGCATGCAATACTTCCTTGCTGTCCTAATGCACAAAGGTTGAAATAATATTGACTGAAACTCAAGAATGTAACAAACGATTTTTTCTCCAGCTGGCTCCCAGCATCGCCAGCACCCATTTCCCTCTGTGCATGAAATATACCTTTAATTACACAACCACCATTGATCATCCACACAATGCGTCTTGAAATCTATTGAATTCCATCATGACATGGGTCAAAGGTCAAGTTGGCATTCAGGATGTAGCAATGAACAAAAATGTGAGAGTAGTCTCAATCAGTGGATTTTATGTAGTTTGTAAAAAATGGAAACTTAATCCCAGAACTTTTGTTTTCACTGAACAGTCTGCATGCCTTTAGTGAACTACAATTTTTTTCAACTAGATTTCTTGCAGCTTCTATGTAATAGCTTCAGCAGAGGTAGAAGCAACTTATTCAGGGTCCTGCTGTGATTGTTGAGTTGTATTTATCCTCTGGTATAACAGACATCCCTGCCCAAGCCCTGTTTTACTTCCAGCCATGCAAAAGCCCATCAGAAGGTGGAAGAGCATGTTGGGTTCAAGCCTTGGCCACATATTGATCAGACTGTATACACAGATGAGTGCTATGATACGTTGGGTTATAAGTTTATGCTGTTGCAGAAGGGGAATGGAAGATGGAGTGGAACAGATTGTAAATGTGTCCAGAGCAAAGGTTAATGGGAGTCAATCTTGCCTTTTGCTCCATTCACCTTTACTATTTGTTCCACTTACTCCTCGTCCCCTATTTTAAAGGCATAAAAATTGTGGCATTTTCAACTTCCTTCAGTTCCAGAAAGAGCCAGTTTGAACATGAAATGTTCACTGTTTCTCTCTCCGCAAATGCTACCAGAACTGTAGAGCTTCTCCAGCACTGTCTGTTGTTATTTCAGATATCGAGCATCTACGATACTTTGCCTTTATCCCAAAGCAACTGTTTTCCTGAAAAATGATACTTGTGACAACAGACTTGCAGGAGGATAATGGAGACACCTTACAGACGTCCTCCAAGAAGAAGTCAATGGGGCCCAACAACTCATGGGACTCACAAGCTTGTGATGGACAAAGATTAAGGTTTGGAAAGGAATCAAACAAGTTGAGGGATTTCTTTGGGTACTTGCAGAAGCAGAATGTTGAAGGCAGCACACAAACCTCCTAATGACCATCTACCCAACACACCCAACACCACCTGCCCTGTGTGTGACAGAGTTTGGAAATTGCACATTTGACTTATCAACAAACTCAGAATCCATCAAACTGGAGTAGAAACAACCATCTTCAATCCCAAAGGGACTGCCAATGATAAAGAAGAATTTATGTATCCAATCACATTATCAATTTGTGACCTTGTGCCAATTCTTTTCCTGAAGTTCATGCTCATTTAATATTTAAAGAATATATGCATGTTGCAGTTGTAATGTTCAGTTTGTAATCTCTTGTAGTGTTTTGAATTCTGAGAGAAGAATAAGATGAGCAGCACATTAGTTTCAAAACCAAGGGAGAGCGAATAATATCACATTTCAAAACAGCAATCTCAACATGTTTAATGTTCAGGATTTTTTCTTTTGCTTAGTATTTGCATATATATTGGTTCCCAGACACCAGAATAAAAAAGTTTCCAGAATGCATGTTGCAACAAATAATACTATAGTTCAAACTTCTGTCGCCAAGGAAGATGCTATGTTTCAAACTACTAATGGCTTCTCACCAATTTCCCTTGCCCAATACGCATTGAACACATACTGGTAACACTTTGGACATAGATGAGTTGATATAGCATCAAGGTTGTGACTCACTGGCAGGGTGCCAGTGCTTTCGTCTTTGCTTTCGTTCCCTAATGACTTGGCTATACATGTATTCATGTAATACAACAGGTAAACTGGAGGCAAGTTTCATTAATGACAACGAAAGCTCTGCCAATTCTCAAGGTAACAGCTGTTATCAGCACCTCCTTTCGCTTTAGTTGCTGTTTAATATCCAATGGAAATGTGCCAGACAAGAAATCTGCTGCTCATTCGGACCTTGGTGACACTTTCAGCTAGTACTGTGCTCCAAGCCTTTAGACCAGTACAAGTAATGATGTTAGGCATGTAACCAACTGTCCCTCTTCATGTACAGTTTAACCTACAAGGCCAATGAGAATGTTAAGTTTTCCAACACAGCAGATGTCACCTTCAGGTGACCATCCTCCAAGGTGAACTTTGGGACAGGCAACAATGCAAAGTGGCCGAGCAGAGGCTGATAGCCAAGTTCAGTACCCATGGGGATGGCCTCAACTGGGACCTGGGGTTCATGTCACACTACAGGTGACCCCACTGCACAATGCACACAGACACACACGCACACGCAGACACATGCACACGCAGACACACACATACATCTACAGACTCTCATGCAGACCCTCTCTCACACTCAAGCTCTCTCTCATATACACACACTCACACCCTCTCACAGACTTACACCCCTTTACACTCACACTCACACACATATACATACACAAACTCTCGCGGACACTCATATTCCCCACACCCCCCCCCACACCCCCACCCCTCCCCTCCCCCTCACACACACACACACACACACACACACATGCACACACATATATATAAGATTTTGGGGTGAATTTGTACTTGCAGAATTGCATTTTATTTTGCTCAAAAACTGCATGAATCCATGTAAGATTCTGTAAATCCCTTTATCAGATTAGAATCAGTCTGAACATTGGGGCATAGACAGCCTCACACAGGGCACCTCACACCTTCAATGCATTATCTGGGCCGACATGACATCTATTGTTAAAGTTCAATTGCGAGTGTAACTTTTAAAAAAAGTTCTGGGATTTACATATGAAAGAACTGAAACCAACATGGTCATTCTAAAAGATGAGAGACTTAACAAACAATTCAGGTCTTTTTCAATATATAATTTCAGTTACATCACACTGTAAACCTTTGCTCTAAATTCTGTGTCTTACGATCTTATACTCCACAACCACCTGATGAAGGAGCAGTACTCTGAAAGCTAGTGCTTCCAAATAAACTTGTTAGACTATAACCTGGTGTTGTGTGATTTTTAACTATGAATTGGAGTGGCACAGTGGTTAACACTGCTTTCTCACAGCATCAGGCACCTGGGTTCAATTCCAACTTCACGTGACAGTGTACACAGAGTTTGCACCTTCTCCCCGTGTCTGTATGAGTTTCCTTTGGGTGGTCCGGTTTCCTCCCACAAAGATGTGCAGGTTAGGTGAATTGGCCATGCTAACTTACCCTTTAGTGTGCAGGCTAGGTTTATTAACTATGGTTAATGAGGGGGATAGGGTAGTGGTTGGGTCTTGGTAGGATGCTCTCCAGAGGTTCTGTGCAGACTTGACAGGTTGAATGGCCTCTGTCTGCACTGTAGGGATTCTCAAATGTAAGGTTGGGTAGCAAGGAAATGCATAGTTATAAAACTGATTATATCTAGTCCTTCCAAGGCAAGGAATACCTGTTTAAGAACTAAAATTTCTAATCTTTTCATTATTGAGAGTGCATTTTGAGCAACTATGTATTTCAGTCCCAGTTTATGGGCAAAATCTTGTTTTGTTCAGACCACATACAGATGCAGCCTGAAAGGAGGAGATATTTCAACTTGGATTTTCTCAGGCAATATATTTAACTCAGCTCATAATATATCCATGCCCAAGTAAAACACCAAGCAGTAGAGCATAAGATTCTGCACCCTTCCAAATTTCTGGATGCCATATTTAGAAAGCGCCCAGACATCACTTCACACTCCATGACCCAGGAATATCACTTAAACTCTGTCTCATCAACACGGTCACCTCTAGAGATGCGAGAGATCAGGTGAAATGTGGCGCCACACTTTATTGATACCTCCCCAGATGTTCTCCAGAAGGGTGCCCAGGAAGAAAGGAAAGTTTGTTTCCATATGGATAGCAATAAGAAGCCACCCCAAGTGACAAAGGCAGCCTGGACAGATGCTTGGACGGAGGTCACTGTAGATGTCGGTGCCTGTGGCTGGAACCTGGTTCTGGTGCTGCAAGGGAATGAATGATCTGCTACACTTCACCATGGTACATATTGCTCTCTACTCATTGCTTCATGCCACTGCAACAAATTCTACCACTGGAGATTGAGTGACAGGCCTTTCTATTAGATTCTCATGTGCAGTTAAATGCCCATAATTTGCAGCTCCCAATATAATGCTATTGACACCACAATGGTACTGCCTGTCACACATCTGCCAAGATTCAGATTTGAAACATAAAATGAGTGGGGCAACTGTCCGCAACTCTTGCCCCTTACCTCACTGACCTTTCTTCACAATGCCAGGAATGTATACATCTGAAACCTTCTCGGCAAATTCTTGCTTGGGACAAGGATATGGCATAAAAGACGGTTTTGGGATAAACACCTCACAGATATCTCTCTGGCACATACATCAGCTAATGCTTTGTAAAACCGAAAGAACTGTAGATGTTAGAAATCAGAAACAAAAACAGAAATTACTGGAAAAGCTCAGTAGGTTTGGCAACATCTGTGGAATGAAATCCGAGTTAATGCTTTGGGTCCAATTTCTGTTTCCGTTTCATACAATGCTTTATTGTTTTTCATCAATTGTAGCTCTTTGATGACACTGAACCACCTTTCATTCAGAACCTTTTAACGCCTAACTTTCCCCATACCACAAACTTCTTACTAATAATGATAAGTTTAGCTGTGGGAATGGAGATTTCACCTGTATCTATCATGCAGCCATAAAGTTGTATATTTATCCTGATATCTTTAATTCTTCTTTTCTTCTGCAAGAGAAGAATGTGTACAACAGATGTAATTGTACTCAGATTTTGGGAGACTGAGGTTGGAATGCTTGAAATAAAGGATCTGACCCTATTGAGGTTCCATCTACAAACGTGGCTACTGGGTGAAGGAATGTGCCTATGCTGAAGGGAAGATTGGTTAGCTACAAATATTTAATGCAAAATGTACTAACCTTTTGCTTCCAGCTTCACATGCAGAACTAATATCTAAGATGGGGCTAAGAGGTTGTAGCTCTCAACATGAACAGATGTTTGTGTTTTTTTTTATGCAGCCTCAACATCCTCTTCTTGACCCAGAACATAATAAAACAAAATGGAGTCCCAAGTCCAGACCCATGAACCATACCTTCGAGGAGGAACAGTTGCATGCCTCAGAGGATGCTCTGTCAAGGTCTTCCTTCTCACCATCAGCCAGTGACGTTCAGCTCAGTGGGTAACCTCTCTGCGGTAGGCTACAGGTCATGTTCTGGTGAGCACAGCACTGACACAGGCCCACTGCTACAAACAAGAGAACGGTTTAGGTCTCTGATAATGTGAGGATTTATGGAAAACAGGATCCTATTAATCCCAGTATGGATAATGAATCTCAGGACTCAGGCATTCCATGAGTTGATAAGCACGGAACTATCTGGCACAGATCATTCACAGCCTGCAGTGTTGTTCAGAGGAGTCTTCCTAGATTCTATCTGATTTCATGGCTTTGACACAGACATGCCACCTTTGTTTGGCACGGTGGCACAGTGGTTAGCACTGCTGCCTCACAGCGCCAGAGACCCGGGTTCAATTCCCACCTCAGGCGACTGACTGTGTGGAGTTTGCACATTCTCCCCATGTCTGTGTGAGTTTCCTCCGGGTGCTCTGGTTTCCTCCCACAGTCCAAAGATGTGCAGGTCAGGTGAATTGGCCATGCTAAATTGTCCGTAGTGTTAGGTAAAGGGTAAATGTAGGGGTATCGGTGGTTTGCGCTTCGGTGGGTCGGTGTGGACTTGTTGGGCCAAGGGGCCTGTTTCCACACTGTAAAGTAATCTAATCTAATCTAATCTACCTGACTGGAATGGCTGCTGGGTGCTGTGGCAATCCAGGGCCAGTAGAACAATCAGAATCTGCCGGATCTGCTTGGGAATCCTCACTCGAGCCACAAATGCATTATTTCACTAGCTAGCTAAGAGTAGGGTAAGGGATCCTGAGCACCCTCAAAGATCCCCAACTCCTCAAGGAATGAGGGAGATGCCATTGTGTACTGACACAGAGGACAAGCAACAGAGAAGTACCCAGAAATGGTCATCACAGGACACTCCAGAGGTACTTGGTCGTGCTGCATACCAGGAGCAGAAACACTTCCAATAGATCATGGTGAGGAAGTTACACCTGCAACTATGCAGGAGACCTCAGCAGACATGAGCCCTCGAGACCACAAACCAACACAATAATGACAGCTTGACAAAGAAAGATTGCACAACATTGAAGTCAAAGGGTGGCAACATTCCAATCAACCTGACACTGGGCAGAAATATGGCACCTTGTAGACAACCCCTGTCGTTTCTTCCAATCCTTTACAACTTTGGACTATTTACCTTTGCCTGGCAGACTACTTTGTGGGTCACTGATCATTGCACATGCTAACATGCACATCACATGGAAAATTGAGAAAGAGCACTGCAGTTGTCATTGGCTGCTGCCTCTGGGAGGAACACAACCTCCAGAAAATGTAAATTAAGTTAGACGTTTACGTCTGGGAGACAGCAAATGGACTCCATATCAGTGATAGGTGAATATCCTTTGTAAACTGAGATTTTGAATCATGTAAGTGGAGCACCTATGTAATTCTTTAACTCCATTCTAAGAGATAGCCCCAACTTCCTTTACAGGATGAGAACATCAACAATTGCCTTTCTAAACATTCAAAACATTCAAAAGTATAAAATCTATATTTGAAATCCTATGAAATATGAGGTTTTCTTTTGCATCACCCATCCTTTGGCTGTTATAAAAGGGCTTTCATTTTCAGATATTGGTGCAAAAGGACAGCTATCATCAATGTGCAGTCAGAAAAATAATGGCCACTGAAGCTAAGCTGATGACAGCAATACCTGTCGCCAGAGGAAAAGTAGAACTGAAATGAAAATATTACTTTATAGTGGATCCCTTTTATAAAAATTTGAATTGACTGGCACTTTCTGTAGAAAATAATCTCTCATTGAGCTTTGAAGCCTGATTACTACAGCAGTCCAGTCCAATATCATACAGATGAAAGGAGAAGAGCCAAGGTTACCCAGCTATTAGCACAATACATGGCTGCAGTAAAAGCAAATTTGAATCCTTTGTTGTATCCACAGATAAGTGAGTGTATTCTTATAATTCTCCTCTTTCTTTCCCTGGGCTTAAATTCACAGCTCACTCAGGGACCTGCTTATGCATCTATGACCTGCCTCTCTTATTATGGTGGGTGAGTAAACATTAAGTGATCCATCCATTCTTGCACTTATTGAGGCTGCTATTGATTCCAGCCAATGTCGTTGTTGAACAAGTCAGATCGCACAAAAAAAATCTGACTTGATATATCATTTGTTTGTTTTTGGTTGTAACAGATTGGTCTTTGTTTGAAGCACAAATACATAATGCTGTAGGTTTGGTTTTGATAATAAAACAGAGGTTTATCATTGCTGCCCATCTCTGTGAGACAACAGAATACACAAAGATACAATGGAGACTATGCAGTTTGCCCTGTTATTGAAGGATATTATTAAACTGGAGAGGATTCAGAAAAGATTTACCAGGATATTGCTGGGAATGAGGGGTTTGAGATATGAAAATAGACTGGAAAGACTGGGACATTTTTCACTGAAAGAAAGGCGATTAAGAGGTCATCATATTGAGGTTTAAAAAATCATAAGGGGCATAGTTAGGATGAATGACAAGGGTCTGTTTCCATGCTGTATGACTCTATGACACAACTTGTTAAGTACTTAAGCAAATATTACATGCTTTTAACTATTATAGATATCTCAATCACCATCTTTCACTATGTTGGTTTTGCAACTAATCCAAACATTATTACACAGAAGAATTGACAGCTGACCAGTCTGAAACTCTTCTCAATATCTTTGCCTTGCCTCCTGAAGTAGGGTGCCTCTTGTAGTAGTTATTCTCCAGAGTACTACTGAAAAAGCCAAAGCTTTCTTGGACTATTTTATGTATAGGTCCGTGTACCAAACTATATGCCTTATTTGGAATTATCTATATGTATGGCCAACCCTGGGTATTTTGTCCTTATTTGGTAGAGACAGCAGCTGTTGATTTCCTACAATCCTAACTCTCAGCAGCCCTGAATGACTCAGCGTAACTCTACTCACATAACAGCCATTGTAAAGCCTCTTATCCTGTATCTTCAGCCTTATCCAACATCATGCTGCAGAAATTAAGATAAAATATGATAGACTAAACTTAAAATTTTAAGACACATAATAAAGTACAACCTCATTAATCATAGCAGTAACCCTTTACAGCACTGACACCAGAGAAAAGTCCTTTCAATGTCATATCTAGATGGTTTAATTTAATTGATGTTTCAATTCAATATCCTGAGAATATAATAGCTTCTTCTTTGTGTCTTAATGCAACTGAGATTAGATCTCTCAGCTTCAGATAACACATTCAGCATTTAACCAAACACTTTTGGTCTGGATTTTTCAAGCTAAACTCTTTACATTGAGTAAACTATCTCTTAATATTTCTAAAATGTCTCCCTTCTTCTGGAGAAATTGCTTTATTCATCCAGCTTTAACAGCAATGTTTACAAACTGCAACCACATAACTTTCTTCCAGCTATGGGTGTTTCTCCAAAGCCAAAATCAAAACTATCATTTTGGCTCCATTAACTGAAGGTGTTTACTTTTTCGCCACACTGTTTACTTTATTTCCTTTGTCAAAACTCTCCCAATATAAAGTAGCGCTATTAGCTTCCAAAAACTACCTCTCACATTGTCTACTTTTAATAAACCATAGCTTCAGAAAGCCTTACAAATTAATAATTGGGCCCATCCACACACACACACAGACCAAATTTCATATGTCACCAGTTTAGAATCAAAACTCTTACAGCAAATTATATACCTTAAGTGGCCAATCAATAACCACATAAGAGTCACATTTCACTTCTTCCAGTATAACATGCATGGCAGGGGAAGGCAAAAGCAAGTCAGGCAGCTTGGGCTGCTCTTAATCAGGTTAATATATGAATTAGGAAGAGGAGATGGCTATTAGGTCTTTTGAATGCATTCTACCATTCAATAAGATCATGGGTGACCTGTTTTTTTCTGAATTCCACATTCCCATCTAGTCCAATAAATGTTGATTTCCTTCCCTGACAAGAATCCATCAAGCTCCAATTTAAAAACAAGCAATAGCCCTGCCTCCAGCACCTTCTGAGGCCGAGAGTTTTAAATTCACATAACCATCTGACAGAAGAAGAAAATTCTCCTCACCTGTTGTGAAAATGCAATCTCCGTATTCAAAACTGTATTACCTAGATCTGGACTCACCCACTAAATGCAACATCCTTTCCACGTATACTTTGTCAAAATTGTTCAGGGTCTTTTGAACTACAATTAAATCACCCTTTGCTTTTCTAAACTCCAGTGAAAACAAACCCACCCTCTTCTCATAAAACAGCCCACTCACTGCAGGTATCAGTCTACATTTCAAAATGCTGGAGAAACTCAATGTATCTGAAAGCATCTGTGGAGGACGAACAGTTCTGAAGAGTTTTGGAACCCAAAACGTTAACTGTTTCTCTCCTCACAGATACTGTCAGACCTGTGAACTTCACCTACACTTTTTGGGTCTCCAGCATCCACAGCACTTTGATTTTATTAATCAATCTAGTCAATCTCTTCTGAACTGCTTCCAATGGGCGGCACGGTGGCACAGTGGTTAGCACTGCTGCCTCACAGCGCCTGAGACCCGGATTCAATTCCTGCCTCAGGCGACTGACTGTGTGGAGTTTGCACGTTCTCCCCGTGTCTGCGTGGGTTTCCTCCGGGTGCTCCGGTTTCCTCCCACAGTCCAAAGATGTGCAGGTCAGGTGAATTGGCCATGCTAAATTGCCCGTAGTGTTAGGTAAGGAGTAAATGTAGGGGTATGGGTGGGTTACACTTGGGCGGGTCGGTGTGGACTTGTTGGGCCGAAGGGCCTGTTTCCACACTGTAATGCAATCTAAATGTAATCTAAATCTAATCAATGTATTTATATCCTTCCTTAAATAACGAGACCAAAACGTTTGAGTTGTCATGATTTGGAGATGCCAGTGTTGGTCTGGGGGGTACAAAATTAAAAAGCACACAACACCAAGTTATAGTCCAACAACTTTATTTGGAAGCACTAGCTTTCAGAACACTGCTCCACCACATGATGAAGGAGCAGCGCTCTGAAAGCTAGTGTTTCCAATTAAACCTGTTGGACTATAACCTGGTGTTTGAGTTGTGGTTGTATCAATGCCCTTTTGATCAGAAGCATGACTTCCTTACTTTTTTGTTGCATCCCTCTTGTAATAAAGAAAAGGATTCAGTTGGCTTTCTTAATTGTTTGCTCTTATCTGGGCTGAAAATGTGTTGCTGGAAAAGCGCAGCAGGCCAGGCAGCATCCAAGGAGCAGGAGAATCGATGTTTCGGGCATGAGCCCTTCTTCAGGAATGAGGAAAGTGTGTCCAGCAGGCTAAAATAAAAGGTAGGGAGGAGGGACTTGGGGGAGGGGCGTTGGAAATGCGATAGGTGGAAGGAGGTCAAGGTGAGGGTGATAGGCCGGAGTGGGGGTGGGGGCGGAGAGGTCAGGAAGAAGATTGCAGGTTAGGAAGGCGGTGCTGAGTTCGAGGGTTGGGACTGAGACAAGGTGGGGGGAGGGGAAGTGAGGAAACTGGAGAAATCTGAGTTCATCCCTTGTGGTTGGAGGGTTCCTAGGCGGAAGATGAGGCGCTCTTCCTCCAGCCGTCGTGTTGCTATGGTCTGCATTCACCCCACCTACTCCAGAGATTAACTTTCCCTAATTTTCTACTTGATGGTTTTGCAGGCTTTCAGCCTTTTGTAATACGCAGCTAGAATTCTGCATAAAGTCTCTGTGAAGCCTTGCAAAGGTTTGTTGGCACAAGTTGGAACATAACTGGAGCTCAGAAACTAAGGTTTAGCAAGCCTGCCAATGCCAGTCAGTTTTCCCAATCAGTTCTAATATTTGCAATTAAATTGGGAGAGAATAAGCTTCATCTAATTAGGACATCTGAGGTCAGACAGTTCTAACTGTCACCAGCTTTGGCAATGAACTATTAGGAAACACTTGATGGAATCAAGTATAAATTCAAGGAACACTAGATTGACAGGTCTAGTCAGTGAAATGGATCAAACATTCTGGAGAAAGTGAACAACTACCAGATTTCCAAAATTATGACCAAGATAAGCCTCAGCCATCACACTTTAAAAAGGTAAAATCAACGTTCAAGTTGATAAAATGCTTTTCATGACTATCAGATGCCATAATGTGCTTTACGGCCAACAACTTTTATTTAATTGGAATTGACATTGGTAATGAGGGAAAACATTCTTGTTAAGTGAGGATTGAAAGGTTATCAGGGATAGGCAGGATTATGGATGTGAGGTGACAGTCACATGATGTTACTGAATGATGAGCAAGCTGGAAGGCTGAATGACCTGGTTCTGCTGCTGATTTTTATGTTCATACAT
Organism: Chiloscyllium plagiosum; assembly: GCF_037043375.1. NCBI lineage: Eukaryota > Metazoa > Chordata > Chondrichthyes > Orectolobiformes > Hemiscylliidae > Chiloscyllium > Chiloscyllium plagiosum. Next base: position 23,447,635 of record NW_028270172.1, read on the forward strand.
TTGAAATGTGGTAGCCAATTTTTACACGTCCAACTCCCATGGTCAGCATTAACATAGTGAATTGATCACCTGCCTTGCTGATTTTTGTTGAAAGATAAATATTAGTCAGCACACAAAGTGAAAACAGTCCTGCTTTTTTTCCTGATATATTATGTTACAACACTGGACCAGACCACAAAATTTATGATATGGTCTGGCTAGGGAGCAGCAAATTATTTATTAATGTAACTTGCAAGATCCAGAGATTTACTAAGAAAATAAATCCACAAGCTTCCACAGTTTTGAAAATTACATCTTCAACTATACAATGTTGAAATAGTAACACAGTCTACAACACATGCATAGTTTATTGCAACACCCAGAGTTAACATATCATAAATATTAGTAATAGATTCCAAAGGAACAGCCCATAGTGCATATTAAATATTAAATGTGATCCCACATATCCCGTGGATTTCTAATCAATTCTTCACAAATGTTAGTGACACATAATTGATTGAGTGATGATTGATTATTGTCACATGTCCCAAGATACAGTGAGAAGTCTAGTTTTGCATGCTAACAGGCAGATTGTATCATACAAAATGCATCAAAGTAGCAGAACAGAGTGCAGAATGCAATGGTACAACTGCAGAAAAGGTGCAGAGAGAGAGAGGTCAGAGTTAACATTTGAAATGTCCATTCAAAAGTGTGATAACAGTAGGGAAGAAGCTGTTCTTGAATCTGTTTGTAAATGCATTCAAACTTTTATATCTACTGAAGTCAATGACCAACTTCTTTGTTTTGATGAAGAGATTTTTACCTTTACACCATGCTGCTAAGCACTCAATCTCTTTCTTATATTCTGTCCCATTGTTGTTTGAGATTGGTTTACAACAATGCTTCATCAGAAAACTTGTAAATAGAGTTGGGGCAGAATTTGGCCAGGCAGTTGTGAGTGGATAAGATATGTAGTGGGGTTTGAATATGCAGCTTTGCGGGGAACCAGTGTTGAGAATTATGGTGTAGGAGATGTTGTCACCTATTTTTACTGATTGCGGTCTATGGGTCAGTCAGTCAAGGAATCAGTTCCAGAGACAGGAGCTGAGACCTAGATCTCAAAGTTTAGAGATGAGTTTGTTTGAAATTATGGCATTGAAGGCAGAGCTGTAGTCAATATGTAAGAGCCAGATGTAGATCTCCTTGTTATCCAGATGTTCTTGAGATGGGTGTAGGGCCAGGGATATGGTTTCTTTTGTGGACTTGTTGTGCCAATATGCAAATTGCAAACAATCACAGCAATTTGATAGGTTGGAGTTGATGTGACTAATCTCTCAAAGTACTTCATAATTATAGAGGCCAGAACCACTGGGCAATAGTCATTGAAGCACACTGCATGATTATCTTTGGCACCAGGATGAAACAGGTGGAGAGTTCAGACCATACTAAGAAGGGGTTAAAGATGCCTGCAAACACTCCTTCCAGCCAGTCCACACAGGATCTCCTTGTACTGCCAGGGTCTTCTTCTGGGCCAGTCGCTTTCTGTGAGTCACCACATCTAATGCTTGAATTACAATTCATCATTTTTCCTGATCTGTAACTCCCTCTCAACAGCACTGCATCGTGGATGACCTCAATGATTGCTTATGTTCTGTTTAATCTCTCTCCACTCCTGAGTCTATCCTCCTCTTGATTCCAAAACTTTACTCCAGTACTCACTAACAGTTCAAATTGCAGCTTTTTACTGATAGCTAGCTACACCATGCTTATTTGGGTTTTTTTTAGCTTTAATCTTACTCTGTTTCATCAAACAAAGACTCCTTGTTGGAATTTTCACTCTTATTCGCAGCATTACCGAACTTCCAGGCCTCCTGGTGTATTCTGAGGTCCCATAGGTATCAAGACTTTTCCAGAGGCCCAACTCCAATTTACAACCTCTATAACTTCTTCCTGAGTTCCAACAGCATAGAGCCAATTAATAGCTTTTGACTGAGTCCCCTACACAAAAACTGTATGGTTTACTTAGCTTGCAAGCTGAAAGAACAGAACACTGCCTAACTGTGGACCCATGCAGGGATGCATGCACACACTCACTGAGTCAAGTTCCCAGCCTGTATCCTTTGGAGTCCTCTTCAATGACTGTTGAACTGTCCTGAGTGATCTATTGAAAACTTTACAACTATCCCCACCCTTATTTCTTGGCAGACTTGCATGGGTCTAATGTTTCAGGATAGCCAAATGTACAGCTCCTTTGTGATAAGTGTAACTATGAAAGGCCCGTTATCAATAAAGTCTTTCTTTCTTTCCCTTAAGCCATTAATCATACTTTATCGGGCATCTTCTGATAACAGCAACGCAATCTATGCATGTTGTTAAGTCCTTCTGCAACATTGAACTTTAATAACTCCTGACATACAAATGATAGAAATAAATTGTAAAAGGCGTATGAAAGCTTAAGTCATAAAGTATTTTTATTGCAAATGTGGTTATGGGTTGTCTGTTCTGCTAACAATAACACAGCTCAGCTTTTCTTCCATAATCATGATCTTAAGTTTCGGCAGCTGAAATAAATTGAACCTATATTACCATATTGTTATCAAATAAACAGGAAAAAGTGCTATGAATTCAGCTTTATCATGCCTTTTATAGTTTGCTTCCATCCTATGTATTTCCAGAGGTATTAAGTTTAAAATTATAGAAAGACTTAATAAACACCTTATACATCTCACATGTTCATTGACATAGTCAGCAGCATAAATATCACTCAGAAACTTTATTGTAAGTAGTAGTGATTGTAATGAAGTCAACTAGGTGGACCTCATAAACTATGAGTACCCTGATTTGTGCTATTAACCTCGTCCATTCAAGATCCCCTGGCTAGATAAGAAGAGGAATGTCAGACATCCTATTACCCTGAGAGCTAGCTCTGAGGGAGCTGGATCAGTGTCAAGGCCTCCACGTGTCAATAAAGGGTGACTTGATGATGGGATACCAGCTTCTGTGGATTTCCAATTTGCTCTTTGTTTGAACAGATTCAACCAACGAAGGACACAGGTGCAATAAACTTATCTGAGAGCCCTCTTGTAGAACAGTAGCAGTGTCCCTTTCTGGACCAGGAGGCCAGGGTTCAAGTCCCACCCTCCCCAAACTTGTGTAATAACATCTCTGAACAGGTTGCTTAGAAAAATAGGTTAAAATAAAACAAAAACATACCTGCTTCCATGTGAAAAGCTGAAAAGAACTTAAGGGAAAAGCAAGGTTACAACTCACTTAGAATCAATGAAAGAAGAACAAATTAAAACCCCATGTGAATAATTTGCAATAGTACTTGTTTATATAAAGAAGGCAATATGTCATTGATTGTGTAGAAAGGGAAAGCAATTGTAACTGAAGTATTGGTGCTTTAGATGCCTCAAAACATTGCTATACAATGGAAAATATAATTTGATTTCATATTCTGAGTTGATCAATTACTTGCATGCTGCTGCTTTAATTTGGCCATAATAAACTTTTGCGGGAATTCAAGGTTGATATCACGGGATTGTTTTTGTAAAAGAAAGTTCACTTGGGAGCCTCATAAATCACTAGATTAAATGGCAATGCCATGTGTGGGCATCAGTAGGCAAGATGCTGGTACTACTTTACAAGAAGGTTAGGTGCTAACTATTATACATGTATCTCCATTGGGAACACGTGTCAACTATTAATTAAACTTGAAATGTCCACCTTTCACAGTGCATCCTCAATGTTTAAGACATCAATAATCAAAGTTTGCAATAAATATCAGTCAACAGGGCTTTAACAAAAATGACTGCTTGGAGACTTACCTGCTTTGACCATGGAGACCGTTATTAATTGGGATGGAGGGATGTGGGTGTGGAGATGTGTGCAGGTTAGCTCTAGGGTACTCATGTGATATTATCCTGTTCAGAAAAAAGGCTTTAGTGTTCTGAACAGAAGTACAAATCTGTAGTTACACCTCTATCCCAGGTCAGAGCAAAGGTGCATATGTAAATAACCCTTGACTGGTAGAGGCAAATGGCATAGCCTGTGACTCTGCATGAAGGTTTCAGGATTTAATTTGCCCAACAGAGCTAGTCTGTTAATGAGCCAGTGCTTTATCTAACACAGATGCAACACAGATAGTAAAAAGAAAGAACATGCAGTGATTTAGTATATCTCCAGTCATTGTGCTGGGGCAAAAGGCTATGTCATTGGTATCATCAATAGACCTATCTGAAACTGCACATTCTGTCACTCGGCACACTACTCCCCCTCCTGATGCCATCCAGCTCAGCGTTATTGGCACCAGCTTGCTTACCTCTGGAGTTATTGTTCTGTTTGCTGGTCCAGTTTGCCCTACTAAGAGTGGATGCATCCATAGCAGTGACCAGTGCATCCAAACGGGACAGTGGCTATGGCACTTGCTGGTGTAGTCACAAGAGTATCGAGTGAAGTGGTGGCCACAGCTCCGAGCAGAATGGTGTTTAAGTGCAAGTGTTCCTTCTTGTCAATATTGCACTGACTCCATTTGGACATTATCTCAATTTGTGATTGTTTTGGCCATGAATGTGTCACTGAAAGAAGCCATTGCCTGTAGCATCAACAGCAGTAACATTCTAAGGCACTGCAACTGCATGGGTGGTAAGTGCACATCTTACAGTTGCTGTAGCACTCTAAGCCACAGTGATATTGAATCTTTCATACCTTAGGATGTTCTGAAGCAATTTATATTCACAGAAATATTTTTGCAAAGCAATGTTGCAAAGACAAATTGCTTTATTCATGACACTGTGTAAGAATAGTTAATGACCAGGTGTTATGAAGTTGAAGGCATGGACGGTACTTTTAAGAGAGTGAATACTGTGTGGAACTGAGAGCTTACAAGAGCAGGGTCAGATTGTACTGGAAAATTGAAAATAAGTAACAACCCGTTTGGCTGTGAAATGGATACCTCAGTTGGTTGCTGTTTTGACAACAATTCAAATTTAACCAGTTTAAATTATGCCCCAAGATACTAAAACCCAATTGAGTTTGAATTTATTGTTTTGCAATATCAAACCAATGAGACAATCTGATGTTGGGAATATTAAAAAAAAAAGCAGGCATTTTGAAAATTGAAGACTGAGCATTTGCCATCAACACAGATCCAAAACACTAGGTAACACTCTCTATCAAAAGTACCTTTTCATATGAAGCATATTCGCAGTAAAGAAAGAAGGAAGATGACCCAGGGAGATCTTCAGCCTGAAGATGAAAGACACCAATGATGACAGCCATTGTATGGTTTTGAAATTAAGCTGATGTAATTTATAAGTGTCTTATTGGAATAAAATATTATTATAGAGTTGGAGGCAGGTAATAAGCAGTTAAGAGAAAGATGAGGGGGGCTTAGAGTTGTGAATAGTTGTTGTTTAATGTTCACTGTTAGAGTTAAAAAATAAATTGACGTCATTTTCTTTAAATACTAGAACTTGGGGAGTTCTCTGGCACTCATATTTTAACAGATTATGAGGTCATGTGAGCTTTTCTGTGTGTTGTAACACTGGATTACCAAGCAAAATAGCCTCCAATTTGTTTTTCAAATAATACCAATGATTCTTTCATTTCCATCTGACATGAACTCCAGACCTTGGTTTAACCTCTCATCTGAAAGACAGTATCTCCAAAGGTGAGCCACATCCTTAATGCTGGCACATAGAGTGTCAATGTGAATTCCATGCACAAATATCTAACGTAGAGCTTGAACTCACTACCTCTTGTCTTCAACACAAGATCACTACCATTTACCTATGGCTAACAATACCTATAATTTGGCATCCGCTTACATAATTGTGTTTGTTTCTAAATATGAAGGATCAAGTTCCTTGGTCAGTAGCAAAGTGATGGCCAATGATCTCGAATAAAGTTTGCCAAAAAGAACAATTATATTTGTTGTGCCATTTCCCCTTTCTTGACATTACAGTGAACTTGAAGCCAATTCAAGGAGATCTCAAGATGTCCAGCTTCAATGATGTAATCAAGTAGGTTAAGTAGGCAATCAGGAGGAAGTAAGGACTGCAGATGCTGGAGAATCAGAATTGAAAAGTGTGGCGCTGGAAAAGCACAGCAGGTCAGGCAACATCCAAGGAGCAGGAGAGCCAATGTTTCAGGCATAAGCCTGTCATCAGGAACGTTCAATCATATTGAAGTATTCACACAGACTTAAACCGGGAAGTGGAATTCACATGTTATCCTTCACTCTTGATTAGGTTTTTTGGGATCAGTTAATTAGATAGCTAGCATATGGTGCAGAATGATGCTAATTGTGTGCGTTCTAAGCTCATACCAGCAGTCATAATTCATGGAGTGCAGCTTTCTTGCCTTTCTGCCTATTTCCAAGTGGTGGTGTCCCCAAACTATACAACCACGTGCCTCTCTATCCTAGAGAGAGATGCATATGGTCTCATATGGACTATAGCTAATCACCTTCCCTTTATAAAAATTTACTGAAAGTGAAATAAATGTTTGAGACATGCTCGTGGGTGGAATTAAAATAGATGTGAAAGCAGCATTAAAAAACCTTTTAACAATGTACATTTTAAAGAAAATGTAGACTGTTTTCCTATTCATTTTTTCCTTTGATACTTCAAAGTATAAAATTGGTTTCTCAGGGCAAGAGAACTTTTGCAGCAGTTATCATGAACTTACTACAATGAAATGTCACTTTTAAATGGGTTATTATATCAAAGCTGATAGCACAAAAATGCAAGTTATTATCATTTTGGTGATTTCCAATTGACTTTTGCTGACACCGAAGGCACATCTTTGGAGAAGTGTAGAATCAGAGTTAGCTACTTTTGGATTGCTTTTGTTATCCAGATGTGTGCAAAGTCTTGAAGTTACTGATAGTTATAGATGAGTAACAAAGTGGAACTCTGACAGTTTCATCAGCATAATTACAGAAGGCCAATAGCCTAAATTATCTCTTAATGGAGGGCTTGGAGTGACTAATTAATCATGTTATTTAAAAGATGTTAAAATCAGCGATTTTGCACTGTTTACATTTTCGTATTTAGGCACATAAAAAGATTGAATTAAGTTAATCTGGTTTCTTTGTGATCTCATCAAACACAGATATAAATCATCACTGACAGAAATTGTAGAAGACAGCGAGACAGTGAAAGGGCCGACCAACTGCCTTTAAAATTCATATTCCTTTTGAGTGAATCTCTACCTCAGGAGAGTTGCAATCTTTACCCTATTAGCTGGTCCAGGCACATTGTTAACAATGCTTTCCTGTCTTTGATGTAATGGTACATTTAGTTGCCACATTTATAATCACCATGCCATTACCTTCAAAAAGCTACCTGGGATTTGTGCAGACTTTAATCTTGTGTTGATAGTGGAGATTTGGCTGACAGATCTTCCTTTGTGCACATCTTGAAAATCCTCATATTCCTACTTTGTGAGGAGTAACCCCTTGAGTACAGCAACAGAAATCCAACACCAGTTTTGCTCAAATGAACTGAGCAGTCATAACAGACAAACACAAAACTGTTAGTGAGTTAAATATTTAATAGCATGAGAAGGTGGATTACTCCCTAATGATGTTTCAACCACAGTGCAGTTCAGACTCACTGAATTCCCCAATTATCAATAAATCAAGACTTTAATATTATGGGATATATTTTATCTAGGCTTTTTTTTCATATGTAGTGATGGCTGTCTGATATTCTATTGCATGTTCATACTTTCACTTGTGTCATGTAACTTGGCTATGTTAGAAAGATTTCACTTCTGATAATCTGCTAAACAAAGTTGGAAAAATGCAAAAATGGAGAAATCTCAGCATCAAGAAAATAAATCTAATTTGCCTGTAAGTTTAAATGGTAAGTTCCAAATCTCACTAATAAGTGGTAGAAATCTTATTTCCATGTATCTGCATCTGTCATGATCATAGCTAGAACCCAAAAATTCTGTGAACATTTTAACTTGCTATTCCAAAACGTAATTTTTGAAAGAGGTTGAAAGAGTCAAAAATGGCTTCATGTGTAAATTACGTCGCTGTCTGGTGAGACAGGCCCATGGAATTTCCCATCTACGGACATGAAGGGAGCTTCAAACCGTAGCCCTTCAAATGTGAGAAGAGGCAAATCTAAACAGACCAGACTGTAATCTTTTAAGACTTCATATACACACAATCCCCACCACCCCTCCCTCCACCCACTGCCTGGTCCAATAGCAATCTACCCCTTGCAGATTATGTCCAAACTGCAGACATACCTTGGGATTTTACTTTTGAAGAATAAGCAAGGATAGGGGCTAAAGAGCCACTTTAAACTTTATTGGAGTGTGTTAGTGGGACTGAACACTCTTGTGTACGAACCTCGGTTCAAGCTTTTTGTGTGTTGTATAGGTCACAGTTGAAGAACAATTCCTTAGTTGTGGAGTCATAGAGTCATAGAGATGTTCAGCACGGAAACAGGACCTTCAGTCCAACTCGTCCATGCCGACCAGATATCCTAACCTAATTTAATCCCATTTGCCAGCACTTGACCCATATCCCTCTCAACCATTCCTATTCATAGACCCATCCAGGTGACTTTTAAATGCTGTAATTGAACCAGGCCCCACCACTTCCTCTGGCAGCTTATTCCATACACACACCACCCTCTTCATGAAAAAGTTGCCCCTTGGGCCCCTTTTATATCTTTCCCCTCTCACCCTAAACCTATGCCTTCTAGTTCTAGGCTCCCCCACCCCAGAGAAAATACCTTGACTATTTACCCTATCCATGCCCCTCATGATTTTATAAACTTCTATAAGATCACCCCTCAGTCTCTGACGCTTCAGGAAAAACAGCCTCAGCCTATTCAGCCTCTCCCTGCAGCTCAAATCTTCCAATCCTGGCAACATCCTTGTAAGTCTTTTCTGAACCCTTTCAAATTTCACAACATCTTTCTGATAAGAAGGAGACTAGAATTGCATGCAATATTCCAAATGTGGACTAGCCAATGTCCTGCACAGCTGCAACATGACCTCCTAACTACTGTACTCAATGCTCTGTCTAATAAAGGAAAGCATACCAAAATACAGGTAAGATTCTTTCATTCCAGTTTAGAAATGAAATAGGAGATCAAAAGGACATCCTGACACCCTGAATGCTAGAATTCAATCATGCTCAAAAGATATCAGAACCACAGAACCTCAACCAATGTGCAAAACTAACAATTGTGAAATTGACAGTTCAATTTCAATGCTATTATAATCTCTCCAGTGGAACAGCCACAGTGTTCAACTATCTGTTCTTCACAAACAATTCAGACTTTCATATATTCTTTTTTTTTACTGTTTTAGATTTATGTCTTATCTCTTATCTGTGTGTTGTGTAACTACTTCTTCTCGTAGTAATTAGTCATTAGTAAAAACTCACTCTTAGCTAACTCAAGAAAACCTGCTTAAATTGGGACTTTTTAAAACATAAGTTCATTTTACTCTGGGAGAAAGGCAAGCACAAGTGATGGATCCTTTTCAAATTAATGCTGTTGTGACCAACCAAGTGGGTAGGTGAATAAAAAAGGAGGGTTCCGTTCATCCCTCCTCTCCTGCAGTTCAACAATTTGGGGTATCTTGCCTGGAACAATAAGAAATTAGGGAACCTTGCCCCAGATCTGGGTGAAACAAATATCTCATTATTAGTTAAACTTGCCTAATTTCTAAGCAATTTCCAATTCTCCTCTCCTTCTCCGAGAAGCTAGGTGATGCCAATTCCCGACATGAAAGTCAGAGCCATTGCTGGAGGCAGCAACAGCTCATCCCTTGCTTATACAGTCCTTTCAGACAACTCTATCTTCACAATGACATCCTTGTGAGCATCACCCATTGATACCACCACTTGCTCCCTTCGTCCAAGCACCTCAGCAATGGTGAACCACCAGCCATACCAGCTCACTATACCAAGTTCCAGGAAAAAAGCTCACGCACCTTTCAGTCCTTCAGACATCATTGTGGGGCTCAGGAACAGTTTTGACATGTATGCTTCTGCCAAACTGCTTCACCTACCAAGTCTCATGTCCATTTCATGCCTCTCATATATGCATCTTGTGGCTCCTAGCTTCCATTTCTTAGAACTCACTCAACTTGCAGTAATTTGCAGGCTGCCAATTTCAATGACTTGCATTTCTTTTGAGCATACAAGGAGAGGCTGTAGCCAGTCACTGTTCAGAGAATTAAACAGTTAAACATGTCATTGTACACCACCCTCCTATATCAGTGTCACACCTACAGCATTCAGCAACCGTAAATGTGGCAAACACACGGCCTCCACTTCAACCAAACAGTCAAGTGTGAAAGTCTGAGGGTGGCACAGTGGTTAGCACTGCTGCCTCACAGTCCAATTCCCACCTCAGACAACTGACTGTGTGGAGTTTGCACATTCTCCCCGTGTCTGCGTGGGTTTCAACCGGGTGCTCCGGTTTCCTCCCACAGTCCAAATATGTGCAGGTTAGGTGAATTGGCCATGCTAAATTGCCCGTAGTGTTAGGTGAAGGGGTAAATGTAGATTAGATTAGATTAGATTAGATTAGATCAGATTACTTACAGTGTGGAAACAGGCCCTTCGGCCCAACAAGTCTACACCGACCCGCCGAAGCGCAACCCACCCATTCCCCTAATTTACCCCTTTACCTAACACTACGGGCAATTTAGCATGGCCAATTCACCTAACCTGCACATCTTTGGACTGTGGGAGGAAACCGGAGCACCCGGAGGAAACCCACACAGACACGGGGAGAATGTGCAAACTCCACACAGTCAGTCGCCTGAGTCGGGAATTGAACCCGGGTCTCTGGTGCTGTGAAGCAACAGTGCTAACCACTGTGCCACCGTGCCGCCCCCTAATCTAATCTAATCTAATCTAATCTACTGTGAAGCTAGAGAAACAATGTGGCCCCAATTGCATAAATGCTGCAATGATCTGACAGGCAGCCAGCATTCCCACCTCTGTTGTTCCACGATTCCAAGGGACAGATGCTGAAGAGGCCAAAAAGGGCTTTTGCCCGAAACGTCGATTTTGCCTGTCCTCGGATGCTGCCTGAATTGCTGTGCTCTTCCAGCACCACTGATCCAGAAGCTGAAGAGGCCAGTTGTATGAGTAATCAGATGAAGAACAGAGGCTTGCGTGAGAAAAGTCAACATGGTGGACTGGAAGTTGAGAATTCCACTTGGAATCATCAAATGTCTACAGAGTGGAATCAGGCTATTCGGTCCATCAAGTTCATACTGGCTCCTAAAGAGCATCCCACCCAGACCCACCCCCTCCCTATCCCTGTAACCCTGCATTTCCCATGGTCAATCTACCTAACTTGCACATCTTTGAACTGTGAGAGGAAACCAGGCAGACGCGGGGAGAAAATGCAAACTCCACACAAACAGTTACCTAAAGGTGGAATCCCAACCCAAGTCCCTGGCACTGTGCGGCAGCCGTGCTAACAGCTGAGCCACCATGCTGCTTGAGTAAAATGCTTTGCTAAAAGATGGGAAAATTAAGCTCAATGATTTCTCAATGTTGCATGAAATGTCAGCCAGGGCTCATGCCTCTGAGTCAGAAGGATGAGGGTTTATATTTCACTCCAGGAATTGAGCACAAATTTGAACACTGATACTCCAGTGCAGCACTGAGGGAGCGCTGTGATGTCAGAGAAGTTGTCTTTTAGATAAGATGTTAAATAGAGGTTTGTCTGCCTTCTTCAGTTGCAAGTACAAGATTCCACAGGGCATTTTCAAAGAAGGGTAGTAGAGTTTTCCCAGGTGTTCTGGCTGATGTTTATTCCCCATTCAACATCAAAACAACAAATTATCTGTTATCACAGACCATTTATGCAAGCTGGCTAAGGGGAAATTAGCTGATGTATTTCTTACTTTATAACAATTAGTACACATCAAAAGTGCTTCATTCACTAGAAACTTTAGAGCATCCTAAGGTTATGAAGGTGCAATATAAATGCAAGTCCTTGTCTTTCCCCTTGTTTTTACAGTGTTGTTTAAGACATCAGGACATCCCAATGCATTTCACAATGAATATATATTTTTGAAGTTAGTCCATGTTGCAAAATGGGAAAAATTGCAGTCAAATTGCTGCCAGAAAAAATCCCTCAAGCAACAATGAGATCATGACCAGGTAATCAACTTTTTTAATAATGTTAATTTAGGGATGACTCCCATCTTCATCTTTGGTCAAAGCCATGGGATCTTTTAGTTTCACCTGAATGAGCACATATGTTTGCTTTGATTTTGCATACAAACAATGATACATCCAAACTGGCAGCATTCCCTGAGCAATGCATTGGAGTGTTAATCTCATTGAAAGTGGGGCATATTGTTTAATAAGACAACTTTGAATTGGTGTGCATTCAGTTGTAATGTATTTATTACAGCTGCACTGTCAACACTTTGCAACGTATATTTTGAGCATTTAGAATGATTCTCTTGGGTAATCTAATTTTGACAATATTTTATTAGTCTCCTATCTTCTTCCTAGGCTATTGTCAGGCTCTGCAGGTAGTGGAATCAACAATTTTTTTTCTAGGAAAAAGGTTGTTAAACAAAAATTGTTTGACTTTTTAATTGATAATCCAGTGATCCCAATGGTTTATTGAGAACCCGGGACAGATAAGCAAGTACATACTGCATTCCTTCCCAGTCCACTCACTCAAAGAGGCTCAATACAGACATAACATCCATGATTTCTTGATACATTGGCTTTAGGTACATGCACTGGGCACGGAATAGATTGAACTGATATGACAGGCAGTATGTTTCCAGCATGAGATGAACACATGTGACGTCCACACAGTGAATTGAAAAGTGCCTGTTTTACATCTACTAAACAGACACACTGCCAACAATGACTGAGTTTTTTCAAAGAAGGGAGGGGTCAGGATGAGGCAACCAGCCCACAGGTTGAATCCAGTCATATTTTGGTAAAGTGCCATTTGCGTTGAATTTCACAGACAGTTTCTCTCCACAGGACTAAATGAGTCTTCTCACGCTATCATCCCAAAGTTGACTCATTAACTACCTATGATGCTTCTCTCCTCCGATGCTGACCCCCACATTGGATTCCAGCCCCGAAATGAAAATTCAGCCCCAAATGTTGTAGCAATATTTCTAGCATCATTGTTGAAACTTAGCTCTTATTGAAGTTATAAGTGCTGTTGATTAACTATCATCCCTCCTCACTTTTTTCAATCTTTCTGCACTTGGTTGACTCAAATTATTCTGCTCCAACACCTCTCCCTTCTTGGCCATCTCGGTATGGTTGTGTCACTTGGTTCCATTCCTGCCTGCCTAATCATACCCAGAATATCAGTTGTAATGAGTTCCCTTCCTGCTCCAACACCATTCCCTCTGGTACCACAACAAATCTACCCTTGGTCTCCTTCCTAAGTATCATACTGCCCTTTGGTGACATCATTTGAAAGCACAGCATTATCTTTCATCTCTACATTGACAATACACAGACCTACTTCAACACTGTTTTTCTTGACTCTTCCATTATTGAGAAATTATCAAACCACCCATTTGACTTCAAGTATTTAAGAGCAATGACTTTCTCTCATTAAATAGTCGGAAGACTGAAGTCATTGCTATTTGATCTTGGATCCAAAATCCCCCATACCAATTTTAATATAAAAACATAGAAGATGGAGCAGGCCATTGGACCCCTCAAGCCTACTCCACAACTCAATATGATCATGGCTGATTATTAAGATCAATCCTCTAATCCTGTCCTAAGGCCACATTTCTAGAACGTATTAGCCACAAGTGCTATATCTACCTCCTTCTTGAAAACACAGTGTTTTGGCCCCAACCATTTTCTGTGGTAGTGAATTCCATAGACTCATCACTCTGGATGAAGAAATTTATCCTTGTCTCAGTCCTAAAAGGTTTGTTGCTTATCCATAAGCTATGACCCGTGGTTCTGGTCTGCCCCACCATCGGGAACATCCTTCCTGCATTTATTGTGTCTAGGTGTATTAGAATTTTTTAGCTTTCTATGCAATTCTCCCTCATTCTTTATCCCTCTGCCTGGCAACTCTATGAAGTTAACCAATCTGATCATAAACTATGAACAAGAGGAGTCTCTGGTTGCCTTTTCACATCATCATTCAGACTATCTAATTCCACCTGTCTACCATCACTCTTGTCGCAACTCGTTTCAGTGGCTGAAATCTTCATCCATGCCTTTGTTGCTTGTAGACTTGACTATTTGAATGCACATTTGGCTGACCCCCATGTTCTATCCTGAATTAAATTCTGCTGTCCTTTTCTTAAAGCTGAACAGTTCTGTTCAACTATCAGCCAGTGCTCACTGACTGACATTGTCTCCCTCCCTGGATTCACACTTCACTTCTGCTCACACTTTTTAAGGCATCTGAACCCATCATACACCCATTCAACCTGTCCACTGTAGGTGACAACACCTTCAATTGTTTGACTCAGGAATTCCCTCCCAACACACTTCCTCATTTTCACCCTGCTTTTCACCTCCAAAGCACTTTATTTCAATTATAAATCTCCTTTTGTGACTTAATTTCATATTTTGTTTTATCACACTCCTGTGCAATATTTTGATGGCACTTTATAAGCATAGATTCTTTTCATTGCTGTTGGAAAAATGCACGTTGTTCTGCATTTTGGCTGACTACTACTGATCATTTGGTTAATGATATTTCTGATCACTTGAAGGTATTACAGATCTGTCCATGGAGCTCAACAGCTTGTGCTGCCTGATTATAATGGCTGCCTAGTATCCCAGGATGCTGTGGGAGGCAAGGGAGGAAATAGCTGGGGTCTTAACAGATATCTTTGCATCCTCTTTGGCCTCAGGAGAGGTTCAGAGGACTGGACAACAGCTAATGTTCTTCCTTTGCTTAAGAAGGGAAACAGACATAATCCAGATAATCCAGGTCATTGAGTCTGACATCAGTTATGGGGATGCTGTTGGAGAAGATACTGAGAGACAGGATTTATTCATTCTTGGAAGCAAATGAACTTGTTAAAGATAGGCAGCATGAGTTTGTGCGGGGAAGCTCATGTGATAATAATGATTGAGGAGGGAAGGACAGTGGATGTTGTCTACATGGACTTTAGTAAGGCATTTGATAAGGTACCACATGGCAGGCTTGTACAGAAAATAGAGTCTCTTGGGATCTAGAGTGAGCTGGAGGAGAAAGTGAGGACTGCAGATGCTGGAGATCAGAGCTGAAAATGTGTTGCTGGAAAAGCACATTAGGTCAGGCAGCATCCAAGGAACAGGAGAATCGACGTTTCGGGCATAAGCCCTTCTTCAGGAATTCTTCAGGAATCTAGAGTGAGCTGGCTAGATAGATACAAAACTGGCTTGGTCATAGAAGACAGAGCTTAGTGGTGGAAGGGTACTTTTCAGAATGAAAATCAGAAATGAGTGGTATTCTACAGGGATGAGTGCTGGAACCTTTGTTGTTTGTAACATATATAGACTCATAGAGTCATAAACATTTATAGCATGGAAACAGACCCTTTGGTCCAACTCATTCATGCCAACCAGATATCCTGAACTAATCTAGTCCCGTTTGCCAGCACTTCTCTAAACCCTCTAAACCCTTCCTATTCATGTCCCCATCCATATACCTTTTAAATGCTGTAATTGTACCAGCCTCCACCACCTCCTCTGGCAGCTCATTCTATACACGCACCACCATGGGTGTGAAAAAGTTGCCCCTTTGGTCCCTTTCATCCTAAGTGATCTGGAGGAAAATGTAAGTGGTCTGATTACTAAGTTTGCAGATGACACCAAAATTGGCATGGTTGCAAATAGTGAGGAGAATTATAAAGGATACAGTGGGATATAGATAGGTTGCAGATTTGGGGAGAGAAATGGCAGATGGAGTTAAATTTGGACAAATATGAGGTGATGCATTTTGGAAGGTCATGTTCAGATGCAAATTATGTAAAAAATAGCAGAACCCTTAGAAGCATTGACATACAGAGGGATCGAGGAGTACAGGTTCACAGTTCCTTGAAACTGGCCACACAAGTGGATAAGGTAGCCAAGAAGGCACATAGCACACTTGCCTTTGTTAGCCTAGGCACTGAATATAAAAGGTGACAAGTTATGCCACATTTGGAATGTTGTATGTAGTTCGAGTTGTCACACAACCAGAAGGATGTTGCTTGGTTTGGAAGGTTTTGATTATGAGGAGAAGTTGGGATGAACTCAGATTGTTTTCATTGGAAAGGTGAAGGCTGAAGGGCGACCTGATGGAGAGCTATGAAATTATGAGAGGCATAGATATTGTGGACAGTCAGAGACTTTTTCCCAGGGTGGAGAAGGTCAACGACAAGAGGGCACAGCTTCAAGGTGAGAGGGGGAACATTTAGGGGAAGAACTGCATGGACAATTTTTCACTCAAAGGATGGCGGGTGCCTGGAAAGTGCCAGTGGAGGTGGTGGAAACAGCACATTAGCAATGTTTTAGGTGTATCTCGACAGACACATGAACAAAAGGTCAACAGAATGATAGAAACCGCATATGGGCACTAAGTAGTGGGTCTAATTAAGGAACAGGAATCAGCGCCGGCGTGGTGGGCCGAAGAGCCTCTTCTGGTGCTGTATTGTATTGCTCTCACTAACTATGCAGAGTGCTTACATTGTCAACAGTTGTCACATTTGCTATACTGCAGTTATGGCTAATGATGCAACATTATTTTTCTTTGGAATTTACACTTTTAGGTTAGCCTATGGCTCAGTGATGCTTGAACTCTGATTTGTTAAAACTGCTCCAGCTCCAAGGTGAAACATAATAAGACGTGATGCTTCAAAGCCCAAACGGTTACAGTGCCCAAAATACACAATAAAAGAAATAGAAAAGCAATACAGCCCACCTTCAAGTGACATGTATCAGTCTATTCGACAGTTTTATTGTTCTAAAGCTTCAACCTGAAGAACAAATAGGCCCATCCTGAATGGAGTTGCTTTTATTAAACTTCAGCCCTCTGCAAAGCCATAGTGCTTTGATGTAATTATTTTTCTCTTTGACTTTTTCACTAAAACATGCACTGGGGAGGACTGAAGGACATTATGGCACAATCCCACAAATGTGCTGGCATCAGGGGTGAATTATTAGGGCTGTGATGCACAACGGTGTTAGCAACAAGGCGTGCAGTGCCAATGCTATTTAGAGCACAAACAAAGCATCTTTGAGTCCTGTGGCAAGATTAATGTGTTGTGCTGTGATTGAATAGGCAGGGACATCCCAAAGTCCATTAATTTAGCCTGACAAGTGTCAGTAGCTGTGACATTTAATCCAACACTTCATGTGCCTCAACCCATTGAGCAGTATTTTAGAAACAGCAGACCCTGAGCTACAACACACAGGATGTTTAAAAATCTGAAGAGGAAAGAAATAAGAATATCATTCCCGGTGTGTAACAAATACTCAGAAATGACAGGAAAGGGGAGGCTAGCTTACAGATCATGCCTATCCCACATTCACAGATGCCACATCAAAACTTATTACATAAATAAGAATTTATGGTGTAGGGATAACATTGGCATGGATAAAAAAATTGACTAGCTAACAGGAAACAGTCGGTATAAGTAGTTCATTTTCTGGTTGGCAAGCATTAATGCATCATGTGCCACAGGAAATTTTGGAGCAAGTATTATCTCAAAAGATCCTTACTTGCCAAATTGACCCATGCTCTGACAAAAACCAGTCCAGCTGCCATTTGAAGGCATACAGACAGGCAACACTATTTGAATAAAGTCAGAACGACTGCCATTTTCAGATTTTGGGTTAGCTTTTGCTTTAATAAATGGCAACGTGATTACTAAGACTTGAATTGACAAAGTTGGAAGATGCCACCTTAATGGCTGAGTTTTGAGCATCTGTGCCAATACCTTCATATGGGTAGGAACAAATTACACAAGATGCTAGACTCTGTACTGAAAACAACAAATGCTAGAGATCGCAGAGGGTTAGACAGCACCCATGGAGAGACAGCAAGCCAACTTTTCAAGTCGAGATGACTCTTCATCAGAGCTGAAGTGAGCTTTGATGAAGAGTCATCTTGATTAGATCAGATTCCCAACAGTATGGAAACAGGTCCTTCCACCCACCAAGTCCACACCAACCCTCTGAAGAGTAACCCACCCAGATTCAAACCCCTCTCTTATATTTACCCCTGACACTATGGGCAATTTAGCATGGCCAATTCACCTGACCTCCACATCTTTGGATTGTGGGAGGAAACCCACGCAGACACGGGGAGAATGAGCAATATCCACACAGACAGTCACCCGAGGCTGGGATCGAACCCAGGTCCCTGGCGTTGTGAGGCAGCAATACAAACCATTGAGCTGCCATGCCACTGCTTGAAAGGTAAGCTTGCTCTCTCTCCATGGATGCTGTCTGACCCAATGTCTTCATAGTTTAGCTTTTACCACTTTTAGTTTCCATGGCAGCTACCATCAAAACCTCAGAGTTCCAGCCTGTGACACCATCGTTCGATGGGATATGATTCATATCCCTGTTACAGTTGTGAAAATGCTGGCAGCTTTCTCATTCATTTGAGGTACTTGCCATGCCCTCCCTGAGATGTTCTTGTTAGCTAATGTCTGCAGTCAAGAGGTCAAACTGAGGATTATCAATAAAACGCAGTCTTTCGTAGGGTTTCATTGGGGTTGATGTAACTCCATTCATGACAATGAGAAAATGAAGTTGAGAGTGTGGTGCTGGAAAAGCACAACAGGTTAGGCAGCATCCGAGGAGCAGGAAAATCAATGTTTCAGGTAAATGTCCTTCATCATGAATAAGGCTTGTGAGCCAAGGGGGTAGAGAGATAAATGGGAGGGTGTGTGTGTGTGTGTGGTTGGGGGGGAGGGGCGGATGTGGTAGGTGTAGCTGAGAGTGTGATAAGTGGATGAAGATGGGAGTATCAGACTCTCAGCTACCCTTCCCCCCAGCCCCTGCCCCTCCCATTTATCACTCCACCCCCTTGGCTCACAAGCCTCATTCCTGATGAAGGGCTCTTGCCCGAAATGTCGATTCTCCCGCTCCTCGGATGCTGCCAGCACCACATTCTTCAACTCCGATCTCTAGCATCTGCAGTCAGCACTTCCTTCTATTTATAGTATGATAATTAAAAATGCACTTACAAAGATTTGAGACAGGTTAAGCATAACTTTCTTACTATTTAATTCATCCTGCTAGAAATAAAGTGGAACTTAGCTTGCTTTAAGGCAAATATACAAACATAAAATGTACAAATAACAAAAAACACTGTACGCATGCTGAGGAAATAATGAGTTTTCAGCCCCAATTACATGGAGGTATCAAGAATGTATGGAGGGATGGACATAATGGATACATATTTTAAATTGGTCCTTAATTTGCAGGTCGGAAATGCACATTGGAAATTCAGATGTGAAGGTCAATGTGTGCAGCAATAAATAAGTTAGTGTTGAAGAAGATACTGAAGGCAATGGCACAGAAAAGGTTAAGAAAAAGAGTGGTCACAGAGCAGCAAGGATGCTTTCATAAGTCTAATTTTTCTAAAAAGGGGCACACAGCAGTATACCTGAGCCACTGAAGCCAAGAAACAAACATGCTTCCAGTAACTTATCTACTACAGGTGACTGCGCAACTCAAGTTGACCCAGGATGATCCTTCACTACAGGAATCATTGCATTGTGTCATTTTCTAGAACAAGAACCTAAATAACAGCACCACGATTTTGAACCAGTGACTCTGGACTTTAACTGCAGACTCTTTCAAATAACGGAAGAAAACATTGCAAGGATCAGTCAGTTCACCAATGATAGGATCACAGATATTTTGCCGAGTGATATTGCTGCTTTTCATCATATAAACCAATCGGAGAGACATCGAATTCTTGAAAAGAGATGAGATTTCAGCTATTGGACACATGGATTGCACAAACATGACTATACAAATCCTTTTGAATTTCAATATTTCGGTAAATTTCAAAAACAAACCCTTGTGTGTGTAACTGGTTATCACCACTAATCATCACCAAAGAATGTAATGTCATGATATAGTTTCCAGCAAAGGACCAGAGCACAGGAAGTGTCTGAGCTCTTCACATTCTGAAGAAATGAGGAGTTCCTCCTTCATATTTCATTAAGTTGTTTCACTTTTATCTCCTGAACTATTTGTTTCTCCAAGGCTGATCTGTAAAGTACTGTGTCGTTATTTCAACATTAGTGTCAGTACAGCATGTCTTCAAGAGCTTTTGCTGACTTCCTTTCCCCTGTTCTGCATGAGCTAATTTATGCAATAGGTTTTCTTTGTGATAGACATTTCCTGAAGGCTCTTCAATGAGCTGGCCATCTTCCTTGAGGTGTTGCAAAACTGAAATATTTGTTTCTGTGCCAGCACTAGTCCTTTTCATTCAAATGCCCCTTGCTCACTAAATGTGGTCCCCCACATTTCCAGTATGAATGGTAACATTATTTCAGCGACAGAGTGAATCTCCCAGACTCATTTTGAGTGTTTAAGAGGTTAGAAGAGTTATTTCCCTAACTTGTGCTCTGAAATTGTTCATGTTTTTTATTGTCTTTTTAATTTTCCCAGCTGCTTTTAGTATGGGTTTTGTGTGAGATGAGGAATGCATATGTTGCGATGCACAGGACATCTCAGTTGTAGGGGATAGCTTGATGAGTCAGATGGTCTTTATCTATCTACCACTATTCACTATTACCTCTTATGGTCTTTTAAACTCTTGGCTTTCTATTCTCTGCAGTCCATGGGTCTCAACATACTGAAGATAAAGGTCAGCCATGATCTAATTGTATGGTGGAATAGTCTGAAGGAGTTGAATTACTTCCTCCAGTTGAAATGTCTTCATTTTACTTTGATTATGAAACATTAACCCATTCACACCATTGTGTGAACAGCTTGGGAGATGTCTGGTTTACTGAAGTTTATTCTGTGGATAGCATTGATACAGATGCCCACAGAGAAATTAAGCATCAAATGAGCAAACACCGTTTTGTTTTTAACCATGGTCTGTAAAGAAAAGGTGCCTCCTGAAATATTCTCTTGATCACAGGCCATTATGGCAAAGTAAAGTGAGACCATAGCAACATGGATGCCCTCAATTAAGAAGTTAAAAATCACACAACACCAGGTTATAGTCCAACAGGTTTAATTGGAAGCACACTAGCTTTCGGAGCGACGCTCCTTCATCAGGTGATGAAGGAGCGTTGCTCCGAAAGCTAGTGTGCTTCCAATTAAACCTGTTGGACTATAACCTGGTGTTGTGTGATTTTTAACTTTGTACACCCCAGTCCAACACCGGCATCTCCGAATCATCTCAATTAAGAAGTCCTTTTTAGCCCTCACTACTGCTTTTTTCAAACCCTCCAGAAGTGACTTGCTGTCTCAGTTAAATCACTGGAACACCTAAAAGTGTATGAGTCTCTGGGCCTGTTATTTATTTGAGGTTATGGTAACACTGAGAATTATTGCGATGTTCAGTGCTGAGAAAGGCCAACTCTCGACTCCTTAGATTGTGAGTTCCCAGTAACAAGAAGGTAATGGGTGCACACAGGCTGATATGGTTGCTGCACTGATAAGATATGGCAAGGTGTTCAGAGCACCACAGGACTAGCTTTAATCCTGCTGACACACACTTACACATAATGCGATTATAATTGTACAAACTAGAAACATGCTCCTCTAATCAGCTTGTGAATCACCCACGGCGACACAGGATTCTTCAAACAGAGGACTGGCTTCAATTTTAGTGTCCTGCTGATGCATTATGTTTAAAGCTGGTTTATCTGGGAAGAGAACAATAAATTAGCTAAATAATTGTATCCCATATTTTACTAACGACATTTTTCTTTCAATAGCACTTTTCCTGCATGCAATGTATCTTGGTTACAGAATGGGCACAATCTCCTAGCAGTGTTGGGGATCTCAGCAGCAAGCTGGAAGGGGACCATACTGCCTCTTCCAGAGAAGGTCCATCAAACTACCTGTCAACAGGATGTAATGATGCCATCAGTGTACCCTCCCCTGGAACCAGATCCCGAGGTGTTAAATCCCATCTAACAGCATTTGCTGGCCACTCAGAGGCTGGCTGTGTTTGCACATAACAGCACCACGGAGGAGGTCATGGTTGATTCTAGAACAGCATTCCTGGAGCCCTGGGTTTCTGAATGAACTGGGACAGAAGTAAATGATGTATCTCTCGGGTTGGGGGTTACAGGAAGATGGAGCCAAATGGTCAGGGACATGCCAGAAAAGCTGACTGTACTTAAAACTTACAAGTCACTCAGATGGCATCCAAGATTACTGAAGGAAGTAGGAGAATAAATAAACTTCCAATCCTTGCTGGATACAGCCATGGTGCCAAAAGGCTGAAGGATTACACCTGGGATATGCTTCCACCAAAATCTGATAACATGAAGTCAATTTTAAAATATAAAGGCAGGGATTGATAGATTTTTATTAGGCTGAAAAGTGTTAAAGGTCACAGCCCCATCTATTATCCACAGTTCAAAAATACAAACCAACCATAACCACTTTGAATAGTAGGGAGAAACATGCGGAGTTGAATGTGTTAATCTTAGTCCTATGAGATTTTGAGATCGCAGGATTCTTACATTTGTCACTTTCCAAGTTACACATACTGCAAGGGCTGACAGTCACTGTCCCCAACATCACACCCAACAATCTTCATTAGTTTATGCTCGTCTTACAATTTTTGTAGGTTATTAGATGAGTCTGACCAATGCTTATCACTTTCCTTCTCCATAAATCACAAATCATAGAAATGTTAGTGTATAGGGGAAGGAGGGAGCTGTTCTGAAGGGACTGGCTTCACCTGAATCATGCTGGGAGCAGACTCCTGGCAACCCATATAACTAGGGATGTGCATAGGGCTTTAAACTAAACAGAAAGTGGGGGTTGCATGGAATATTATGGTAAAACCTAAAATGGGGGCACGGTGTGGTGGGCTCAGTAGAGATTATTAAAGTTTCCGGAGCAGGTAATTGTTCAAAGAGTATGGAAAGGGTCAGGAATCTAACTTTGGGCACACTAGTTGAGGAAACAAGTTTGAGAAGGGGACAGTCAACATAGGACAGAGGGTGTTGTACTTAAATGTACTCAGTATACAAAACAAAATAATTGAGTTTGTAGTGCAGATTGCAATCAGCAGGTATGATGTTGTGGATATTACAGAGATGTGGCTGCAAAGGGATTAGTGTTGGGAACTAAATATCCAGGGATATATGTCCTATCAACAGGACAGGCAGATGGATGGAAGGGGTGAGGGGTTGCCTTATTAGTAAGAAAGTAAACTAAATTGATAGCAGGAAGTGATATAGAGTTGGAAGGTGTAGAATCTGATGTGATAGAATTGCAGAACTGCAAATGTATAAAGATCCTGATGAAAGTTATGTACTGGCCTCCTAGCAGTAGTCAGGATGTAGGGAAGAAAATAAATCAGAAGAAAGAAAAATCATATAATAAAGACACATCATGGTGGACTTCAATATGCAGATGAACTGGGAAAATCAGGTCATTAGCAGATCTCAAGAAAGGAATTCATAGAATGTCTACAAGATGTTTTTTTTGGAGGAGCTTGTGGTGTAGCCCACCAGGGAATTCTGGATTTGGTGATGTGTAATGAGGCAGACTTGATTAAGGAGCTTAAGGTGAAGGAACCCTACGGGTCAGCGACCATAATATAATAGAACTCCCCCTCCAGTTTGAGAAGGAGAAGCTGAAACCAGATGTAATGAAATTACACTTGAGTAAAGGCAATTATAAAGACATGAGGGAGAAGTTAGCCAGGGTTGATTGGAAGGGGAACCTATCAGAAAAGACAGCGAAACAGCAATGGGAGGGGTTTCTGCGAGTAATTTGGAAGATTTAGCAGAAACGCATCAAGGAAGGAAAAATGTACTAAGGAGAGGATGAGGCAACCATACCTGACAAGAGAAGTCAGAAATAGTATATTAGCAAAAGAGAAAGCATACAATGTGGCGAAGACAAATAGGAAGCCAGATGATTGATTGGGAGGCCCTTAAAAATCAGCAATGGACATCAAAAAAGCAGTAAGAGGGGAAAAGATGAAATTTGAGAGTGAGCTTGCAAGTAGTATAAAAGAAGATTGCAAGAGTCTTTTTAGATATTGAGAAACACATCAGCCATGATTGAAAAGCACAGCACTCATGATGGGTTGAGTGGCCTAATCCTTTTCCTAATCTTATGGTCAGAAGCAGGCCATTCAGCCCATCATGCAACCACTAGTTCTCTTACCTCGTGCTAATCTCCTACTTTTTCCCTATATCATGACACACCATTTAATTCAAACGTCTTCTTGAATACCTCTTTCCATTTATTATGCCCTTCACTTACAACAGCTAACATTTGATTTTCAACTCAACATTTTTTCCTAGCTGGGGTCAAATTGAATTTTCTAGGTTTCACTCCATTAAGGGACAGATTACTTCTAAGTTTCTGAGGGGAGTGCATTGTTAGGTGAGAGAATAAAATGTGGAATGTGGGGTTTGATCTACCAAAAGAGTTGGCACAATGGGTGGAATGGCCTCCTCAGAACTGAAAGCTTTCATGAATGCATGATTCAAAGTTGCTCCATAAATATTGGATTTTAATGGCATTTAATGATTTTCATAGGGATTTATATAATGACTGTGGTCTGTAGTAATGAAATGTCTAATGGGACACTTGTGGTACAGATTATAGACTCATAGAGTTGTACGGCATGGAAACAAATCCTTCAGTCCAACTAGTCCATGCCGACATGTTCCCAAACCAAACTGGTCTCACTTGCCTGCATTTGGCCCATATCCCTCCAAATCTTCCCTGTTCATGTACCTATCCAAATGTCTTTTAAATGTTGTAACTGTATCTTCATGATTCACTTCTTCTGGCAATACATTCCACATATGAACTATTGTCTGTGTAAAAAAAGTTGTCCCCTCATGTTCTTTTTAAATCTTTCTCCTTAAAAATATGCCCACTCGTTTTAAACACCCCCAGCCGAGGGAAAAGGTCCTTGCTATTCACCTTATCTATGCTCCTGCTGATGTTATTGGGTGGCACGGTGGCTCAGTGGTTAGCACTGCCAGGGTCCCAGGTTTGATTCCATCCTTGGGTGACTGTCTGTGTGGATTTTGCACATTCTCCCTGTGTCTGCGTGGCTTTCCTCCCACATTCCAAAGATGTGCAGGTCAGGTGAATTGGCTATGCTAAATTGTCGTTAGTTGTTAGGTGCATTAGTCAGAGGGATGGGTTATTCTTTGGAGGGTCGTTGTGGTGTTGTTGGGCTGAAGGGCCTGTTTCCTTACTGTAGGGAATCTAATCTAAACCTCCAAAAGGCCACTCCTCAACCTCCCACACTCCAGTGAAAAAAGTCCCAACCTATCCAGCCTATCTTCATAACTTAAACTGTCTGATCCTGCAATATCCCAGTAAATCTTTTCTAAACTCTCTCCAGTTTAATAATAACCTTCTTACAGCAGGGCAACCAGAACTGTACAAAGTACTCCCAGAGAGGCCTCACCAACGTTCTGTACAACCTCAACATGTCATCCCTACTCCCATACCCAAAGGTCTCAGCAATAAGGTAAGCATACTAAACACCTTCTTAATCATCCTGTCTAAATATAATACAACTTTCAAAGAAATGTGCCTGAACCCTTAAGGGGTATCTGTGTTCTACAACACCCAAGGTTCTACCATGAATTATATAAACCCTGCCCTTTTTTGTTTTACCAAAATGTAATACCTTGCATTTATCCAAATTAAACTCCATCTGCCACTCCTCATTGGCCCAATTGATCAATATTTCTTTGTAATCTTAGATAAACTTCTTCATTGTCCACTACACTACTAATTTTGGTGTCTTCTGCAAACTTACTAACCATATCTTCTAAATTCTCATCCAAATCGTTTACATAAATGATGAACTAAAGTGGACCCAGTACCGATCCCCATGGTCACAGGTCTCCAGTCCAAAAAAAAACCCTCGACCACTACCTTCTGTACCCTACCATTAAATGAATTCTGTATCCAATTGACAAGCTCTCCCAGAAACCCATATGCTTAACTTTACTAATTAGTCTACCATGCCGAGCCTTGTCAAAAGCTTTACAAAAGTCTATGTAAATAATGTTTATCACTCAGCTTTCATCAATCTTTTTGGTTACTTTCTCAAAAACCTTAATACAGTTTGTGAGACATGATTTCCTTTGCACAAAGTCATGCTGACTATTCTTAATAAGTCGTTGCCTCTCAAAGTGTATGCAAACCCTATCTTTCAGAATCACCTCCAACAATTTACTTACCACTGATGTCAAAGTCACAGTTCTGTAGGTCCCCGGCTTCTCGTTATAGCCTTTTTAAAATAAAGGTACAACAGGGTAATCTAAGATGGAGGAAGGAAAAGTATCTGGCTGTAACAGGCTGCTCCTTTTTTGAGGTATTTTAGGTATTAGAGGTGATTTCCTCAAATTCCAGGAGCAGTAATTACTGTTGCATTGTTGTGTTGTTTTGGAACTTTGGAGAAGAAAAAGTCAAAATAGCAGCACTTTTAAAAGAGAGAGGAACAGTCAAAGGCAGCACGTGGTGAGTTCAGTGCAGGAGGGAGAGAGAAGTTACTACCTTTGCTGTTTGAATTCATGCATCTCTGGGCATCAGAATATCTGGAAAAATTAACAAACAGTGAAATTCACAACTGATCTTGGAGAAACCTACTTGGGAGAGATTACAATACAGAAACAGAAAAGGAAATATTTTAAGTGTGTCCTTACAGTATGTCTGCAGTAGTGAATAGAGTAGGTTCTTTCTTAATTGTATGTTTTATTGACATATGTCTCTTGATTAAACTTAAATATATAAGCCATAAATATTAAGTTAGCCTTGAGCAGTGTTTTGTAGAGAATATTTTCTTGACGACCATAATTCTATTAGTTTTAAAATAGTGATGTAAAAGGAGAGATCACATCTAAAAGTTGAAGTTCTAAATTGGAGGAAGGCTAATTTTAACAGCATTAGGTAAGAAGGGCGGCATGGTGGCTCAGTGGTTAAAACTGCAGCCTCATAGTAGATCTCAGGTTTGAATCCAGCTCTGGGTGACTGGCTGTGTGGAATTTACACACTCTACCCGTGTCTGCATGGGTTTCCTTCAGGTGTTCCAGTTTCCTCCCACACTCCAAAGATGTGCGGGTCAAGTGAATTGGCCATGCTAAATTGCACATAGTGTTAGGTGCATTAGTCAGAGGGAAGTGGGTTATTCTTTGAAGGGTCAGTGTGGACTTGTTGGGCCAAATGGCCTGTTTCCACACTGTAGTGAATCAACTCAAACAAATCTTTCAAAAGCTGATTTGGGGCAGGTGTTCACAGGCAAAGGGATGGATGGGAAATGGGAAACCTTCAGAAGTGAGATAATGAGAGTCCAGAGACAGTATAGTCCTGTCAGGGTGAAAGGAAAGGCTGAAAGGTGTAGCGGATGCAGGATGACTAAGAAAATTGAGTTTGGTTAAGAAAAAGAAGAAAGCATATGTCAGGTACAGACAAGCTCGATCAAATGAATTGTTAGAAGAGTATAAAGGTAGTAGGAGTATACTTAAGAGGGAAATCAGGAGGGCAAAAAGGGGATAGCTTTGGCAAATAAGAGTTAAGGAGAATCCAAAGGGTTTTTACAAATACATTAAGGACAAAAGGGTAACTAGGGAGAGAATAGGGCTCCTCAAAGAACAGCAAGGTGGCCTTTGTGTGGAGACACAGGATATGGGGGAGATACTAAATGAGTATTTTGCATCAGTATTTGTTGTGGAAAAGGACATGGAAGATATACAATGTAGGAAACTAATTGGAGATACCTTGAAAAATGTTCATATTACAGAGGAGGAAGTGCTGGATGTCTTGAAACACATAAAAATGAATAAACCCCCAGGATCTCATCAGGTTTACTCCAGAACTTGTTGGGGAGGTAGGGAACTGATTGCTGGGCCTCTTGCTGAGATATTTGTGTAATCAATAGTCACAGGTAAGGTGCCGGAAGACTGGAGGTTGGCTAACGTGGTGTTTAAGAAGGGTGCTAAGAACAAGCCAGGGAACTATAGGCCAGTGAGCCTGATGTCGGTGGTGGGCAAATTGTTGGAGGGAATCCTGAGGGACAGGATGGAAAGGCAAGGACTGATTCGGGATAGTCAACATGGCTTTATGTGTGGGAAATCATGTCTCAAAAACTTGATTGAGTTTTTTGAAGAAGTAACAAAAAGGACTGATGAGGGCAGAGTGGTAGATGTGATCTATACGGACTTCAGTAAGGCGTTCAACAAGGTTCCCCATGGGAGACTGATTAGCAAGGTTCGATCTCATGGAATACAGGGAGAACTAACCATTTGGATACAGGACTGGCTCAAAGGTAGAAGACAGAGGATATTTCAGACCAGTGGAGTGCCACAAGGATTGGTGCTAGATTTTTGTCATTTATATAAATGATTTGGATATGAGTATAAGAGGTGTAGTGAACAGTGAAGAAGGTTACATCAGATTACAATGGGATCTTGATCAAATGAGCCATTGGGCTGAAAAGTGGCAGATGGAGTTTAATTTAGATAAATGTGAGGTGCTGCATTTTGGGAAAGCAAACCAAGGCAGGACTTATACACTTAATGGTAAGGTCCGAGGGAGTGTTGCTGAACAAAGAGACCTTGTGGTGCAGGTTCATAGCTCCTTGAAAGAGGAGTCACAGGTAGATAGGCTAGTGAAGAAGGCTTTCCTTTATTGGTCAGAGCATTGAGTACAGGAGTTGGGAGGTCATGTTGCAGCTGTACAGGACTTTGGTTAGGCCACTGTTGGACTATTCCTTGCAATTCTGGTCTCCTTCCTATCAGAAAGATGTTGTGAAACTTGTAAGGGTTCAGAAAATATTTACAAGGATGCTGCCAGGGTTGGAGGATTTGAGCTATCGAGAGAGCTTGAATCGGCCGGGGCTGTTTTCCTTGGAGCATCAGGGGCTGAGGGGTGACCTCATAGAGGTTTATAAAATCATGAGGGGAATGGACAGGATAAGTAGACAAAGTCTTTTCCCTGGCTTGGGGGAGTCTGGAACTAGAGGGCATAGGTTTAGTGTAATAGGGGAAAGATATAAAAGAGACTTAAGGGGCAACGTTTTCATGCAGAAGGTGGTCCATGTGTGGAATGTGCTGTCAGAGGAAGTAGTGGAGGCTAGTACAATTACAGCATTTAAAATGCATCTGGATGGATACATGGATTGCAAGGGTTTAGAGGGATATGGGCCAACTCCTGGCAGGTGGGACTAGGTTAGGTTATAATATCTAGTCAGCATGGACAAGTTGGACTGAAGGGTCTGTTTCCGTGCTGTACATCTCTATGACTCTATGATTCTATTTGTGATCTTCCAGTCCTTTGGCACCCCATCTGTGGTTTGTGATAATACAAATATCTCAGGTGGGACATCACAATTTCTTCCCTAACATCTCACAATGTCCTGGGATACATTTGATCAGGCCCTGGAGATGTATCCACTTTTATGTTTTCTAAGACCTCCTACACTTCCTCTTCTCTGATGTGAACTGTTATCAAAATATCAATATTTATTTCCCCAATTTCACTTGCCTCCATTTCTTTCTCCATATAAAAACAGAGAAGTATTTATATAGTACCTCTCCCTGATCTCCAGATGTTCAACACATCATTGATCTTTAAGGAGCCCACTTCCCTCCCTCGCTGCTCATTTGCACTTAATGTATTTGTAGAATTTCTTTGGAATATCCTTAATGTTATCTTCCAAAGTAGTCTCATCTCCCTTTTAGCTCTCCTGATTTCCCTTTTAAGAATGGCCCTACACTCTTACACTCTTCAAGAGATTCATTTTATCCCAGTTGTCCATATCTAATATATGACTCTTTCTTATTCTTGGCCAGATCTTTATTAATCTACTGTCCCCCTACTCCTACCAGCCATATCCTTCACTCTAACAGAAACATAATGCCTCGCATTATTACACTTTTGAAAGCATCCACTTGTTATTTATCTCTTTACCTGTGAATAGTCTATATCAATCAACTTTTGAAAGTTCCTGTCACTTACCATTAAAATTTGCCTTACTCCAATTAAGATCTTTAACTTTTGTGAAAAGCCTATCCTAGGTATTTTAAAACTAACGTAATTATGATCATTTGTCTCACAGTATTTCCCTCCTAACACTTCAGTCACTTGCCCTGCCTTATTTCCCAAGAGAAGGTCAGGTTTTGCTCTTTCTTTAGTGGGCACATTTACATAATGATAAGGAAATTATCTTGAACACATTTTACAAATTCCTGACATACAAGCCCTTAATACTATGGCACTCCCAGTCAATGTTTGGAAAAATTAAAATCCCCTATTATTATAACCCTATTATTCTTACATATACCTGCAATCTCTCTACATATTTACTCCTTAATTTCCTCATAACTATTGGAGGTCTATAGTACAATCCCATCAAGGTGTTTGGACAATTTATCATGTCACAGGTTTGGAACAGAAGGAGGTTGTCTGGAAAAGTCTTTTCTGAATTCTGAATACTTTGTTTCATCCTATTTCTCTCTATATATTTTATTCTCTCTCCAGTGCAGATGTGGGTGTTATCAAAGGATTACTACATCCCTAAAAGGGCTCCCATACAACACATCATGGCTTTATCTTTACTGAATTGCCAATCCAATCAGGACAGAGACATACAGTTCTCCCACGGGAATGCTACTGCTTGTCTTGTGCAGATGTGTCCTTCCAACAGTTAATCCTCAGAGACAGTTGAGCTATCTATGGGGCTAGAATTTTAAAAAGCTTGTAGTTGGATGCTCAGCAACTAAAACCTTTGATAACCTTTAATTGACATGAATATTTCACAGGAAACTGACATTTTCAGTTGATTTGCAAAAACTCACTTAGCAGGCAAAAGTCACTCTAATATTAGGAAATAATTGTTTTATCACAGACTCTTCTCCAGTATCAGGTCAGCCCTCCTGGGTGCTGTCTTTTTGAGATTTTGCACTGTTGAGATGGTACACTTCCACATTGCGGTTAATGATCACATTTACACTTACAGTTAGTGTTTCCTAGGTCATTTCTGGAGAGAGAAGTCAAAGGCTACATGTTGTGAATCCCAGCCCTGGGGATTTCTGTGACTCCTCTTTAAGACTCTTGTATGCAAGAATATCTAGAACAGTTACCTTTACTGAGTTCACAACAGGAAGTTTCTGAACTGACTTGCAGTTTTTTCTTTCTCTCTTTCCTCATGCAATAGAAATGGTATTTTTAATTCCTCCTCCAGTACAGAGCTGTTCCACATGTGAACCAGCAAATTGATCTCACACATGCATGCATTTCACTAGATGAGATCCATAGGCTCAAAGTCCTTATATAGTTACTTAATCAAACTATCCAAAAATCTTATGACACATGTTCAGGGCAAATGGGATTTGATACCAAATCTTCTGGCCCAGAGTAGGAACACTACCACTGCAACACAAGACCCTATCATCTCACTGATCATATACTTCTGACTTGAACTGAAATAGCATGTGGAAAGTAAGAGAAATGTGAGCTATTTTCAGGTCATCTGATGTCTTAGTTCATGCATTTTTCAATATATGCTGAGTTGCAACATTTATCTGTGAAGCATTTGAAGTTGCCATTGTGAGATCTTGAACAGCCTCTTTTCCCAGCAACTGTGGACGGTGAGCGTACTATTGAGCCTGGGTTGCGATCTGACCATAGCCACGTTGCAAAATCGAATGCCGCGAAAGAGGGCCCCCTCCAATCCACACACATTGCTGACTTTTAATTGGGGGTATGAGACAGCACTGTTGCTCTCCAAGTTGCTTTTGGCCTGCAACTGCTGTTCTCTCAGTCTACGAGATAATCGGTTAAATTCCCACTCCAGAAACTCGAACACAGCATTTAGGCTGACAAGAGAGTGAGTAAGGGAGTGCTGCACTTTCACCGGTGCCATGTGTTCATTATTTTAAATGCGATATTAAACAGAAGACACCTTTGC
This sequence comes from Chiloscyllium plagiosum, assembly GCF_037043375.1. Taxonomy (NCBI): domain Eukaryota; kingdom Metazoa; phylum Chordata; class Chondrichthyes; order Orectolobiformes; family Hemiscylliidae; genus Chiloscyllium; species Chiloscyllium plagiosum. Next base: position 23,479,713 of record NW_028270172.1, read on the forward strand.
CCTCTCATACAGATTTAACCATCCTATTTTGAAGGAGGGTCGATGGGTGCTCCCTTGGTGTCCTATTATTAGGAGAACATATTACATAATCAAATTGCTGTATACAGAAGCTTCATATATGCCTATTGTAATCCTTCCCTATACTACAATAGTGATTACTCTCCAAAAATTACTGAAACATTGCCCAAAAGGATACAAGAAGATGTAGATTTTCATGTTGCATTCATGAGAAGTAGGATGCGTACAGTTCCTGAGCTGGGGCTTGTCCGCTCTGATCACTTTCCTTTTCTTTCTTCTTTCCCTTTACCCTTTTTTTTAGGGTTTTTTTCTCTACTTACCTTTGGGAGGGAGCTTGGCCGTGAAGGCAGTGGTAGCGACGGCAATGGCTGGGGGCCCGGAGCAGGACGGTGGTGGTTGGCCATGGCGCTGGTGAGCACTGGAAGGACTCTGATGGTAGGCAGCACAGAAGGGATCGAGCCCACCACAAAAGTGATCAAGATCAGCACAGGGAGGTCATGCTCAGTGCAGGAGAGATCACGCTCAGTTTGGAAGAGATAGAGACCAATGTAGGGGAGATTGAGACCAGCCTGGAAGAGATTGAGACCAGTGCAGAGGAGATTGAGACTAATACCCAGGAGATCAAACCCAATGTAGGGGTGATCAGGATTCTGCTTGCTCATGGAGATGAAGCAAAGTTTGAAAGTCTCTATAAGCCCAGCGGAGGGGCGGCGGTGTTGATCAAGACCAATGCAATAGAGATCAAGACCAGCACAGGAGAGATAAGGCCAGAGTGGGGGAGATCAAGCCCAGTGCAGGGGAGATCAAGCTTAGTGCGAGGGAGATCAAGCCCAGTGCGGGGGAGATCAAGCCCAATGTGGGGGAGGTCAAGCCCAGCGCAGGGGAGATCAAGCTTAGTGCGGGGGAGATCAAGCCCAGTGCGGGGGAGATCAAGCACAGCATGGGGGAGATCAAGAGCAGTGCGAGGGAGATCAAGCGCAGTGCGGGGGAGATCAAGCACAGTGCGGGGGAGATCAAGAGCAGTGCGGGGGAGATCAAGCACAGCATGGGGGAGATCAAGAGCAGTGCGGGGGAGATCAAGCACAGCATGGGGGAGATCAAGAGCAGTGCGAGGGAGATCAAGTGCAGTGCGGGGGAGATCAAGCGCAGCATGGGGGAGATCAAGCCCAGTGTGGGGGAGATCAAGTGCAGTGCGGGGGAGATCAAGCCCAGTGCGGGGGAGATCAAGTGCAGTGCGGGGGGGGGGGGTCAAGCCCAGTGCGGGGGAGATCAAGCGCAGCATGGGGGAGATCAAGCGCAGAATGGGGGAGATCAAGCCCAGCACAGGGGAGATCAAGCCCAGCGCAGGGGAGATCAAGCGCAGCACGGGGAGATCAAGCCCAGTGCGGGGGAGATCAAGTGCAGTGCGGGGGGTCAAGCCCAGTGCGAGAGAGATCAAGCGCAGCATGGGGGAGATCAAGCCCAGCGCAGGGGAGATCATGCCCAGCACAGGGGAGATCAAACCCAGTGCAGGGGAGATCAAACACAGCGCAGGGGAGATCAAGCCCAGTGCGGGGGAGATCAAGTGCAGTCCGGGGGGGTCAAGCCCAGTGCGAGGGAGATCAAGCGCAGCATGGGGGAGATCAAGCTCAGCGCAGGGGAGATCAAGCCCAGCACAGGGGAGATCAAGCCCAGCACAGGGGAGATCAAGCCCAGCACAGGGGAGATCAAGCCCAGCACAGGGGAGATCAAGCGCAGCGCGGGGAGATCAAGCCCAGCACGGGGGAGATCAAGCGCAGCATGGGGAGATCAAGTGCAGCACGGGGGAGATCAAGCCCAGCACGGGGGAGATCAAGTGCCGTGCAGGGTAGATCTAACCCAGCGCAAGGGAGATCAAGCCCAGCGCGGGGGAGATCAATCCCAGCACAGGGGAGATCAAGCCCAGCGCGGGGGAGATCAAGCGCCGTGCAGGGGAGATCATGCACAGCGTGAGGGAGAAAACGCCCAGTGCGAGGGAGATCAAGAGCAGTGCGGGGGAGATCAAGCGCAGTGCGGGGGAGATCAAGAGCAGTGCGGGGGAGATCAAGCGCAGTGCGGGGTAGATCAAGAGCAGTGCGAGGGAGATCAAGCGCAGTGCGGGGGAGATCAAGAGCAGTGCGAGGGAGATCAAGAGCAGTGCGAGGGAGATCAAGCGCAGTGCGGGGTAGATCAAGAGCAGTGCGAGGGAGATCAAGCGCAGTGCGGGGGAGATCAAGCCCAGTGCGGGGGAGATCAAGAGCAGTGCGAGGGAGATCAAGCGCAGTGCGGGGGAGATCAAGCCCAGTGCGGGGGAGATCAAGAGCAGTGGAGGGAGATCAAGCGCAGTGCGGGGGAGATCAAGAGCAGTGCGGGGGAGATCAAGAGCAGTGCGGGGGAGATCAAGCGCAGTGCGGGGGAGATCAAGAGCAGTGCGAGGGAGATCAAGCACAGTGCGGGGGAGATCAAGAGCAGTGCGAGGGAGATCAAGCCCAGCGCGGGGGAGATCAAGAGCAGTGCGGGGGAGATCAAGAGCAGTGCGAGGGAGATCAAGAGCAGTGCGAGGGAGATCAAGCGCAGTGCGGGGGAGATCAAGCACAGCGCGGGGGAGATCAAGAGCAGTGCGAGGGAGATCAAGCGCAGTGCGGGGGAGATCAAGCCCAGTGCGGGGGAGATCAAGAGCAGTGCGAGGGAGATCAAGCGCAGTGCGGGGGAGATCAAGCCCAGTGCGGGGGAGATCAAGAGCAGTGGAGGGAGATCAAGCGCAGTGCGGGGGAGATCAAGAGCAGTGCGAGGGAGATCAAGCGCAGTGCGGGGGAGATCAAGCCCAGTGCGGGGGAGATCAAGAGCAGTGCGAGGGAGATCAAGCGCAGTGCGGGGGAGATCAAGCCCAGTGCGGGGGAGATCAAGAGCAGTGCGAGGGAGATCAAGCGCAGTGCGGGGGAGATCAAGCACAGCGCGGGGGAGATCAAGCGCAGCATGGGGGAGATCAAGCCCAGTGCGGGGGAGATCAAGCCCAGTGCGGGGGAGATCAAGCACAGCATGGGGGAGATCAAGTGCAGTGCGGGGGAGATCAAGCCCAGTGCGGGGGAGATCAAGCGCAGTGCGGGGGAGATCAAGCCCAGCGCAGGGGAGATCAAGCGCAGCATGGGGGAGATCAAGCACAGCGCGGGGGAGATCAAGCGCAGCATGGGGGAGATCAAGCCCAGTGCGGGGGAGATCAAGCCCAGTGCGGGGGAGATCAAGTGCAGTGCGGGGGGGTCAAGCCCAGTGCGGGGGAGATCAAGCGCAGCACGGGGAGATCAAACCCAGCGCAGAGGAGATCAAGCCCAGTGCGGGGGAGATCAAGTGCAGTGCGGGGGGTCAAGCCCAGTGCGGGGGAGATCAAGCGCAGCATGGGGGAGATCAAGCCCAGCGCAGGGAAGATCAAGCCCAGCGCAGGGAAGATCAAGCCCAGCACAGGTGAGATCATGCCCAGCACAGGGGAGATCAAACACAGCGCAGGGGAGATCAAACCCAGCGCAGGGGAGATCAAGCCCAGCGCGGGGGAGATCAAGTGCAGTGCGGGGGGGGGGTCAAGCCCAGTGCGAGGGAGATCAAGCGCAGCATGGGGGAGATCAAGCCCAGCACAGGGGAGATCAAGCCCAGCACAGGGGAGATCAAGCGCAGCGCGGGGAGATCAAGCCCAGCACGGGGGAGATCAAGCGCAGCACGGGGGAGATCAAGTGCCGTGCAGGGTAGATCTAACCCAGCGCAAGGGAGATCAAGCCCAGCGCGGGGGAGATCAATCCCAGCACAGGGGAGATCAAGCCCAGCGCGGGGGAGATCAAGCGCCGTGCAGGGGAGATCATGCACAGCGTGAGGGAGAAAAAGCCCAGCGCGGGGGAGATCAAGCGCAGCGCGGGGGAGATCAAGACCAAAGTGAGGGAGATCCAGCCCAATGCAAGGGAGATCTAGCTCAATGCATGGGATATCAAGCCCAATCAAGCGCAGCGCAGGGGAGATCAAGTGCAGCGCGGCAGGGATCAAGCCTGGTGTGGGGGAGATCAAGCCCAGCATGAGGGAGAGATTGAACTCTCATGGGGACAGTGCGGCGTCATGCAAAAATCCCAGCTTGGAGTGACTGCAGGCCCATGGCTAAAGAAGAACTTCATGTTGAACTTTCAACTTATTTCTTGATTTTTCTAATTTGTACCTAAGACTTTGTACCTGGGTACCTTTGTACCTAAGATCATGCTGGGACTGGTGACTTTATACAGTTTTCACTGTAACCTAGAACCTGAGTACGCATGACAATAAAACCTAGTTCTAATTCTAACCATTTTATGAAGAATGAGAAGAGGGTACTTATTGATTGATCTACACTTGGCATGGAGATGCAGCAAAATCAGTGGACTACCAATTTTAACTCTTAGATTCTGCTTGCTCGTGGTGGTGCAGCCTCTACAACCTCTTAATGTGAAAAATGTCCATGTGTAAAAATAATTTTTGCCCATATAAAACAAGGTTTTGAGAATGTAGCTTCTAACATGTGCAAGTACATCTGAAGGCCTGGCTGATGGTCTTTAATTGGCTTCTGCTGTAACTCGTACCACAGTTCAGATTATTTCACAAATGATTTCCAACAGCTGATTCATATCCCATGTTGGATATCACGTCTGATGCTGGATGTACTTTACTGAGAGTTGAGGAAGCTCAGTTTGCTTGAGCAGAAGTTGTCCTGTGCTAGCTGTGAATAGCAAATATGCTGTGTTGTTTGATACAATCTGCCAGTCATTAGGATTTACATACCTGGCATCACACTGGCACTGGAACTCATATATCACATTATTCACCTGATGGTAGGCAAAATGCATTGGATCTAAAGTCCTACTCAAAGTACTGATTTCCAAGTGTATTGATAGAGCTAAAGTGAGACAGTCTGACAAATGAGTGAAATTTTACACAAGATGAGATAACTGTATGTTAGAAACTTCCTGTATAAATATTCAAAATCATGCCTTATATAGGCAGGTCAGCGTTGTGGAGTCAACTCAGGTTCTTGGTACATGATTCAACTTGCACTCAAGGACTTAAATGCATGCCAAGCAACAGTGATGCCATTATCATGCATTTGCTACTTGCAAATTTACAACTTACAAAGAGAAGGTACCTTCACATTGAACAAAGCCAAGTGCTCATTCAGCAAAAGCAGAATTGAATTCTTTGGTCATACATTCCACAGTGAAGGAATATCATAGAAACTACAAAAAATGTTGACGCTATTGCAAATGCTGAGGATGCTAAAAATGCTAAGATTCATCCCTTTCTGTGGTTAATATGTTACATTATCTGCCCCTTTGCAATCTGGTAAAAGAGATCACCAAGTTGGAGTGTACAAAATCAATCAAACAGGCCATTCAGCAGATGGAAAAAAACGTTAGCAGCAAGTTGCACATCTGCCTGTTACAAAGCTGAAAAAGCCAAGTCATGATACAAACCCAGTTGGTTTAGGTGGTGTTCTCATACATAAAGACAAAGTAGGCATCCCATTAGTAATTGTGATAGCAAACAGATCACTAGCACTGGTACAGCAACATTGTTAACAAACAGGGGGTGAAACATTCTAAATAACATTCATCTTTCCCTGTGTTTGAAGCTAAGTTTTTCTTACGATGCGCAACAACCAATTGCATGAATAGGATATTGGAAATACAGACTACAACAGTTCAGCCAACTGAACATCTGCAGAATCTGTTGGCGACGAGATTGCTAGATAACATCTTGATCTCATAAGCCTCGATGCAGTGTCAATCACTTAAATGAGCTGACTTCAAAGCTAAAATGTTGCAACTAAGTCTGATAGCTATACAATCTCAACAACTGAAAGGCATGTTTGAGAGAGCACCTACAACTGAAATTGCTCATATACTATTTTCAGAGTGTTCAACATGAGCTCACAATTACAATCATATTTGATCTTATGTCACATGGAAACTACATTGTCATTCCAGACTCATTGAGGAAATGTAGTGCTGATATAGCACGCGAAAGTCACCAGCGCACTTTTAAATTCAAACAACTGTCTCAGGATAAGGCATGGTTCCCAGGGATTAACCGCATTATAGAGCACAAAATCAGTCAGTGTTTGTCATGTCAAGCAACCACAATGGCAAATTCTTGTGATCCTCTGAAGCTGTCTCTAGTACCTGCAGGATCATTTTAGGATAGTTTTTATTTTGCAGACTTTCACACACCACGATGTCTGTTTATTGCCACTGAAGGCAACAACAGATTCCCATTTGTGGAAGCATTTACAACTACTTCAATAAAAGCAGTCATCTGTAAGTTTGACCAGGTTTTTACATTGTTTGGAGGCCCTCCAATGGCGCGAAGTGACAATGGACTCCCCAGCTACAGCGCTAAATTCAGTAAATTCACAAAATATCTGGGTTTCACTCACCAGAACATCACATCCCATCGGCCAGGACACAATAGAGAAGTTGAGAGACTTAGGCAGAAAAAAAGTGATAAGCATTGCTGCAGCTGAGAGCAAGCCTTGGAAAGAAGACTTGGATCAATTTATTTGCAATTACATGATGATTGTTCCCTCAACTACTGAAATGTCTCCAACTAGACTCAACTTTGCACATCCTATGTGCTATCATAACTCATTGCTAAACTACAGAGCAAATGATTAATGGGCACATGAATGTGATCAAGGACAGAAAATTCGAATTAAAGTAAATGCAGAACAAAATATGAGCTAAGCACTCCTAACGCCTAGGAGGTAAGGTCCTTGTGAAATATAATGGTCATGTTGAAAGACAAAAAAATCACTTGTGTCATCCAGCTATTTGCTATGACCAACACAATAGGATTGATGAGTACTGCTAAGCAGTTCACACATCGTTGACTTGAAATGTGTCATTCCTGAAAACACCACTCATAAACTGTGAATCTGATTCTGACACCAATATTTCAGATAAAGAATGAATTAAATGAGATGCCACCTAATGTCAGACCACATCCTACACATGAGACACAATGTCCATTGCCATCTATATACTTCAGTGACTATATTACAAAGTTAATCATTTTTAGTTGGTGAAAACATGTTTTATCTCATTGTAGATGACTGAGTTATTGTTATATTAATGGAAAAGTCTGCATTTGCTGTTATTGGTGAAGGTGAATGTTCACAACATGCTTTTTAAAAAAACTTTTGGAAGCAAGCAATTGAAACACACTATGCCTCTCATTTATTGAGAAGGGGAAGGATGTAATGTACTGAAAACTGCATTATGCATCTACTTAAGGTGACCATACTCAGCTGCCAGCAGAGTGAATTTAGAAAGAGAATAAATAAATCCATGTTATTTTTAAAACACATGCTAGTGTACTGCTCCTTACTGATTAATGCTGAATCATCCCAAGAACTTCATAGCAGTGGAATTGAAAAATACAATGAGACATGCCAGTCTGTAACAGGGGCAGAAAACATGCCCTTAAAAACTATACATAACAAGCCCTTAATTGACTGGGAATAAAATTTTAATACAATCTGACCAGTGATAGAATAGTAGCAATCCTGATGTCAACAGAATTGATCATAAGGAAAAATATTGATTCTACCAGTTAATAATATTGTCAGATCCCTTACAGTTTTCTGCTGGTTTTATGCATTCATGTATTATAGATATGTAAACTCTGAATATTAATGCTTATATCTTTCCTATTCTTGTTTTCAAATCCTTTCATGACCTTACTTCCATGTTTTTGTAACAACCTGTGTCCCTACAAATTCAGAGATTTCTGTCTTCTTCAAATTCTAGTCTTTTGTGCTTTACTGATTTTCATTGTGTTTTTATCTGTCTTGGACTTAGACTCTGGTATTCCCCCGAGACTGTCTCCCCATCTCTACTCTCTATTTTTTTTTATTTAATGACCTCCTTAAAACCCAAATCCTTGACCAATTTGTTTAAAACCTGCTCAAATATTTCTCAATGCTATTTGGTCTGATAATGCGTCTAAGTTGTCCTGGACTGTGTTAATACACTAAAAACATTATAAAATTGCAAGTTATAGTCAAGCTGCATGAAAAACTAAGTATAGACTTATGCACCCCTCTCTCCTACGATATGTCAACTAACTAATTTGCATTGTGTTATATGTACACCAAAGGACACTAAATCTAATTGAATGCAACTGATAGAGCTCAAGATATTGCTAGTCTGAATTTTCCTGGTTAATATCAGGATTACTGGCAGCCTTAAGATCTCATCTTCCAGCCTAGAAGGTTAGAGGGGTCTAGAGGACTGGTAAAATTCAGGTCTCATTCATCCTGGCTAGATAACGTTAAAAATCACACAACACCAGGTTATAGTCCAACAGGTTTAATTGGAAGCACACTAGCTTTCGGAGCGACACTCCTTCATCAGGTGGTACCTGATGCATACCGGAGCATCGCTCCAAAAGCTAGTGTGCTTCCAATTAAACCTGTTGGACTATAACCTGGTATTGTGTGATTTTTAACTTTGTACACCCCAGTCCAACACCGGCATCTCCAAATCATGGCTAGATAATAGCATTCTTCCTTCTGAATCAAAAGGTTGTATATTCAAGCTTCACTGCAGGAATGAGACTAGCTCATCCAGGCTAACAGCCTAGCTGTTCCTTTTAACATTACAGTACTGATGGAATGCTGCATAATGAGAGGTATTGCCTTTTGGAGGGGATATTAAAATGTAGCTCATTTTAGCCATGCAAGGTGAAAATAAAAGGACCTGTTATATTTTGAAGAAGAGAAGTAAATTTCTCTATGCTATCCTTGATCAATATTTGTCCATCGACTGATATCAACAAAACAGATTAAAAGGCTCTTGTTGTTGGTTGGAACTTGCTTCATGCAGGTTGGCTGCTGCCAATATTGAGTGGACTTCAGAAGTGTGAATCGGCTGTGAAGTGCTTTGATCACCTGAAGTTAAGGAAGTCACGATTATAAATGAAAGCCTTTAATTTTATCGCAGCATAATAACTAGAGAGGTTAACATTAATCATTATTCTATCCCAAATCCTGATCTGAAGCAGATTTCGCTGTTAATGTGCAGTTAACTAATTGGACAGGAGACCATTCTCCATTACTGCTATTCAGTGTGAGGCACAGACACTAATTAAGTGGCTATAACCAACCGTAAAGATAAATGTTTGCTTTCCCAGACAAAATTAGAATGAGTTAAGAGCTGATAACTAATTATCAATTTAAATCTAAAATGAGCATGCCGACCTTCATATCTGATGTGAACCATCTTACATTAATGTATTAGAAACATCCAGCAGAAAAATATCGCATGGCTATGGGGAAAGAGGGAGACAGGGATTACTGGCAGCCTTATGATCTCAGCCTTGCTCGCACAAAGAGCCACCATAGGAGTGATAGGCCTCCTCCTGCGCTACATAATTCTCTGAATCTGCGACTAACTGTGGCATTTAAACAAGAGACAATCACAAAGCAAGAAGGTTATGAAGAAAGAGGTAAATGACCCTTTTATTACATTGGAAACTACTTCAGATTGTGTAGGTACAGCTGAAATAATAGAATTATTGCAGCTTGAGGCAGCAGTTATTCATTTACAACGAAAGAAGTTAAAGAGAAATGCCTTCACACAGAGAGTGATGAATATACAAAATCCACTGTTGCATGAAGTAATTGATGTTGATAGCATTGATGCATTTACAAGGTTTCACGCATATACAGAGGAAAAGTGAACATAGGCATAGAGGGTGCAGGGCTGGGGAGGACAATTGTATGTGATCTAAATGCTGGCAAAAATCAGTTGCAATAATAAAAGAATTAATGAGACTGTAGGGTGACAGTTTCCTTAGATCTGATTGTCTCGATCCCATAGGCTTAGTGGAAGTGACTGTTGAGATAACGGATGCATTGGCTGTAACTTTTCAGTATTTCCTGGATTCTGTAATGGATGGAAAAGTGCATAGGTAACACCACTCTCTCCTCCCCATTAAGAAAGCAGGGAAACAGGAGCAGGAATTTATAGGCTAGTTAATCTAACATCTGACATTGAGAAAATGTTGGAGGCTGTTATTCTGGAAGTAGTAGCAATGCACTTACAAAATCAAACTACTGTCAGATGGATAAAAAGGTATCATCAATTGTATTTTTCAAATCAGCATTTGTCAGGATGTTCCACAAAACAAAATCACGTGATAAGAGCTCATGATGTCAAGGTAATATATAAAGTTAAATAGAAAGATAGTTAACAAATAGCAAAGAAAGAGTTGGATAAATGGTTCATTATCAGGATAACAAATTTTATCCAGTGGAATATCAATTTTAATGTTGGTGTCTCAACTACACATCTGTATTAGTGGCATGGATGAAAGCATTGAGAGTGTTGTGACTAACTTTGCAGGTGATACAAAAATACATAAGGAAGCAAGTTGAGGAGGATACAAAGAATCCACAAAAGGATATATAACCAGGATGAGTAGGTGGGCAAAATTTAAGAGCTGGAAATATAAAGTAAGAAACTGAGGTTGTCCACTTTGATGGGAAGAACAAAAAAGCAGACTATTACTTAACTGCAGCAAGAACATAGAATTCTGCAATACACAGTGTCCTTGTGCATGAATCACAATAATTTAGGATTCAGATGCAATAAGAAATTAGAATAGCAAATTGAATTTTGCCCTTAAAGTGGATATAATGTAGATGTAATGAAGTCTTGCTACAAGACTTTCGAGCTCCTGCCTGAAACATCAATTTTCCTGCTTCTTGGATGCTGCCTGACCTGCTGTGCTTTTCCAGCACCACTCTAATCTTGACACTGATCTGCAGTCCTCACTTTTGCACAGTTTTGGTCTCCTAACTTAGGAAGAGGAATACTTACACTTGCAGTAGCTCATGAAAGGTTCACTGAATTTATTCCTTGGATAAATAGACTGTCTTATGGGAAATATTGAGCAAGTTGCTTTCAAATTCATTGGAGTTCTGCTGAGAATGTAACAGCATGGATAAAGACAAACCAATGGATGTAGCATGTCTGGATATTCAAAAGACATTTGATCACATACAATATAAAAAAACCTAATGCACAAAACAAGAGCTTATGGTGCTAGGAGAATGTATAACCATGGACAGAGAATGAGCTAATTAAATGGGTTATTTTCAGGTTGGTGAACTATAACCCATTGAAGTTACATTGGAGTTCAGAAGAATGAGAGGTAATGTTGTTGAAAGATGTGAAATTTTGAAAGCACTTGACACTGCAAATGCTGAAAGAATGTTTTCCTTCATGGGACACTCCAAAACTCAGGGACACAGGTTGAAAATAAAGAGTGCCCTGTTTAAGATGGAAGTAAAGAGAAAATTCTTCCCTCAGCTAGTTGTCAATCTTTGTTCTGCTTTCCACTTCAAAGAAGAAGATATTGGGTCACTGAAGATTATCTGTCTAATTGATTTGAATTTTGATCAACAACAGAATCAAACATCACGAGGGCAGACAGGAAATTGAAGTTAAGGCCATAATTACATCAGCCAGAGCCATATTGGATGAAGGAACAGACTGGAATAGCAGAGGACCCACTACTGCTTCATCTTCTTATGGTCTAATGATGGGCAAATAGGCAGTATAATATTGTAAATATTAAATACTGTAATTTCCATAATGAAAATAAATCCTAAGCTTGTGTGTTGTTGTCGCATAATTAGAGATGATGCAAGTTTAGACAGCTCAAGTCAAATCTAGTCTATTTCTAAGATCATTCATTTTCCAAACATCTGACAGACTCCCATAAAGCCACTGCTAAGGGGGAACTGAATATCACTCAGGAGACTGGAGCAGAATCAAAGTCTCCACCCTGCTTATCTGAGCATCACCTTTAACAAGACACTCAAGTAAAGATTGTACCTCATCATGATTGTATGAAAAAGTAAAACTGACACCAACCTCCTTGGTAAACTGTTTGGTACCTCAAGGGATCATGGACCACGACTTGAAAGCACCTTCATTCTTGCCATCACGTACTCAACTGGGTGATCAAATTTCAGTGGACATCACTATGGTGCCGATCTTTTTTTACATTCAACTTACCAATGTGCAACTCAACGTCATCACAGCTACAACCAACTCACTTCCCTTGGCTCCAAATCCTGAGCAACACTACATCAAGAGTGTAATTACAACAAGAAAGCTATTGGAAAAGCTTCACTCCACCTCAAATGTGCCCTTTTATGATCACTTCCCTAACTTATATGTGGCACACCTTCCCTCATCACCTCAGATGGTTAAACCCACCATGCTGAGGAGTATCAATTCAGGAGGTATGGCAGGAGTATTAGTAGGAGAAAATTCCACCAGCAACTCCCATCTGTTCGTAGTCACTGACACTTGTCCACTCAAAGTTGATCACCCATGATGACAAAGGGTCCTTTTAATTTGTTTCCAGAATGACCAAAGTCTTTGTGCAGCCACTCAATATCAATGGGGTCACCAAAAGCATCCAACTCTGCAGCCAGGGTGCAGTCTAAATGATGACTTGTATTGCTGAGGGCTGTCTGCTGAGTAAGCCTGAAGGTTGGCTGAAAGAAACTCGTTCTACACATTGACAAGACTACTGACTGGCTCAGTGACAATGTACACACTAAGTAAATAATACAGGCCATCAGATCAGAGCAGTCAACCATAACTTTGAATGAACAAAACACTGTGTGCAGCACCTGCCATTTGCTTCAAAGAACCAAAGGTTTCCTCACACACTCAAATGATGTTCCACCACAATGTCAGGCATGTGGCTGTAGTATAATGAAAATTATTAGGAAGAGGTAGAGTTATAGAGGCATGCAGCATGGAAACAGGTCCTTTAGCCTGACTCATCCATGCAGATCAGGTTTTCTCAGCTGAACTAGTCTCATATGCCTGTGTTTGGCCCATGTTCCCTCTAAACCTACCTGTCTAAATGTCTTTTAAATGTTGCAGTTGTACTTGCCTCAACCACTTCCTCTGGCAGCTCATTCCATACACACACCACCCTCTGCATGGAAAAGTTGCCCCTCAGGTAACTTTTAAATCTTTCCCCTATCACCTTAAACCTATACCCTCTAGTTTTGGACTCCCCTACCCTGGGAAAAACTTTAGCAATTCACTTAATCTATGGTCCTCATGATTTTATAAACCTCTATAAGGTCACCCTTGAGCCTCCTACGCTCTAGAGGAAAAAATCCCAGCCTATCCAGCCTCTCCTGAAACCCTCCAGTCTTGGTAACATCTTTGCAAATCTTTATTGCACCCTTTCTTGTTTAATAACATCCTTCCTATAACTGGGCAGTCAGAATTTACACAGTGCTCAAATGAGGGTCTTATTAATGTTGTAAAATAACATCCCAACTCCTGTACTCAATGCTCTGACCAATGAAAGCAAGCGTGCCAAATGCCTTCTTCACTACCATGTCTGCCTGTAATGCTACTTTCAAACTCCTGCCCTGGTTTGGCTTACCGAAATGCAACATCTTGCACTTAACTGAATTGAACTCTATATGCCATTTCTCAGCCCATTGACTCAGTTGTACCCTTGGATAACTTTCTTCACTGTCCACATTATGACCAATTTCGGTGTCAGCTCCAAACTTACTAACTATGCCTCCTATTTTCTCATCCAAATCATTTATACAAATGACTATCCACAGTGGACCCAGCACCAATCCTTGCAGCACACTGCTGAGAAAAGTTTAAGGGAAACCAAAAACATAAATTGCTGTAAAAGCTCAGTGGATCTGGAAGCATCTGTGGAGAGAAATTAGAGTTAACGTTTAAGGTTGAATGACCCTTCCTTAGAACTCTTTAAAGGAGAAGTTTAAAGGAAATGTACAAGGCAAGTTTTTTTTGCATAGACAATAGTAGGTGCATGAAATTCCTGAAGAAGGGCTTATGCCCGCAATGTCGATTCTCCTGCTCCTTTGATGCTGTCTGACCTGCTGCGCTTTTCCAGCAACACATTTTTCAGCTCTGATCTCCAGCATCTGCTGTCCTCACTTTCTCCGAGCATGGAATGCATTGCCAGAGAAGATGGTAGAAGCAGATACAATAGAAATGTTTACAAGGCATTTAGACAGATGCATCAACAGGCAGGAAATACAGAGATATGGGCCATATTCAGGTAGTTAGGATTAATTTAGAATGGCATCATGCTCAGCACAGACATGGTGGGCCAAAGGGCCTGTTTCTGTGCTCTACTGTCCTATGTTCTATTTTGTCTTTCTATGTGTCCAAACCTCTCAGGCAGTGTCAAGTTAACATCCATGGCTTTTCTAAGCTGTTAGCTGATCGATTTGAAACATTAAACTTGCCTTTCAGGAATTGAAGCTCTCTCACATTTCTCAGCCTCTTGTTGACTTGCACGGATTTCACTGTCTCTCTTTGGGGAATGTCTCAGCTAGGTTTAGCAATTATTTTGTAAATGCTGCAAAACTGTTGAAGGCTGCTTTCCCTCAAGTTATTTAAATAATCACTTTATTCCCTTTTACTAGGGTATTGGATGTCTGTGATTGCTTTAGTGCTAATTTCCGGTCAGCATGTAATGGCACTAATCTTGAATCAGAATGGCTGAAATTGTTGATTTGAAACGACTCTTGTTGGAGGTCTGGTTTCCCCCGTGCTGCCTACCTAGTGTGCTGTTAAAATCGATTTTCACATTTTGAAGGATTGCTCACTCAATTCATGATCTTTGCTTCACTCTCGGACTTGAAGCCTGTGATCACTATATAGGGATTTTCTTCACAGTTCACAACGCTTCTGTTGTGTAGCCTTGAATAACACTGTCAGTTGATTTTCTGATTTTCACTGCCTCCACTTTGTCAATGGAGCAGACTTGGAGTTCCCTCATAGTCTCTGACTGAGCTTTGCAGTTTTGCCACCATTTTTGCAGGTCTGACATCTAATCTTTCGAGTTGAATTTTCAGTGCAATGGTGGCCATTACTCTTCCTGTAAATATTGCAGGTTCATCAGTCTAGTTTAGGATTGATTACTGAGTCACTGGTATGTTCAAACAATAACTGGTTTATTATACAGTACCCAGCTTCATTTGCAGCAATACATGACTAAGTCTGACACATTGTGTATGCAATGTGCTGGGAGGTCCAGAAGTCCTTCTCCCTCATCTCTCATTCATGTATCTTCCTATTTCATTATTACAGGAGGTGCTAGTTAAACTAACTTATGCATTGACTCTTATCTCTAAGTTACAAATATAAGCCCAATTTACTCAACCTCTCATCACAGGGCAACCCTGTCCTTCCAGAGTCTGATGTAGTGAACACTCGCTGCACTGCCTGCAACACGATTCTATCCTTTCTTAAATGTGGAAACTGAAACTTCACACAGTACTCCAGGTGTAGTCATACCAAAGCCCTGTCCAATTGGCACAAGACATCTTTATTCTTGTGCTCCACTTTGTTTGCAATAAAGACCAAATTGCCCTTTGGTTTCCCGATTGCTTGCTTTATCTGCATGCTAACTTCCTGTGTCTCATGTACAAATACACCCAAGTCCGTTTGAATATCAAAACTTACAAGTTTCAAACGTATTAAAAATTATTCTGCTTTTCTATTATTATTACCAAACAAATAACTTCATTTTCTTCCGCGTTATACTTCATCAGCCAGCTTAGAGTGTCTGAGAGCCCCTCCAATGACAGCCACATCGCTTCTGGACCTCCCAGCACATTGCATCCACATGTACTCTTCAAACTCCCCCTGACTGTTTTGGGCTTGTTATAGACAGGGTAGAGATGGTGGAATAATTTTTCCCTTTTCTCCCCACCACAGCATGTTTTAGAGGGAGTGTGTTAAACCTTTTTGTCTTCTGATTTTTCAAAAGTAAAAACAGAACAGACTTTTAAGCAAGTTTAAATTGGAAAAAAACAACACATTTACTCACACAATACCCTGAAAACATAAAAAAACCGTGAACAGACTCAGACCGCAATGTACACAGACACATGCGCAGAAGTAAAGATGGATTCTCGACAATGCATGCAGCTAGATTATGAGACAGAACTAAGTCACATTCAGATTGAATCCTTTAAACTGTAAATGATGTAAGCCAGGATGTGTTCCCACTCATTCAGTTCTTTGGAGAACAACAATAATTGAATCATTTCAAGAAAATGAAACCTTTCTTTGCCCTTTGCACCACCTGAATAAACTGGTTGTTAGGTTAGTTATTTTGCTTAGCTGGAGGATAAGTTCCTCTTGTCCTATTTGCCTCCAGGCAACTGAGTTTCCCCTAATTCTGGGGGCAATAAGATGTGCTATCTTTGCAAGATTCAGTTATATGGTCCAGAATTACTTAGTTAACAACCATCACTATACAACGAAAAAGAGGCATATGAAAATTATTTATGATTTGATTGATTTCTTTACAACTCCCATTGTTACATTTGAGCTTGGAGTCAGTACATCAAGGCAACCACAGATATTGAGTTTTCGATAGGTCACCAATAATAGGAATTGTAAATCCCACTGCTGTAAATTTAAGGCACGGCACTGCACTCATGGATCATTTACTTTTTAAGATCTTTCTGGAAGTGTGTCCATGCCTGAGTCAATCCTTTGAACAGACAATCAGAAGATTACCACATACTTGGCGAATATCTTAGATCAAAGTAAATTGCCTATGTGCAATATTTTTTTTTGCAAAGCAGTGCCCACAATCTGCACACATTCATTGGCATATGATACAAACATGACAGACTCATTGTTTAACACACTAGCAGCGCAATTGCTCTATTTCAGTTCTTCATTTCAACCCATATGACCTTATTTAATTCTTATTTCAACTATTCCAGTGTATTACCACTCCTCACAGCTCTGATTATTCCTTTAACCAATATTCCAATCCCTCTTCCTAAAATGGATCTCCATCTATTTTATTGAAAAATGTCATATCCTGCCCTTCATTAATCCAGATTTAAATAGTCACCACGTTATCATATTTCCAGTCGTATCCTCATTCTGTTTATCTTATTCATTGTAGTCATTGCCAAAATCCCAGCTCCATTCAGAACCAATTTTTTTTTCCACAAATCCCATGTGAAGCATAACAGTGTCGCTAGCATCTAAAAACCCCCTCCTCCTCTGAAAACATCTCTCCATTGTGATTCATTTATTTTATTTCTGTGTTTGCAAAGCACTGGGAGAATTTACCATCTTTGAGGTCCCACTTCTCATTTCCTTCACGACTTTTTAAAATCTGCCTCAGGACCTCCTCATTCTTTCCACCCACATGATAGATACCGTACCATCTCACTGAATAACCTCCCGTGTTGGGTATTCTGCAGCTGCTGAGTGGTGTCCTTGACTCTGGTACCAGGGAGTCAAAATAATATCATGTTGGTGTCATGCCCACAATCTCAGAAGGGCCAGTATATTTCAATAACCTTAAGAATATTTCTTCACTGGACTATCTCGTCGTCTCCTCACTGGTATGGCTCTGGTTCCAATGACCAGAAGTATCGCTACTGTCATCAGTATTTAAATTGAAACGCCATAACCACCTGATGAAGGAGCAGCGCTCCGAAAGCTAGTGTTTCCAAATAAACCTTTTGGACTATAACCTGTTGTTGTGTGATTTTTAAATTGAAACTAGATTAGACAGTAAGATGCATTCGGAAATCTGAAGCCCCATACTTGACTGTCAGTCTGATGGCTGAAATGACTCCACAAAGGCCAGTATCCTGTCACCAAGTCACCCTTTATTTATGCGTGGAGAGTCCTTGACACTGATCCAGGTCCCTCAGAGTGAACAGAATCTCTGACACTCCTGTTTATATCTGTCAGTGAGGGCTCCCCAATTGGATCAGATTAACAGCCCCAATCATGGAACGCATATTCTATGAGGTCCACCTGGCTGACCTCATTACAGAAGTCACCCATTTCTGCTTTACGTGGCCACCCTGAATCCTGCTAACTACTTGGCAGTCTGCCTGGAGCTTGCACTGCAATGACACAAACTGTTGTTTAATCACCAAAATGCTGAGCTTGAGCTCCTCCAGCTGATGGCACACCCCTTATATGTTTGTTGTCCAGAACAGAGGAAGCTCTCATAGAGTTCCCAATAGCACTGGATATGCATTCAGTGGAACTGAGAAGCCCTGACATTCTATTTATTTAACTATTAGTGCATTTCATAAAACTTACTGCCCTACATTAGAATGAAAGAAATTATAACATTAAAAGTCATGAATCAGTCACCAATCTGATGTGCTGTAATTCCAATCCATGATCTTTTAAGATTGTTTTTAGAATCCAAAATATACACCCTCACCTCTAGTCAGGTTCCTTTTCCGTGATCTACTCTCCTTTATTTATGCTTTTGCCATAGAGCCATATAGAATCATTACAGTCCCATATGTCTATGAATTGCCTCTGGTCAGGTGTGTTCTCTGTCCCAGGATCTCCTTCCCACTTTACTTGCCCTAATTTTTACAGCTCTTTACCCCAGTTCTTGTCACTTCCGCATGTTCTGCCCTAGTTCAAGGATGATTGGTGGGTGAAGTGTAAGATATGCACTGGTGCAGTAAGGGAAGGTAATGACTCCAAGCTTTGCAGTAAAAGAACATCAATGCAACAGTAAGCGATGTGAACATGCACCTGATCAGGGAGAGCTTGATACTGACAGAAACCTACAATGGAATGTAAAATAGCTTGTGCTAGCACATAAATTCTCATCACAAATGGTGACAGATTCAGTCAGCCTCGGAATACCACTTGAATCCCATCTGCTTTCCCGAATCCCTTTTAATTTCAAACTGCTGCAAGTTAGGAAATGGACTCGGAATGGAATATATCGTTGGGAATGTTCAGAAATAAATGCGCGAAAAGGAAACTACTAGAAGGCTTTGAAGAAAGGTGGGAGAATATAAATAATTGGATAGTGTTTTTTTAAAGATCTAATGCAGGGGAAAGGGGGCTGAGTGACCATCTTGGATTAGATTACCTACAGTGTGGAAACAGGCCCTTTGGCCCAACAAGTCCACACCGATCTGCCGAAGCACAACCCACCCATACCCCTACACCTAACACTACGGGAAATTTAGCATGGCCAATTCACCCGACCTGCACATCTTTGGACTGTGGGAGGAAACCGGAGCACCCGGAGGAAACCCACGCCGGCACGGGGAGAATGTGCAAACTCCACACAGTCAGTTGCCTGAGGCAGGAATTGAATCCAGGCCTCTGGCGCTGTGAGGCAGCAGTGCTAACCATTGTGCCACCATGCGACTTCTACACGAAGTTAAAGAATCCATCACATACAAACCACAGTTAAGCCATAGGACCTCAACATGAGAGAAAAACATATTGTCAGAAGAAATTATTTTATGATATGCAGATTGAATTTTTGGAGAGTCTAGGAGTGATATTAGAGTGAAAATAATAGTGTAAAATAAATCTTTTTTTCACCCTGTCTCCTTACACAGGTTTTGTATTTGTGACCTCATAGGTCTGCTTATGCTCTAATCCATGCCATCAGTAACATTTCACACATAAGCCAATTGTTAAGGCACTGCATCTGTATCTATAATTGTCACATCAGTCATAGTGATTACAGGATCTGCATGCTGGGCTGTTATCTTTGAATGAAGCACCAGTAGCTACAATTTTACTTAATAGCTGACTAATCGTGCTCACAATTTTGTTTTGAACTAAAAGTCAGCTTCATACCTCAATGCACCTCAGTTACATTTCTCCGTTTTCTTTAAGCCACTCTATCAGATAACCTCCCAGCGAGATGACATTGTGAGCTGAAATTCTCTTACATGCTTGGAAGGCAAGGGCTGATTGCATCAGGTAATAGAACATTTTAAAAAGTTATATGCTTTAGATGCAGGAGAATGCAGTGATAAATGGCTAGGCAAGGAATGAAACTAACTTTAAATGCCTTGAGCATCAAAGTGGTTTTTCATGAAAAGGAGTACAGTGTCTACTTTCTTTCAAGTAAGGCATATAAATATGGGACAGGTGTACGTGAAAATCTCTGAACAGTTAAGGTATTTGAAATATTCACAGAAAAAGTTTCAATTCCCTTTAAGGTACAGAGTGCAACTACAAATTCTTTTATGATTCCTCAGATATAGCAGAGTAAATTATCAAACCATTATTTCTATTAATCAGAGATTTACTCCATCAGGTGTATCAGCAAGAAATTAAAAAAAAGACTTGTAATTGAACATAAGCTTAGCTGATCTCTGCCAGTGTTAGACAAAGATGCAATTTGAAGCATAATTGTGGGTTTTAACTCTTAAAATAGAGCACTGTTTAACTTAGAATGTGTCTTTAATGCCACTGTGATGAAGAGGTCTAGAGATGCACGTCTGGAGCTGAGATGGATTCTTTTGCCCAGAGACATTTCTTTGATAGATAGTTATTTGCACGTGTCCAACTCTTGGAGTTTAGCATGAGACGAAATGATTAAGACCAGAAAGAAGTCTCAGGAAACGACTGGATTTCTTATTTTCTCATGTGCGTTCCAGAGAATTATTTTTTGTCTGTCACAAAATGCAACATCTGAAAGATTAAAATTCAATAGTTTCATCGGGAGAAAAGTAACGGTTTAGTTGCGTTGTAAATCTATTCTTTTTTTTAACGTCAAACTGATTTATATGCAGCTAAACAGTAACAAGAAGTTGTAACTGAGTTTGAACAGAACAAATACAATGTTGGAGTTAACGAGTAATTTGATGTGACCTTTTCGATCAGAATATTGCACATCTAGATACAGCTATTATCATTATGCTGTAATTAGCTGATTGATTGTTTAATGAGAAAGTAATGTCAGTGGAGTAATCAGCACAGGAGCTATTTGTACTAGCAAGGATGTTTTTCTTTTGTTCTTAATGAGTTTACAGCAGATTTATAAATCAGTGACATCATTAACACAGTGCTTGACCTTAAGATAGTCTCTGAAAGTCATATGTTTCCTATAATGTCTACAATGCTTCCCTGCAATCAGAAATTGGTCAGTACCATTCTTTCACCTACATTGGTGAGGCTGTTTCTGGAAACCTGTGTCCAGTTCTGGTCACCCAATTATAGGACGGATATTATCAAGTTTGAGAGGGTTCAGAAGAGATTTACCGGAATGTTGTTGGGTATGGAAGCTTTGAGTTACAAAGAAAGGCTGGGACACTTTTCGCTGGAGCGGAGGAGGTTGAGAGGTGATCTGACAAAAGTTCATAAAACAATGAGAAGTGTAGATAGAATTAATGGTTGTTGGCTTTTACCCAGGATGGGGGATTTCAAGACTAGGGGACACATTTTTTAAGGTGAGGGGAAAGATATCTAAAAAAAGACATAAGGGCCAAATTTTTTATACAAGGAGCTGGTTCGTTTGAGGAAGGAACTTCCAGAGAAACTGGTGGAGGCTGGTACAGTTACAAAATTGAAAAGACATTTGGAAGAATGCATGAATAGGAAATGTTTGGAGGGATATGAGCTAAAAGCAGGCAGGTGGGACTAATTTACTTTGGGATTATGTTTGGCATGGATTGGATGTTTCCATGCTGTATGACTCAAAGACTCCGACTTTAAGCTTGTACGTTACTAGCATTATTGAAGCTGTACCGAAGGGTCTGTTTCCGTGTTGTATGAATCTATGGCTCTATGATTAGGGGTGGCATGGTAGCTTAGTAGGACCCTCACAGCACCAGGGTCCTAGGTTCAATTCCAGCCTTGGGCGACTGTCTCTGTGGAGTTTGCACATTCACCCCGTGTCTGCGTGGGTTTCCTCTGGGTGCTCTGGTATTCTCCCACAGTCCTAAGATGTGCAGGTCAGGTGAATTGGCCATGCTAAATTGCACACAATGCGAGGTGCATTAGTTGGAGGGAAATGGGTCTGAGTGGGTTGCTCTTCAGAGGGTTGATGTGGACTTGTTGGGCTGAAGAGCCTGTTTCCGCACTGTAGGGAATCTTATCTAATCATTATAGATGCAAGCTGTAAAAGTCCATTTTGATGCCAGTATCCTTCTATCTAAAACAATACCATGACACTTCTCCACCTAAGGCTGTTCAAAGAACAAAGAACATTGCAACACAGGAACAAGCCCTTTGGCCCGTCAGGCTTGCTCTGATCCAGATCCTCGATCTAAATCTGCTATCTATTTTCTAAGGATCTGTACCCCATTGCTCCCTGCCCATTCATATATCTATCTTGATGCATCTTAAATGAAGCTATCGTTCCCATCCCTAACACCTCCGCTGGCAACGCATTCCATGCACACACCACCCTGCATGCAGAACTTTCCTCATATATCTCACCTAAACTTTTCTCCTCTCACTTTGAATTCATGACCCTGAGTGATTGAATCCTCCACTCCGGGAAAAAGTTTCTTGCTATCCGCCCTGTCAACATCTCTCTTGATTTTGTAGGCCTCAATCAGGTCCCCCCTCAACCTCCTTCTTTACAATGAAAATAATCCTAATCTACTCAACTCTCCTCATAGCTGGCACCGTTCATACCATGCAACATCCTGGTGAACCTCCTCTGCCCCCTCTCCAAAGCAACCACATCCTTTCGGTAATGTGGCGACCAGAAGTGTACACAATATTCCAGATGTGGCCAAACCAAAGTCCTATACAACTGTAACATGCCCTGCCAACTTTTGTACTCAATACCCCATCCAATGAAGTATGCCTTCTCTACTAACCTGTGTTGCCATCTTCAGGGAACAATGTGCCTGAACACCCAAATCTCTCTGTACATCAATTTCCCCCTGGACTTTTCCATTTACTGCATAGTCCACTCTGGAATTGCATCATCCAAAATGCATTACCTTGCATTTGTCCAGATTGAACTCCATCTGCCATTTGTCGGCCCAACTCTCCAATCTATCTATATTCTGCTGTATTCTCTGACAGTCCCCTTCACTATCTGCTACTTCACCAATCATAGTGTCATCTTCAAACTTGCTAATGAGGCAACTATACCTTCCTCCAAATCATTTATGTATAGCCCAAACAACAGTGGTCCCAGCAGGGATTCCTGTGGGACACCACTGGTCACAGGTCTCCATTTTAAGAAGCTCTGTTCCATTACTATTCTCTGTCTCCTGTTGTCCAACCACTTCTCTGTCTATCTAGCTAGAACACCCTGGACCCCATGCGACTTCACCTTCTTCATCAGCCTACCATGGGGAACCTTATCAAATGTCCATGTATCTGACATCTACATCCCTTCCTTCATCAATCAACTTTGTCACTTCTTCAAAGAATTCTATTAGGTTTGCAAGACATGACCTTCCCTACACAAAACCATGCTCATCTACAAGAGTAAATATTTCCAGGGTGTAGTGAGTGGGTCGTTGCACAGATGCCATGTATGAGAGAGGTCAGTGGTTGAGCAGCCTTCTTGTTTTAATTTTCAACACTGTTCTTGTAGTTGGTAAATGGAAGCTTAAATTGTTGGTAACCTCTCCCCGTAATGTCCAGGAACTAACAGTTTTTGCATCTTCACAGACCCCAAGTAGGGGTCATTGCACCAAATGCCTAAATATCCTTTGGATGCCTGACGGAAAGGTGGAATTTTTGTACTCCTTTCCTTTGGAGTAAGGGATTTCTCCTGCTTGTTCCACGTGATTAATTGGGCCAGCCTATGGTTGATCCCCATCCAAGAGTTTTGCACCAGCCTTGACTAGGAATGATATACTGGTTCAGTGTAGAAACCAATGAATTTCCCTTTCACGTACCCATAAGTGAGAAAATTCTCTTGATGCCTTTGCAGCCCACCAATTGCATTTAGATTTATAGAGAATGGAAACAGACCCTTCAGTCCAACTCATCCATGCTGACCAGATATCCTAAATTAATCTAGACCATTTTCCAGCATTTGGCCCATATCCCTCTAAACCCTTCCTATTCGTAGACTCTCCAGATGCTTTTTAAATGCTGTAATTGTACCAGCCTCCAACATTTCCTCTAGCAGCTCTTTCATACCCCTTCCACTGTCTGCATGAAAATGTTACCCTATAGTTCCCTTTTAAGTCTTTCCTCTCTCATTTTAAACCTATGCCCTCTACATTTGGATTTTCTCACTCTAGGGAAAGACAGTGGCTATTCACCCCATCCATGCCTGTCATGATTTTATAAACCTCTATAATAGCGTCTGACGCTTCAGGGAAAACAGCCCAGTCTATTCAGTCTCTCCCTACAGCTCATACCCTCCAACCCTGGCAATATCCTTGTACATCTTTTCTGAACCCTTTCAAGTTTCACAACATTCTTTCTATAGCAGGGAGACCAGAATTGCATGCAGTATTCCAAAAGTGGCCTAACCAATGTCCTATACAGCTGCAACATGACTCTCAACTCCAATAATCAATGCACTGACCAATAAAGGCAAGCGTACCAAACACCTTCTTCACTATCCTATCTACCTGCAACCTCATTATCAAGGAACTATGAACCTGCACTCCAAGGTCTCTTTGTTCTGCAACACTCCCCAGGACCTTACCATTAAGCGTTTCAGTCCTGCTTTGATTTGCCTTATCAAATACAGCACCTCACATTTATCTAAATTAAAGTCCATCTGCCACTCCTCAGCCCATTGGCCCATTTGATCAAGGCCCTGTCCTGAGGTTAACTTCTTCGCTGTCTACTACACCTCCATTTTTGGTATCGTCTGCAAACTTACCAACCATACCTCCTATGTTCACATCCAAATCATTTATATAAATGAAGAAAAACATTTAACAAGTTTAGATCCCAGAAATATTAAAGACTTCCATTCATAAATTCTAGTAAATGAACTCAAGAAATTATTAATGTCGAGAGAAGTGGCCTTCATTGTGCATTATGAGAAACTGCCTGAGTATATTAAATAGGAAATCTTTAGAGGGATATGAGCCAAATGCTGGCAAATGGGACGAGATAAATTTAGGATATCAGGTCGGCATGGATGAGTTGGACCAAAGGGTCTGTTTCTGGGCTGTACAGCTTTATGAATCTGTAACTCTACATTTACTGCTCTGTCTCATGTCATTTCTAATATTATCATGACTGATGTCTTAATTCCCTGAACAATTTCTCCGTCTGTCAGGGAGCTCAAGGAAGCCTGTTTTCAGAAGGACATGGAACAACTTAAAACTGATAGCCTTAGGTCATTTTATACTTGCAGACTTTGGAAAAAGAGCTGAGAGGGCACATCTTTAATCTGCACAACAGCTAGTGAAGACAACCTCAGTAATTTGGGATTGATTCTCAGGAAGAACTCAACCATGTTGAAGCAATCTTTCCCTACAGGGATTCCAGTTAGCTGAAAATTATTACGCACGGATCCAATCTTTGTGAATTTTTAACTCACGCTTGGAGCGTAATTTCCGATTCACCTTTATGTGACTTTTATCTTGATCTCTCAAAATAGGATTTCTGTTCTTTCATTTTTTATTGTTCCGTCACAGTTCTGACTGTACTTGTAGCTGAACAATTTTTAATCAGTGATGCTTAAGGTGCGATGACTCTCTTGTTGAAAGATTCATCTGCTGAAGTGTTCCCAGATAAAGCTATTGGCTTCCTAGAAGATTCATGCTCAAACACCCTTGGGAGTGAAAAGTGTTCCAATTGCTGTGTACTGCACTGTAAATGCTAGCTTCAAGTTCTCGAGATTCCCAAAATAAACACCAAACAGAGAAAACTTTCATGATGGCTGTGCAATGTTTTTCCCCATAGCAACCGGCAAAACTGTACCCTGTTGTTGTTTTCTTCATGTTTAATGGCTTTCAGTAGAAGGGTATACTGTGAAATAGCATGACTTTAACACCAATATTTTCTCATTACTCAATTGCACTTGGATGGAACGAGTAATATGGAGATTTTGCCACTTTTCTGAGTGCAATTGAATCATTAACCTGAGAACCAGTGTTGCCTTGGCTTAATACTCCACCCCATGTTTTCAACAGCACAAATAATGAAATACAATAATCCGATCCAGCGCTTTGCACCTCACACTTGATGATTTATATCGATCCAGTCCTTCTTTTATACAGTGCACTGAATCTAATGCATTCATCTATTTCTTTCCATGATTGGCAAGTGCCATTTAGACCCAAAAATAATTCTCTGGCCTACTCCCTGACATTCCTCTTTCCACTGTTTCAGCAACAAATGTGTTACTGCCTCTGCTAAATTTGAAGAAAGAATTTCAGGCAAAGACTCTGAGCATTCCACCTCCAAGCTGCTTTGTGTGCTGTGTTGACTTACTGTACATCTTCTGCTAGTAACCCAGTCTCATTCTTGCAGTTCAGAAGGGAGTGAATGATGTGCAGGAATTAATTAGTGCATACACTGCTGCTCATATCTTTGAGTTGATTTTAGCAGTACATTCAAATATCAATTAATTAATTTTGCTCCAGCACACTGCCGGATTGAATGGGAGGACTAGTGATAAACAAATAGCATAGAGTAAATGAGGAAGAAAATGCTTCTAGCTATCTGAAGTAGTGGCAATGTCAATGAGACATTGCTTGAACTACCAGAGATAGCAGCTCTCCTGGGTTGGAGTTGATGTCACTGAAAGGTAGATGTATCCCTCTTAGTCCACCTCCAATGTACTATGGCTGAGTGCAACCAAGGAATAAGAGGACAGTCACCTCCTGGTCCACCTAGTCCAACATTCCAATTTGATCAGATCTGGCCCATGTTAAGATATACTTAGAGACTGATAGTTTTAAAAATGTTATTGAATTCCCTTCACTGATTTGAAAGATCAAGCAACGAGATTTCTACTGTCATAAACAAACTAAAAATGGCACTATCTACACACACTGATTCAGTAGGCAACTTATTCTCAACACTAGAGAAAGTCTTCTCCATTTAACTTTTAAAATGACTAAAAATCCCTTCTACTGTTATAGTTTACCCTCACCTTAAGTGATGGAGTTTAATCTGGATGAATGTGGGGTGTTGTATTTTGGTAAAACAAACAAAGGCAAAACTTATACAATTGAAAGTAGGGCCTGGATAGTGGTGTAGAACAGAGAGACCTAGGGGTTCAGGTATATAATTCCTTGAAGTTTGCATCACATATAGATAGGGTGGTTAAGAAGGCATTTAGCACACTTGCTTTAATTGCTCAAACCTTTGAGAATAGGAGCTAGGACGTTATGTTAAGGTTGTACAGGATGTTGTTGAGGCTTCTTCAGGAATACTGTGTCCAATTCTGATCACCTGTTGTAGGAATGATTATATTAAGCTGGAGAGGGTTCAGGAGATATCTAAGTTATAAGGAGAGGCTGGATAGGCTGGGGTATAGGAGCTTGAGAGGTGACCTTATAAAGGCTTATAAAATCATGAGGGATATACATAAGCAGAATGGCAGGAGTCTTTTCCCTTGGATGGGGGATTCAGGTTAGGGATACATTGTTTCGTTGAGAAGAGAAAGATATAAAAAAGACATGGAGTCATTGTTTTTACACAGAAAGTGGTTCATGTGTGGAAGTGATGGATGTGGATACAGTTACAACACTTAAAAGACATTTAGATAAGTACATGAATAAGAACTGTTTGGAGGGATGTGGACCAGGCACAGGCAGGTAGGACTAGTTTAGTTTGGGATTATGATTATGATTTGGTTGGACCATTTATTTCCATGTTCTCTGACTCCATGACTCGAAGTCAATACTTCATTATTGAGAAACCAGTCCAAATCTATTCTCAGTTGTGTTGCTTCTTACTTCTGTTTCTAGTCCCTATATTGACTTTTATGGTGAGCAATAGCCTGGTGCATCCACATTCCAGCTAATGCTAAGCAAATCTTCCAATCTCGCTTAAACCTCTTAAACTTATCTCTTTGATTTGAGTGTCAGCTCCAACGGACATTTTGTATGGTGGACAATAAGCTCGGTCTGTGTTTATCTCTTTGGACTTTTTAAAGGTTCTTGCAGACTTATCTATTTGTGAGGTTCAGGTATGTCTTAAGAAAAAGCCTGCAAGTCAGTAAAATGATGATTATCTAAGACATTGTCCAATTTCAATGTCAACATGAATCATATGGGCTTTGTTCCCAAACAGAAATGCTGATTAGCAACCTTCCAAACCATCAGCTTAATTTTACCTTGCACTAAGATAGACAACTTTAAATAACACCATGTATAAAACATAACA
This sequence comes from Chiloscyllium plagiosum, assembly GCF_037043375.1. Taxonomy (NCBI): domain Eukaryota; kingdom Metazoa; phylum Chordata; class Chondrichthyes; order Orectolobiformes; family Hemiscylliidae; genus Chiloscyllium; species Chiloscyllium plagiosum. The sequence continues at coordinate 23,507,873 of NW_028270172.1, forward strand.
TTCCTGATAGCTTTCTGTGAAAATTGGATCTGGATTTATAGGGAAATAGATGGCTTACAATTCCCCCCACTCTTGGAATGAAAGTTGGCCTCATATAATGCACTGGTGAAAACCCTGCTCGACAGCTATAACACACTGGATGTGGGACCAATTCCAACCCATGAGAGCTGCTATCACTAGGATTCAAAACAATGTCAGAGCTCAGTAAGGAGGAATATGAATTACTAATGCAGAAAGGAGCACAGAGGAAAGCAATTGTTGCAGCAGAAAAATAAATCCCAAACATTTATGTTGGGGAGGGTTCTAAAAGTCAAGGAAGGGGACAATGGAGCAGAGGGCCAGGTTTTGGATGCAAGTGATTGATTGATTGTCACATATACCTAAGTACAGTGAAAAGCTTTGTAGATGAGCAGTACAGGCAGATCATAGGGCGCAAACAAAAACTAGCCAGAAGCATACAAGTTAAACTGCACAGGACGTGCGCTAGGCAAGATTAACATTAGCAAGATCACCATTATTTGAATTTAGAGAGTCCATTCAGCAGTTTAACAATGGCTGGGAAGAAGCTGTTCCTGAACCTGCTGGTGCATGTGTTCAAGGTTCTGTATCTTCCACCTGACGGAAGCATTTGTAGGAGAGTATTATGGGGGTGCAATGGGTCTTTGATTTTGGCAGCCTTCCCGTGGCAGTGAGCCATATATATGGAGTCCATGAATGGAAGGTAAGCTTACAATATGGTCTGAGCTGTGCACACAACTTACTGTAGTTTCTTACAGTCTTCGGCAGAACAGTTGCCATACCAGGCTGTTATGCACCTAATACAGTACCTTTCAATGGTACATCTGTAAATGTTGGTGAGGGTCCTTATGGACATGCCAAATTTCCTAAGCTGCCTCAGGAAGAAGAGGCATGGTTGTGCCTTCTTGACCATTGCATCTACATGGGAAGTCCAGGACAGATTGTCCGTTATCATCACCTGAGGAACTTGATGTTCTTCACCCTCTTGACCTCAGCGCCATTGATGTGGTTGGGGGTGTGTTCTCCACCTTTATTTCTGAAGTCAATGATCAGTTCTATGGTTGTTGCTGTCATTGAGAGAGACGGTATTCTCATTGCACCAGGTCACCAAGTCTTCTATCTCCTTTCAGTATTCTGACTCATCGTTATTTCATATCCGTCCTACCATGGTGGTGTCATCAGCAAACTTGTAGATGGTGTTCATTTAGAATTTGGCTACACTGTCGTGGGGTACAGGGAATATAGTAAGGAGCTGAGAATGCATCCTTTGGGGGCTCCAGTGTTGAGTGTTATCGTGAAGGTGGTGCAGTTGTTTATCTTCATTGATTGCGGTCTGTGGGTTAGGAAACTGAGTATCCAGTTGCAGAGCGTGGAACTGAGTCCTAGGTCTCAGAGTTTTGAGATCTGTCTGCAGGGGATAATGCTGCTGAAGACTGTAGTCGATGAGTAGGAGTCTGATGTAGATGTCCTTGTTAACCAGATGTTCCAGGGATGAGTGAAAGGCTCGGGACATGGCATTGTTTGTGGACTTGTTACATCGTTAGGGAAATTATGTAGGATCACGACAGGCTGGGAGACTAGAGTTGATAAGGGACATGACCAGCCTCTTGAAACACTTCACGATTATGGAGGTCAGTGCCACTAGACAGTAGGTAATGCAACAGGAAGAGATTTACATCTTGGGGGAATGCAAATGAACCCCATGCCCACCCCAAATAAAGATCTCCCCTTACTTCCTGCATTATTTTATCAGACCACACAAATATTCTCTCCAGTCCTACCATTTTGTCCAAACTAACCATATTATGGACTGCACAGCATAATGTACTGGTCAATAAATTTGATGACAAGCTTAAAAGAACTTTCTATTATTTTTTGAGGTATGCCGGGCAGGTTGCTGATTGTTAGACCAGACCACCAAGTTTACTATAGGAGTCAATGTGGGGGTGGGCAAGATGGCACTAGATTTGTCACCCAGGATATTTTATTTGGACTCTTACGCCCACAACCAGAAACCTGACCTATAGTGGGGCTGGCGATTTTGGGGAGCTGTGAACCGTTACATCTAGTCCAGTCCTTGGAGACTGGCATTATGCCCAGACACACCACAGAGGCCCTTGCCATTGTCCATCAGTGGAAGCATCCTGCACATTCTTCCTGTTAAATCAATCTGGCCTCACTATCCACAATAACAACCAAATCACTGAGACTTGTTGTTAAGCAGGTTTTGCAGGAGGTCACATGAGCTTGTTCAGTACAATACTCCATTACCCCTTCAATTGAACTGACAATCCCAAAACATAACAAGCTTTTACACATGACCTGGAGCCTGGTTTATATGATGGGTAATGACGGTCAGTGGATGGGTTTCCAGAGAGCCAGCAGACATGCAATTCAAAGCACACTTCAAATATACTGTTGAAAAGTACTCGAAGATATTGATCTTGGCCTATTTTTCTCCATCCCACTCTCCACTCCTGAGGACTTATTGGATATCTCACCCTTTGATTTTCTCGTTGCAGAAGGAAAAAAACCAAACAACATGCAGGAGAGTTGCAGAAATGGTAGCAGGTTTGAGGGGTGGACAAATTCAAGATGAACGCTCACCCTCCTGGTAGCAGTGAAGGAGATTGACCTTATACTTGGCAGATGGGAGGCAGCAGTGCAGACTGTCGCCTCTTCAGAGAAGGAGGTATCGCTGTGAACAGATGAAAATGTTATATATGGCGACTCCCTCCAAAATGTGACTGATATGATGCATTGTTCACCGATATAAGTAAGGGCAACAATCAGAGAAACGTAAAGGCTTCATCTCTCTCTTCCAACTCTATGCAGTGCCAATTTAACTTTCAAAGGGGCATTGCCAGAGGATTGCTGAGGGATGACAGTGGAGGCAGTGGAGCAGCAGTGGGTGATGCGCTGGAGGCAGTGCGCCTGACAACTGAAAACGTAGGGGTCCATTGCAGCAATGAGTGCCCTAATGTATCTAGAATATGAATGTATGACTACTTGCTTTGAAAGAGTGGCCAGCCCCATAGAAGAATTCATTCCTGGCAGATCAACGAGTGGAAACACCCAACAGTGGTCTCCATTCAATGGTAGCTACCTTGGAAAGCTTGGAGCAAACAGTTGTTTTCATGGGTGAACTCCATCCTTCAAGTTTAGCCAAAGTTCTCCCCATATTTAGCTAGCAGTTTGGCCCTGAGAGAGAAGACATGAATAGAAATAATCCCATTGTAAGATCTCTTCAAGGTGCCCCTGAGAGTATGGTCCCTGAGATTACAACATCTCAGGCATGAACTCTTCATCTCAAAGCATCAACTCTCCTGCTCCTTGAATGCTGCCTGACTGGCTGTGCTTTTCCAGCTCCACCCTTATGACTCTGATCTCCAGTATCTGCAGTCCTCACTTTCTCCTACACACCTTTGCTAACAATTTTCAATTTTTTTTCCTTCTTGTTCAAGGTAGCTGGTCTCTCTCCCCAACTTCATTGACTGCATTAAAATACCAGGTTGTGAGATAACTCTGACCAGCCCATAAAGGGCACCCGCAGTGTCTGCACGGTGGCACAGTGGTTAGCACTGCTGCCTCACAGTGCCAGAGACCCGGGTTCATTCCCACCTCAGGCAACTGTCTGTGTGGAGTTTGCACATTCTCCCCGTGTCTGCGTGGGTTTCCTCCCACAGTCCAAAAATGTGCAGGTTAGATGAATTGGCCATGCTAAATTGCCTGTAGTGTTAGGTGAAGGGATAAGTGTAGAGGAATGGATCTGGGTGGGTGGCAGGTCGGTGTGGATTTGTTGGGCCAAAGGGCCTGTTTCCACACTGTAAGTAATCTAATCTAAACTCTTCAGCAGTTATCTCCTTGACACCCACGAACTGTCAACTGAGGTTGTGTGGATGTGCGAAGAGACAAAGCCAAAGACGGAGAAAAAAATATTTTGGCAGCTCACTGGAAACCTCCCCCATGCTGGCAGAATCCACTTTTAAAGGTCACCATGAGGCAAGTGGAATGCTTTACACTTAACAAATATGACTGGCTAGTTCGATAAAGTCTTTATCGCAACGTGGGTGCACTCGATGGCACACTGATCCTGAGGAAATTTGGTCATTGAGGTGAAGCCTGTAGTACTCTGGGGCTTGACTGGCCCAACCTCATATACTGCACTGCCTTCCATATGAGACATCTATCATCTGCTTCATACCAGTGTGAGTTGTGGATTGTGAAATGTCTGCAGCTGAGCTTCAGAAAAGAAAAACTGACCACAAAGATTCCAAGCTATGGTTACCTTGAATTTCATCAAACTCTTGTTTCTGATTAGTTTAGATTCCGTACAGTGTGGAAACAGGCAGTTCGGCCCAACAAGTCCACACCAACCCTCTGAAGAGCAACCCATTCCCTGACCCTACATTTATCCCTGACTAATGCACCTAACACTATGGGCAATTTAGCATGGCCCAATTCACCTAATCTGCACATATTTGGATTGTGGGAGGAAACCCACACAGACACAGGGAGAACGTGCAAACTCCACACAGACAGTTGCCTGAGGCCAGAATTGAACCCAGGTCCCTAGCGCTGTGAGTCAGCGGTGCGAACTTCTGAGCCATCATGCCTTCTCATGGTATTAATTCAACCTCCAGTCTCAGCCAACTGAGGCAGCAGCCAGAGCACTCAAAGCCACTTCTGCTCTGAAAGATCAACGAAGTGGAGGTGCTGGTGTTGACTGGATTGAACAAAGTCAGAAGTCAGATGAACTCCACCTGATGAAGGAGCTACACTCCAAAAGCTTGTGATTTCAAATAAACCTGTTGGACTATAACCTGGTGTCATCTGAGTTGCGACTGAAAGGTCAAGGAACCTGTCTCTTCCTTCTTGGTGCTGCCTTTTGGCCATTCCATTGGCTGTGCGAGTGTTCCTGTCTCTCCATCGAATTCTGCAGTCAATGCTTCCTCTCGTGCTTCCATCCTCTATTGTTCTGGATGCTGAGCTGCAGGGTATTGCAGTCCCTCCTCAGTGATCCAGCCTATCTCCACATGGCATAGAACCAATGTCACCATGTAAGATCATCGTCTTGAAGGTCAATACAGCTGTTTAACTCTCCAATTGAGGACTCTATGGAATGACAAACAAATTAACATACAAATTTGGAGCAGGAGTCTGTTCTATGCAGTTTTAAATCTACATGTTTTTAGATACAAGGAAAGATTAGAGAGATTCAGCTTATTCTCCTTAAAGCAGTGAAGATTAAGAGGTGATTTAGTGAGGTGTTCAAAGTTACAAGACGAATTGACAGGGTAAAGAAAGATATTCTGTTTCCACTAGTTGGTATGTCAGTAACTAGGAGTCACAATTTCAAGATTGTCAACAAGACAGCAAGGAGTGAGATGAGGAGAAAAATCTTTACTCAGAGTTGTTAGGATTTGGAATGTGCTGTCTGGGAGAATGGTGGAGGTGGATTCCCAAGGAGGTTTCAAAGGAGAGTTGGATATATATTTAAAAGTGTTGAAGTTATAGGGCTACAGGCATAGGGCTGGAGAGTGGGACTAGGTGGATAGTTTTTTCAGAAGACAGAACAGACATGATAGATGGAGTGGCCTCTTCTGTACTGTAAAATTCTATGATTCTATCCTGATACTCCTAGCTCAGATTTATGGACATTACCACTGAACTGAAAAGGACTGTTTTTCAGATCTTTTCTACCATTCGTGAACATAATGGCTGATTTGTTTACTCCACATTCCCAACTTCCTACAATAACCTTTCACCCCCTTATATATCAAGAATCACCTACCCTGACTTTAAAAATATTCAAGGACTCCGCTTTCACTGCTTTTTGAAGAAAAGAAATTCCCAAAATCTCTCAAACATCTGTGAGGAAAAGAAATCTCCTCACCTCCATCTTAAATAAACATCATTTTATGTTTAAACACTGATCCCTCTTGTAGATTCTCCCATAAGCGGTAACATCCTTTTCACTTCCGACCTGTCAAAACTTTATGTTTCAATAAAGTCACCTTTAACTTTTTAGATTCCAGCAGATGCAAGCTTGGCCTGTCCAAATTATTAAAGCTACTTATTGCAAGAAATTTCTCCTTTTAGACTAACCTGGTCCAATGGCTGTCAAGAGAGTGGTGCTGGAAAAGCACAGCAGGTCAGGCAGCACCAGAGAAGCAGAAAATTTGATGTTTCGGGCAAAAGCCCTTCATCAGCCATCCAAACATCGATTATCCTGCTTCTCTGATGCTGCCTGACCTGCTGTGCTTTTCCAGCACCACACTCTTAACTCTGATCTCCAGCATCTGCAGTACTCACTTTCGCCTAGTTGATACAATGGCTGGTACAATTGACATTGTCTCAGCATGCTCCTGTCCCACTGAACTCATCTCTACCTACCTCGACACTGTCCTATTCCCCCCTAGTCCAGGAACTCCCCACATACGTTCGAGACACAACCCACGCCCTCCACCTCCTCCAAGACTTCTGTTTCTCCGGCCCCCAACGCCTCATCTTCACCATGGATATCCAATCCCTCTACACCTCCATCCGCCATGACCAGGGCCTCCAAGCCCTCCATTCTTTCCTCTCCAGACATCCCCAACAGTACTCTTCCACCGACACTCTCATTCGTTTGGCCGAACTGGTCCTCACCCTTAACAATTTCTCCTTTGAATCCTCCCACTTCCTCCAGACCAAAGGGGTAGCCATGGGCACACGTATGGGCCCCAGCTATGCCTGTCTCTTTGTTGGCTACGTAGAACAGTTGATCTTACATAATTACACCGGCACCACTCCCCACCTCTTCCTTCGCTACATTGATGTCTGCATTGGCGCCACTCGTGTTCCCGCAAGGAGGTTGAGCAACTCATCAACTTCACCAACACATTCCACCCTGACCTTAAATTTACCTGGACCATCTCTGACACCTCCCTCCCCTTCCTGGACCTCTCCATCTCCATTAATGACAACCGACTTGACACTGACATTTTTTACAAACCCACCGACTCCCACAGCTACCTAGATTACACCTCTTCACACCCTACCTCTTGCAAAAATGCCATCCCGTATTCCCAAATCCTCCGCCTCCGCCGTATCTGCTCCCAGGAGGAGCAGTTCCACCACAGAACACACCAGATGGCCTCCTTCTTTAGAGACCACAATTTGCCTTCCCACTTGGTTAAAGATGCCCTCCAACGCATCTCGTCCACATCCCGCACCTCCGCCCTCAGACCCAACCCCTCTAACCGTAACAAGGACAGAACGCCCCTGGTGCTCACCTTCCACCCTACCAACCTTCACATAAACTAAATCATCCGCCGACATTTCTGCCACCTCCAAAAAGACCCCACCACCAGGGATATATTTCCCTCCCCACCCCTTTCCACCTTTCGCGAAGACCGTTCCCTCCGTGATTACCTGGTCAGGTCCACGCCCCCCTACAACTCACCCTCCCATCCTGGCACCTTCCCCTGCCACCACAGGAACTGTAAAACCTGTGCCCACACCTCCTCCCTCACCTCTATCCAAGGACCTAAAGGAGCCTTCCACATCCATCAAAGTTTTACCTGCACATCCACTAATATCATTTATTGTATCCGTTGCTCCCGATGCGGTCTCCTCTACATTGGGGAGACTGGGTGCCTCCTAGCAGAGCGCTTTAGGGAACAGCTCCGAGACACCCGCACCAATCAACCACACTGCCCTGTGGCCCAACATTTCAACTCCCCCTCCCACTCTGCCGAGGACATAAAGGTCCTGGGCCTCCTTCACCGCCGCTCCCTCACCACCAGATGCCTGGAGGAAGAACGCCTCATCTTCCGCCTCGGAACACTTCAACCCCAGGGCATCAATGTGGACTTCAACAGTTTCCTCGTTTCCCCTTCCCCCACCTCACCCTAGTTGTTAACTTCCAGCTCAGCACTGTCCCCATGACTTGTCTGGACTTGTCCTACCTGCCTATCTCCTTTTTCACCTATCCATTCCGCCTCCCCTCCCTGACCTATCACCTTCATCCCCTCCCCCACTCACCTATTGTACTCTATGCTACTTTCTCCCTACCCCTACCCTCCTCTAGCTTATCTCTCCATGCTTCAGGCTCTCTGCCTTTATTCCTGATGAAGGGCTTTTGCCCGAAACGTCGATTTCACTGCTCTTTGGATGCTGCCTGAACTGCTATGCTCTTCCAGCACCACTAATCCAGAATCTGGTTTCCAGCATCTGCAGTCATTGTTTTTACCTGGCCCATTGATAGCCAATTTACACAGCTGTGATTTTTAGATTTAGATTTTATTATCACATGTACTCATGTACAGAGATTTACAAGACATTGGTGAGGCCTCTTCTGGAATATTGTGTCCAGTTCTGGTTGCCCAGTTCTCAGAAGGATATTATTAAGATGGAGACAGTTCAGAAGAGATTTACCAGGATGTTGCTGGGTATAGAAGGTTTGAGTTATTAAAAAAGGTTTGATATGCTGGGACTTTTCACTGGAGTGTAAGAGATTGACAGGCCACATTATAGAAGTATATAAAATAGTGAGGTGCATAGATAGAGTTAATGGTATTGTCTTTTCCCTAAAATGGGGGATTTCAAGACTAGGGGGCACATTGTTAAGGTGAGAGGAGAAAGATTTAAAAAAGACATGAGGGGCAAATCTATTACACAAGGAGTGGTTTGAAAGGGGAATGAACTTCCTGAAGAAGTGATGGATGTGTACAATGTTTAAAAGACGATTTGATAAGCACATGAATTGAAAAGGTTTAAAGGGGCATGGGCCAGGAGTAGGCAGGTTTGACTAGTTAATTTGGGATTATGTTCAGCATGAGTTGGTTGGTCCAAAGGGTCAGTTTCCATGCTCTCTGACCCTATGACTCTATGACGATAAGTATAGGAGTACAGTAAAAAGTATATAATGTTGCCATGCATGGCACCATCTTAGATACAAAAAGTTTAGATATAAAGTAGTATGAGAAACAGAGTTAAAAAGTTAAGTTAATGATAGGAGGTTTGAGTTCTCAATGAATTTCCACTGTGTATTCAGCTTTCTTCACTGGCCATATTGTCCACCTATGTGTTCTTGGAAAGAAAGTGTGTAAAAATAACTCTTCATCAGTTTAATTGTCCTAATTGGCCATACTTCTGCCCTGTGGTTGTTTCTAACCTCACTGGCAAATCCCCGGGAAAGGCATAGGGAGGCAGAAAGGCTTCAGGTCACCGAAATTGCTTTTTTTTAAGCAACTTTTCCAGCCAGTGCACATCACCCCACAAATTCTGATTCCATTACCAAATGCCAGGTAAGATTCCACACATACAGCAAATTGCAGAAAAAAAAGATAGAAACTTCATGCTCTAACCCCATAAAAGTTGCAAGTTCATCCAAGTCATTTTCAGCAGTCAACTGACAGCAACATGTGAAATAATTTCAGATAATTTCTCAACTCCCTTACAGCCTTAGCTTCTTTCTCCCTGGCAATTTTTTTTTGTTTTAGGTCGCTCATTTGCCTTTTCTGAAAGCTACGTGGCTTGACACTAATGTCACTGTTCTAAGTAATTCGCAAAAAAAAAATAGTTATCATTTCGTCACTTGCATCCTTTGGTTCTCTGCATTTCACTTTTAAATATTGCTACTTTCCAGGTTCTTATTCATTAGTTTTTCTCTATCAATGTGGATCAATCCAGTTTCAATTTACCAATTTTTATACTGTGAATTGAACTTTATTTCTTATCCAAAGTTTAATGAAAATCTTGTCAAATGGTTTGTTCATCAACTCAAATGTGTGAGAGAGCCATTTCTGCATTTTCTGTGTGAACATGTCGGTCAGAATAGTTGAATTAGAATTAGATTTTATTTTTATTGTAATGTGTACTTGGGTACAGGGATACAGGAGTACAGTAAAACGTGTACAGCATCACCAGTCTCTAACACCATCTTAGAATACAAGTGATGGATCTCTGTGCTACATGTGCATGTGTATGTGCATACTGTATGTAAGCAATGGTCTATCTCTCTGTAACTAACACATTAATGCCAGGATTAATGTCTCAAAAATCTTTAGAAATTTGTTTTTTCCATGTCAGCTAATAAAACTATGGAAGTTTTGACTTTAAACTTTTAGCTTGTAGACAAAGAAATCTGTGAAAGCTATTTTTTTACAAAAATCGTTTAGAGTATGTGTTGACCTTAAAACGTTCCCATTAAAAATTAGGCATCAAGGCTTTTGATTAACTTTAATATCCTCCCATTTCTTTCTTTCTATTTGTGAAGTACAAGTGCTGATAGCATTATCAGAGAATTGCCTCAAGACGTTACCGTGCCAACAGGACAGATAAGAGCTATTACTTGAATATTGCCTTAGCTTCCACTGCTTGCACCATAATTCCACTCATTCGCCTTGTCAATCTCAGTAGCTACTTCAAGCAATAACCTTCAATTATGCCAAAAGTTTCAAAAAATTAGAGAGTAATTGAACGACAGCGGATGAAACTGTGAATATGTCAGTGATAATTCCTTGTCATAGGTTGACTGTCACGTTGACATTTGTCAGAAACAAAGGAAAACATTTCAACACAAAATACTCCCTGGAACATAAGACAGCGAATCAGCTTTCCATCTGTCTTTGACAGTTTGTATACTGTTTAATCTAGTTAAAAATCACACAACACCAGGTTATAGTCCATCAGATTTAATTGGAAGCACACTAGCTTTCGGAGCGCCGCTCCTTCATCAGGTGGTTGTGGAGGACACAATTGTAAGGCACAGAATTTATTGCAGAAGTTTACAGTGTGATGTAACTGAAATTATACATTGAAATATACATTGATTGTCTGTTGAGTCTTTCATCTGTTTGAATACCATGATAGTTTCACTTCTTTTGTGTGTAAATCACAAAACTTTTTTAAAAAGTTGCATTTTCAGGTTAACTGTAACAATTGGTGTTAGCTAGACAAAATGTTGAAGGTGTTAGCCCCCTGTGTTCTCTGTCTGTGCCATGACGTTTAGATTGATTCTAATCTTAAAAAGTGAGATAATGGAGTTTTACATGAATTCATGCAGTTTTTGAGCAAAGTACAATGTAACTAGTGGTACGTTATGGTTTGCCTGAACTGTTAACCCAACATCATATTCTTTTATGTTGGCTGGGATCCCTTTCTTTAATGCAGAGAAGGTAAAATGAAGTCTTAATAAAGCTAGTCATAGTTATGAAGAGTCTTGGTAGGGTTACATGCATAATCTTTTCTTTGTGAGAGTCAGTGGCCTGAGAACACAAATTTAAGATAATCTGTACAACAGAAAAGATGACATTTTATTCTATCTCAGGTCACAGCTGGAGTACTGATTTCAGTTTTGGTTGCCACACTATAAGTAGAAGGGGAGATTCACCAGGATATTGCTTTGGATGAAGCTATTCAGCTATGTAAATAGACTAGATAGGCTATGGTTATTTTTCTCAGAGCAGAGAAGGCAAAAGGGAACCCAAAAGAGATGGTATACAGTTCTGAGGGGGACAAAAAACAGAAATTGTTGGAGGAACTCAACAGATCTGTCAGTATCCTTAGAGAGAAAGCAGAGTTAATGTTTTGAATCTAGTGACTGTTCTTGGGAACTCATAGCAGCTTAGAAAAGACAGGGGGTGAGGGAAAAGGAATCAGCAGATAGATGGAGATGGAGCCCAGAGAGAGAATAACAGTTTGGCAGATGGATGATTATAAGCCAAGGAGAAAGAAAAGCTGGTAATGGGCACCATAAGTAGGTGAAAATGGGTTGGCCATGCTAAAAGCTGCCCATGTCATGACCGGGCCTGGGGTGTGGAGGTGAGTAAAGGTCATCGAAGAAAGTGTTCAGGTTCTAAACTCATTAAACTCAATATTGTGTCCTGAAGGCTGCAGGTCCCCCAGTGAAAGGAGAGGTGCTGTTCTTCCAGCTTGTACGAGGCTTGCTGGAGCACTGCAGCAAGCCCAAGACAGAAACGTTGGCCAAGGAACACAACAAGGATGTTTTGGGAGTGGAGGTGGATAGTCCCTGTGAAAGTTGACAAGAAAGATGGGGAGAATGTGTGTCTGGCATTCCACTGGAGATGGCGAAAATGACGTCTTAAGATCCTTTGAATGTGGATGGTGGTGGGGTGGAAGCTGAGACAGACTTTATCTATTTTGAGAGGAAAGAGAAGGATAAGGGCAGTACTATTAATAGGTGGAATATGGTTTAGGGCCCTGTCAATCTCAATGAACAAAAATCCTCAGGTGAGGAAACAGTTAGACATTTCTGAAGTTATCCCGGCTGAAGGTAACATCAATATTACACAATGAACAGATGGACAGAGACGAGGGATTTGGGAGAATGCAAATGGAGTGTTTACAGGAAATAGGTTTTGAGGATGCGTTGTCAAGGTAATTGTGGGAGTCGATGGGTTTGTAGTAGATATTGGTGGCCAACCTATCCACAGAAATGGAAACAGAGATGTCAAGGAAGGAAAAGGAGGAGTTCAGAGATGAACCAGGTAAAGTTGAAAAATGAAATTGATCACTTTTTCCAGTTTCAAATGAGAGGGAATGATGTCGTCAATGTACCAGGGAAGTTGTTGGAAAGGACACGAGTGGGAGTGGAATGTCTCCACAAAGTGACTGGTACAACTGCGGCCCATGCAGGTACCCATGGTCACACCTTTGATCTGAAGTGGGAGGATCTAAAGGAGAAGTTGGTCAAAGGCAGGATGAACTTGGCCAGGCAGAGGAGGGTGGTGGTAGATAGAGACTGTTCAGGCCTTTTTTCCAGGAAGAAGTGTAGAGCCCTGAGACCATCCTGAGGAATTATGGATGTGTAAGGGCTTTACATGTCTATGGTGAAGAGGAGGCAGCTGGAGTCTGCAATGGGAAATTCTGAAACAAGTGTAAACCATAAGAACAATTATAGACATATGTGCAGAGGGACCGGACAAAGGGAGAAAAACATTGAGTCAAGGTAGGACGAAATAAGTTCCGTGGGTCAGGAAAGAGCTAAAACAATGGCTCTGTCCAGACAGTCCTGTTTGTGAATTTTGGGAAGGAAGTGGAAGTGAGCTGTACAGTGTTGAGGGACTGTCAGCTTGAAATCTGTGGTGAGGAGATTCCCAGATAGAATGAGATTAGTGGCCATCATGGACACAATAGTCAGATGTTCAATGGTGGGATCCTGGTCTGGGGGCGGGGGGGGTGGGGGGGGGGAAATAGGAAGATGTAACAGAGCGCTGGCACTCAGCCCCTACCATGCAGAGTTCAATACACCAAACAACACCCAACATCCTTGTTGGCCGGCTTAATGACAAAGTCAGTTGGACCTGTGAACATGGAGTGCAGTCAGTTCAGAGGGAGATAGGTTTGATAGGGTGAGGGTGACAGAAAATTAAGATGACAGTTCTCAATGGACAGGTTGGTTGTAGGTGAAAGGCCAGGGGGAGGATTGCTCCACAACATTGGTAGGATCTTCAATGGTCCTTATTTTCTATCCCAGCAACATCTAGATCTAAGGGATCATAAGCTGCCATTTCTGCCACCTCCAGCAGGATGCCACTCCCTGATATGTATTCCCCTCCCATCCCTTGGCAGCATTTTGCAGTGAGTGTTTCCTCTGGTCCACTCACCCTCCACTCCAACATCCCTATGGTACCTACCTACGCAATCGCAGAAGGACTAACACTAGCCTGTTTATCCCCTCCCTCCAAATTTTCCATGGCTCCAGACACTCTTTCCAGGTGAAGCAGAGATTTACCTGCACTTCACGTAATCCAGTCTATTGTATTAGCTTCTCACAATATTGTCTCCCCTGAAACGCAGACCGGTAAACTACTTTATAGAAATCCTATGTTCTGTTCACAAAATGACCCCATGCGTCAAGTTGCCTGCCTCTTCATTACCCCAATGTGTCCTCAGGCTTGCTGCAGTGCTCCAGCAAAGCTCAGCACAATCTGGAAGAACCAGATCTCATTATCCACTTGGAGACCCTGCAGTCTTCAGGACTCAATATAGAATTCAATCAGTTTAGAACCTGAACACTTTCCTCTATATCGTTTACCCACCCTCACACTCGGGCCTTGTTATCACAGGCACTATTTTAAGCATCGACCATCCATGTTCACCAGCTGATGGTCCCTCTTACCAGCTTTTCTTTCTCCTTGGCATACAATCAGCTATCCCTTTGTCTGCTTAACTGTCGTTCTGGGCTCCATTCCCACCTATCAACTCACTCCTCCATCTTGCCATCCCCTCTCCCTTGTATATATACCACCTTTTCTGAGCTATAATCAGTTTTGAGGAACAGTCACTGCTTTAACATTAACTTTGCTTTCTCTCCACAGATACGTCCAGACCTGCTGAATTTCCCCAGTGATTTTTTTTATTGTTTTCAGCTTTTCAGCATCTGCAGCTCTGTTTTATTTTAAATTCTGAGGGGCATTGACCAAGTAGATAGGGAGAAACCTTTCCCTTTAGAAGAGGGGTCAATTCCAGGGAGCACAGTTTTAGGATAAGGAGCAGGAGTTATAGACGGAATTTGAGGAAATGTTGTTTTCACCCAGAGAGTTCTGAGTGTCTGGAATTCATTGCCTAAGAGTGTGGTAGATGCAGGAACCATGAAGACATTTCAGACTTAAATGAATGCAAGCTTACAGGCCAATTGCTGGAAAATGTGATTAGAAACAATAAGTATTTGATGACTGGCACAGGATGGGCTGAAGTACCTTTTCCCCTGCTGCAAAAAGTCTATGATTCGATAACTTTTTGCAATTTGGAATGCACTTCCTGAAAGGGCAGGGAAAGCAGATTCAAGGGTAACTTTCGAAAGGGATTGTAAATAAATTCAAAAAGGAAGAAAATGTAAGTACATGGGAAACAGTAGACGAGGGAAAGCTATTAGGTGCCTCTTTCAAAGAGCTGACACAATGGTTTCTTTCTGCACAATATGATTCCACATCAGTGTGAAGTTTCACAGAATGGTTTAACCTTCAGTTATGTACCAAGGTTCCACTGGGCCATCGGGGTTTTGGATTCAGGTCCCACTCCAGACACTTGAGTACACAGTCTTGCTTAACACTTCATTGCAGTACTAAGGCGCAGAGGGGCCTTTTTTTTTGGATGAGACATTAAGGTGATGCCCAGCTGTACCCTGAGGCTGGCATGTGATTCTGTGCATCAGTTTGAAGTACAATTGTGGAGTTCTGCCCAATGCCCTAGCAATACAGGTCTCTCAACCTGCCTGGAACAAATTATCTGTTAATCTCATTGCTTTGTATGGAGCCATGTTGTGTACCAATTACCAATCTCATTTCCAACTTTGCAGCATTGTTACATTCTGTTCTTTGCTATGTTTCAAATTTACTTCATTTTAGGATATACTGAAAGTCATAAAAGGTGCTATACAAATGCAAGGACTGTCTTTTTATTTGCTATTCATTTTGTGCTACAATATTTGCTCTCCTCAAAATAAATAGAAATGGAAAGTATTATAAAGCAGAAAGAAATGAGATTCTACATGGAACATCCCTACTGGCACCAATGATAACATGCAAACACATTGCAAGGAGACCCATTTGTACCTCATGTTTGCAATGAAATATCGGAGCATGAGAATTCAGAGATGTTCCTTAAACACAGTAAGTGCTAAATCATCTAGACAGCAGGATAAATCCAGATTGGACTGCACAATAGTTTTTGAGATGGATTTCGCAAAAGGGAGTGGTTGATTGATTGACTGAATGCTGTTGTAAGTAAAATCATGATGAATGGAGAAGTAACACAGAGGACAGTGTAAAGGCAATTGGTGAAAGAACTAGAGAGGAGATAAGGTGAAAACAAAACTGGAATATGTTGTCCTGTCTCATATGCATTGTCTGAAAGGGAATTGAATAGATTCTGAAAAGAAAAAGAAATACATACGTATTAGGCAGAAAACAGGGCAGTGGACTAGTTGGATAGATCTTTCAAAGAGAAGCAATGGGCTAAGTGGTCTCTTGGATGTAAAATCTCTAAAGCTGTGGTATAGTTGTTTCTTTCCTATTTTATTTAATGCCAGGTTACCAAGTCCCATAATATCAACACATCAGAAACAGGGCTGAATCTCCATCATATTTTGGCAAAGTATCATTTTTGTCAGGATTAAGGGATGGTTTCTCATTGTGTGTCCTAGTAGGTTTCCTCACTCCAACAACCCGAAACTCGCCTCTTTAACTGCCTACCACAGTCCAGCACTGCTCCGCTCATCAGGTGCTAGACCAATTCTCTTTCTCAGCATAATGGGAAGTACACCCCACTGGTGGCATATCCTGGGATATAGTGAGATATAGTGAGGAATTTAGCACCCCATTTTGTGGACTAGGAGAGATCATTGTGGATGGAGTGGTTCAGAGGGAGTTGTTCATTTACCGAAGACTGGCAGAGGAAACTCTGACACAAGAGCGAGCCTGCTTTGAGCCAGTGTGATCTCAGCAGTCTGGACAAACACCGAGCAGTGCTGTCAGAAGATGAATGCTCTGTCAGGATAAGTGCCACTGTCTTCTCTCTTCTTACATTTAATCTAATTCTGATACTGCACCCATCTCTGACCAAGGCTCCTTCTCTACTATTCTCACTACAGCATGCAACATCTTCCCTCACCTGGTCTCAAGTTAGCCTTAATCCCCCACACTATTAACCATGTATGGTCTGTGTTACTTACTCGCTCACTCAGAACACCTCACTATCTTTCCCTTACCTATACCAGCGCTCAAAGCTGTGCCAGCCACTTTCAACTGTTTCAATCTCTCCCTTTCTCTCAATCCTGGAGAAAATGGCCCACACTAGGGCAGAAAGAGTCTCAGCGTAGAGACTAACATGTGCTGGATGCCAGTATCCGTGGATACGAGATATGTACAGCTTGCAGTCCTTGGATCACACCCTTGGATCATATCCTGAGATGTTGTTGCAGGGGTTAAAAGATGGAAGTCCACAGAAACAAGTGGCAAGCTGGAGTCACCAAGTACCTTCTCTAGCTTTCACATTGGGAATTCTAGGCTGTTCTAATCCTGCATGTAGTCACAAAGGAGTTTACATATTAATGAAGCAAGTCTAGACAGTAATGAGGGTGTTAATGAGGATTTTAATGGGAATGATCAAGCTATTAATAAGCTTCTCGACACTCAGTACTGAGAATCCCATCTCAACGTCCAGAACTATGTCAGAAAACATGACACATTGCTCCTAATGCTGGGAAAGGTCTTGCTCAACTTCAATATGTTTTTCATCTTAATCCATTTTGCCTAGAATCTGTGAAATTTCTGCATAGTTTTCAGAGGAGAACTATGTCTGTGGATACTAACTGAAGTGTGTACACAATTATAATCCATGAGTAAGTACTAACCAATTTTAGCACTTGCAACCTTCTCCTTAGAGACTATCTGTCCATGATGTCTGTACAATACAAACCAATTTAAAACTGTATCCAGTGCCTGGATCCATTCTCTCAACACAACTGATGTCTTCTTGGTGATAAGACCCAGGAATTTTAGGAGAAAAGTACCATTTTTCATGGTTTATAAATAATGAATCAGTTTATTTAACAGCTCTGCCGCTCAATATTTCTGTAGTTTTTGATTTTAACAAGTTATTATTTCGTTTATATCACACCAACTAATTGACATGGAATTTTATCACTATTCTTTCAATACCCTGGAACTCACTTCCTAAGAGTGTTGGTCTCCCCACCTATAACAGGATATTCATGTCACAGAGGGAGTGCAGCCATGGTTCACTGAGCTGATTCTTGTAATAGGCTTTTGTATGAGAGATTGGCTATGTATTCACTATCACTTAGAAGAACGAGAGGAGATTTGACTGAAACATAGATGCAGCGAGGATGATTCATGATGAAGGGCTTATGCCCGAAACATCGATTCTCCTGTTCCTCGGATGCTGCCTGACCTGCTGTGCTTTTCTAGCACCACACTCTCGACTCTGATCTCCAGCATCTGCGGTCCTTACTTTCTCCAGGGAGGATGTTTGTCCTGGTTGGGTAATCTCGAAACAGGGGCCACAGAGTCAAGATAAGGAGTAGGTCATTTAGGACTGAGATGAGGAAATGTGTGGTTTCTGCTGCCACGGAAGGCTGTAGAGGCTGGGGTCACTGTCTGTTGTCAACGATGAGATTAATAAGTGTTTAAGTATTATAAAGGCATCAAGAGGTATGCAGAGAAAATAGGAATATGGTGTCAAGGTAGATCATCTTGAATGATCTAACCTAAACTCAAAGAGTTGAATGGCCTACTCTTACACCTAGTTTCCAACAGCACTGTGATGTAGCTACAAGACACAGACTTGAGTGGTTCAAGAAGGCAGCTGATTGCCACCTTTTCTAGGGCTGACAGGGATAGGTAATAAGTGTTGACCTAGACAGCAATGCATTGAAAAAAACAAAATTACATCCTGGAAATTCTCATGAAGGTATCGCTGTACATATGAATACAAACATTATGCAGACTTGGGGAGTGTCATGGGGAGGTCATGTTCTGGGATTTCTATTCTCTACTCAGTATATTCAATGTTTACCCATGGAATTCAGAGCCTCAAAGCTATTGAAATAGATTTTCTTTTTGACGAAGTTAGATTTTTCTACCTGTCAAGCACCATTAATGACTTGACATGCCTTGCTCATGGCCATGAATAATGTTTCAAGCTTCAAAAGAGATTCTTAGTGTATTCAAAATGTTTAGATACAAGATAAAATTTATCTGTGTTGATTCCCCATCTTAAGGCCTGATTCCTTCATCTTACCATCAAACAGCTAGCTGAGTAATAGCACTTGTACCTCAAAGTAGGAAGATCGCTAGTTCAAGTTCCAGTGTATAAACTTGACTGTAAACCATGTTGACACTTGAGTGAGGAATTAAAAGACTGTTAGGTTAAGTAATCATTTGAAAGAGAACAAGTTGTGCTCTATGATTAGTGATGTATCAGTAAGAGAGGAGAAAAACTCTTATCCAATTGGGAAGAAGAAAATTTATGGATTCAGCAGTTTAAGTGCTACTCAAAACTATCTTCAATGTATTCACAGAGGTATATGAGAGAATTATCCTTGGCTTAAACATTAGAAACGTGAAAGTGGGTACTGTAGATGCTGGAGATTAGAGTCAAGATTAGAGTAGTTCTGGAAAAGCACAGCAGGTCAGGCAGCATCCGAGGAGCAGGAAAATCGACATCTCGGGCAAAAGTCCTTCATCAGGAATGTTCGGATGCTGCCTGACCTGCTGTGCTTTTCCACCACCACTCTAATCTTGACTCTGATCTCCAGCATCTACAGTACCCACTTCTGCCCATTCTGATGTGCGCTGCTCGGTCAAGGATGTTTGCACATGATGTGGGAGAAGGGGAAGACAGCATAATGATTCTCCAACATGAACCTAGAGCCTCAGGTGTGGAGAGATAAATGGGAAGGGGGGTGGGGCTGGGGGGAAGGCAGCTGAGAATACAATAGGTGGATGGAGGTGGGGGTGAGGTGGAGCGGATCAATGGGAAGGAAGATCGACAGGTGGAACAGGTCATGAGGACAGTGCTGAGCTGCAAGGCTGGAACTGGGGTAAGGTGGAGTGTGGGGAAATGAGGAAACTGGTGATTGATGCCATCAGAAAGACAGGTCATCCAGCCACCTGCTCCCACCACAAAACAGTGCCCCCTGACTATCAGCCACAGAAAACTACTGGATAATATGGATCTCTTCCCACACCTTGGAAGCCTGCTCTCATCTCAGGCAGACATTGATGGTGAAAGTCCACCTCGCCTCCAGTGTGCCTGTGAAACTTATAGCCGTCTGAGAAACAGTGTGTTTGATGACCACAGGCAACAAACTCGGTCTACAGGCAGCCGTGTTTTCTGTTCTACTGTATGTATGGAGACATGGACAACATACAGCACTCATCTCGAGTCCCCTGAGATATATCACCAGCAGTACCTCCACAAGATCCTGCAAATTCACTGACAAGAAATAGGCTCCAATACAGCGGTGTCTTTCGGGCCAATATTGCCAGTATTGGGACGCTGATTACAATCAATCAATTCTGTTGGATGGACCACATCGGCCTCATATCTGACACAAAACTTCCAAAACAACCTCCAATCTCCAAGCTTTGCCACATCGATCAGTTGTCATGGGGACAGTGGAAATGGTTCAAGGGGTATCCTCAATGGCTCCCTGAAAAATGCAGGGGCTAGATGAAGATCAAATGCAAGCTACAGATGGTGCGAATCCACAGTCATGGCAGTGTTTGTAGATCTGGTATTAGACTATTCAGATAGCTCAGGACCACAACATCAGAACGGAAGAAAGTCATCCTCGATCTGAAGAGACGGTGTACAAATAAGGAGGGATAAGGAAGACATCCGAAGTGTAATATGCATGTTTTAACTTTTACTGGTAGGTTTAATCATTTCCCAACTTCTCTACTCTCCAAAATTATCACTTTATTTCACATTGAAAATGGGATATTCACTTGCAAGGAGTAGTGTTAACATCAGCATTCACATATGTTTGAATAGTCAAGATGTTTCAGCTTGAGATGTGTGCTATATCAGCGTCACAAACACAGTTCTTACTTTACATCGCAGCATCCCAGGATGATGCTGAGTAAATATTAGTGACCTGCAATGAATAGTTTCAAAGGTAGGACTAAAAGCAAGACGTGTTGGAAAAATGGCACTGCTTCACTGATTTCTGAACTGGAGCAAACACAGTTTATTTTATCAGAAGCAATTCTGAAACATCTATCGGGGATTCTGAAAGGCAAAAACACCTAAAAATATATTATTTATTTTTTGTTGAATGCCTGCCAGAGCCAAGGGATGAGAGCAATTCAATGAATGTTTCATATCCTGACCTCCAAAGTATTTGATCAAGTCCTTCAACAGAATCTTGTGATGAAACTGAAACACAAATGATTTCAAGACAAAGCTATAAATTAGATTATTAATTGACAAGATAATAGGAACCAGTGAGTAGTCATCATCACTAATAGTTCTAATTGGGCAGCTGTGATTGGTTGAGTTCCCAAGAGACCAGTCCTTGAACTCCTGCTAAACATTATATGCATTGGTGACCTTGACAAAGATAATCTGAATAACTTTACGACGTTTGTGGAAAATATAAAATTATGTGAAAAAGCAGGATATCTCAAAGAGATTAATGTCACTTAAAAGAATCTGGGGACAGTAACCAGCTGAGTAGATGAATGGCAGATGGAAATTAATATTGATACAAACAAGGTGCTGCAGAAAATAAATATGATGATACCATAAAGTATAAATCAGAAAAAGACACAGCACATGGAGAAGTCATTCACCACATTACAATATTCTTTGAAAAAGCTGTCCAATTAGGCCTACTTCCCTGCAGTTTCCCCATAGCTTTGCAATTTAATCTTTTTCAAGTATTTATGCAGATCCTTTTTGAAAATTCCAATTGAAGCTGCTTCCAAAATGTTTTCAGGGAATATGTTACAGATCTCAGCAACGTATTGTGAAGCGGATGATTCTTCTCATCTTCCCTCTGGATTTTCTGCCAATTAAAGGACAGGAATGACAGCTCAGAATTACTGCTTGCAGGGCTCGAGTTAAAGTTGTACAGCAGGGAAACAGACTCTTCAGTCCAACTCGTCCATGCTAAATTAATCTAGTCTCATTTGGCAGCAATTGGCCCATATCCCTCTAAACCCTTCCTATTCGTGTACCTATCCAATGCTTTTTAACTGTTGTAATTGTACTCACCTCTACTACTTCCTCTGGCAGCATCTTCCGTACTTACATCTCCCTCTGCATGAAAAGGTTGCCCTCTCAGGTCTCTCTTAAATCTTTCCCTTGTCACTTTAAACCCATGCCCTCTAGCTTTGGATTCCCCAAATAGAATAAAAACAGATGGGGGGTTGGGAAGAGTAGTGTTGTAATATTGATTAAAAACAAAACATTCATAGCTGTGAGGATGGAAGGGAGCATCAAAAGGCCATCTGGTTTGAAGTGTGCAACACAACAGGAGCATTCACGCTGCAGCAAGCAGATGTTAGACCTACAAACAGTCACCGCCAAATGCACTATTGGTTTGGAAGCAGCAAGTGACAATCTTAGTATTGACAGGGTTGTCATTCCTCACCTTGCTGGTGCAAAAAAATCATGGACTGGAGGAAGACATCCGTGGAGTGTTCAAGTGGATTGGAAATTTGCAAAGTGAATTGAATTTGCAGAGGCATGAGGTAACACATTTCAGGAGGACCAACAAAATAAAGAAATGGTAGGATCCTAAGATGTGGAGAGGAAAGAGGCAGCTTAGAGCACACATACATGTATCATTGAATCGAGAGTGTGGTGCTGGAAATGCACAGCAGGTAAGGCAGCATCCGAGGAGCAGGAGAATCGACTTCTCAGGCAAAAGCCCTTCATCAGGAATTCATCATGTATCACTGAATGTTCAGCACTGAAACTGATCAAGTTGGCATATACAACAAAATAGCCAATACATTTAAATCGAGGAAACATTTTTAAAATTCATTCAAGGTATGTGGGCATCTCTGACTCGGGCAGTATATATTGTCCATCCCTAAATGCCCAGGGAGCAGTTATAGAGTCATAGAGTCCTAGAGATGTGCAGCATGGAAACAGACCCTTCGGTCCAACTCGTCTATGCCGACCAGATATCCCATCCCAATCTAGTCCCACCAGCCAGCACCCAGCCGATATCCCTCCAAACCCTTCCTACTCATATACCCATCCAAATGCCTCTTAAATGTTGCAGTTGTACCACTTCCACCATTTCCTCTGGCAGTTCATTCCATACCCGTACCACCCTCTGTGTGAAAAGGTTGCCCCTTAGGTCTCTTTTATATCTTTCCTCTCTCACCCTAAACCTATGCCCTCTAGTTGTGGACTCCCCCACCCCAGGAAAAAGACTTTGTCTATTTATCCTATCCATGCCCCTCATAATTTTGTAAACCTCCATAAGGTCACCTGTCAGCCTCTGACACTCCAGGAAAAACAGCCCCAGCCTGTTCAGCCTCTCCCTGTAGCTCAGATCCTCCAACCCTGGCAACATCCTTGTAAATCTTTTCTGAACCCTTTCAAGCTTCACAACATCTTTCCGATAGGAAGGAGACCAGAATTGCACGCAATATTCCAACAGTGGCCTAACCAATGTCCTGTATAGCTGCAACATGACCTCCCAACTCCTGTACTCAATACTTTGAACAATAAAAGAAAGCATACCAAACGCCTTCTTCACTATCCTATCTACCTGCGACTCCACTTTCAAGGAGCCATGAACCTGCACTCCAAAGTCTCTTTGTTCAGCAACACTCCCCAGGACCTTACCATTAAGTGTATAGGTCCTGCTAAGATTTGCTTTCCCAAAATGCAACACCTCACATTTATCTGAATTAAACTCCATCTGCCACTTCTCCGCTCATTGGCCTATCTGGTCCAGATCCTGTTGTCCTCTTTGCTGTCCACTACACCTCCAATTTTGGTGTCATCTGCAAACTTACTAATTGTACCTCTAATACTCGCATCCAAATCATATATGTAAATGACAACAAGTAAAGGACCCAGCACCGATCCTTGTGGCACTCCACTAGTCACAGGCCTCCAGTCTGAAAAACAACCCTTACCACTACCCTCTGTCTTCTACCTTTGAGCCAGTTCTGTATCCAAATGGCTAGTTCTCCCTGTATTCCATGAGATCTAAACTTGCTAATCAGTCTCCCATGGGGAACTTTGTTGAACGCCTTACTGAAGTCCATATAGATCACATCTACCGCTTCTCCAATTTAGAACATCAACTTTTAGATCTGGTCTATTCTTTTCCATCACAATTTTAAAACTAATAGAATTACGGTCGCTGGCCCCAAAGTGCTCCTCCACTGACACCTCAGTCACCTGCCTTGCCTTATTTCCTAAGAGTAGGCCAAGTTTTGCACCTTCTCTAGTAGGTACATCCAGATACTGATTCAGAAAATTGTCTTGTACACACTTAACAAATTCCTCTCCATCTAAACCTTTAACACTATGGCAGTCCCAGTCAATGTTTGGAAAGTTAAAATCCCCTACCATAACTACCCTATTATTCTTACAGATAGCTGAGATCTCCTTACAAGTTTGTTTCTCAATTTCCCTCTGACTATTAGGGTGTGTATGATAAAATCCCAATAAGGTGATCAGCCCTTTCTTATTTCTCAGTTCCACCCAAATAACTTCCCTGGATGTATTTCCGGGAATATCCTCCCTCAGCACAGCTGTAATGCTATCCCTCATCAAAAATGCCATTCCCCCACCTCTATTGACTCCCTTTCTATCCTTCCTGTAACATTTATATCCTGGAACATTAAGCTGCCAGTCCTGCCTATCCCTGAGCCATATTTCTGTAATTGCTATGATGTCCCAGTCCTATGTTCCTAACCATGCCCTGAGTTCATCTGCCTTCCCTGTTAGGCCCCTTGCATTGAAATAAATGCAGTTTAATTTATTAGTCCTACCTTGTCCCTGCTTGCCCTGACTGTTTGACTCTCTTCTATTCTCAACTGTACCAGTCTCAGATTGATCTCTTTCCTCACCATCTCCCTGAGATCCCCCCCACCACCTTACTAGTTTAAATCCTCCCGAGCAGTTCTCGCAAATTTCCCTGCCAGTATATTAGTCCCTTTCCAATTTAGGTGCAATCTGTCTTTCTTGTACAGGTCACTTCTATCCTAAAAGAGATTCCAATGATCCAAAAATGTGAATCCTTCTCCCATACATCAGCTCCTCAGCCATGCATTCATCTGCTCTATCCTCCTATTCCTGCCCTCACTAGCTCGTAGCACTGGGAGTAATCCAGATATTACTACTCTCGAGGACCTCCTTTTTAAATTTCTGCCTAATTCTCTGTAATTTCCCTCAGAATCTCAACCTTTACCCTTCCTATATCATTGGTTCCAATGTGGACAATGACCTCTTGCTGGCCCCTATTCCCCGTGAGAACCCTCTCTGACACATCCTCGATTCTGGCACCAGGGCAGCAACACATCATTTTGCTTTTTCTCTGCTGGCCACAGCAACGTCTGTCTGTACCTCTGACTACAGAATCCCCTAACACAATTGATCTCTTGGAAGCCGATGTACCCCACATTGCATTAGAGCCAGTCTCAATACCAGAAACCTGGCTGTTTTTGCTACGTTCCCCTGAGAATCCATCACCCCCTACATTTTCGAAAACAGCATACCTGTTTGAAATGGGTATATCCACAAAAGCGTCCTGCACTAACTGCCTACATCTCTTACCTTTCTTGGAGTTAACCCATATATGTGACTGTATCTGAGATTTCCCCCCTTCCTATAACTGCCATCTATCACATACTGTTGCTGTTACAAACTCTTCATTGTTTCTATCTGTCTCTCCAACTGATCCATTTGATCTGATAAAATTGTTATCCAACAGCATTTATGGCAGATATAATCCGCAGAAACCCTTAAACTCTCTTTAAACTCCCACATCTGACAAGAAGTATATATCACTGTACTAAAGGCCATTTTCGCTCCTTCACAATTTACAGACCCAGAAAATAACGCCATCTTATTCCTATACAAAACACCGCCCCAGGTTAAATTAATAGTTATGACTTATATTTTAAGTTTAATCAAGAGACATATCTCCAAAAACATATAATTAAGAAAGAACCCACTCTACTCACTACTGCAGCCTTTCTGTTGGACACACTTAAAACAATGCTTCTCTTATCTGGTTCTGTGCTGTGAACTTCGCCCAAACAGTTTCCTCCAAGATTAGTTGTGAATTTCACTGTTTGTTAATTTTCCCAGACGGACTCCAATGTCCAGTGATACATGAATTCAAAACATCAAAAGAAGTAACTGTGCAGGTTCTCTCCCTCTCTCTCCTGCACTGACCTCACCATGTGCTTACATAGAACATAGAAGAATACAGCGCAGTACAGGCCCTTCGGCCCTCGATGTTGCGCCGATCCAAGCCCACCTAACCTACACTAGCCCACTATCCTCCATATGCCTATCCAATGCCCGCTTAAATGCCCATAATGAGGGAGAGTCCACCACTGCTACTGACAGGGCATTCCATGAACTTACGACTCGCTGAGTAAAGAACCTACCCCTAACATTTGGCCTATACCTACCCCTCCTTAATTTAAAGCTATGCCCCCTTGTAATAGCTGACTCCATACGTGGAAAAAGATTCTCACTGTCGACCCTATCTAAACCCCTAATCACCTTGTACACCTCTATCAAGTCACCCCTAAACCTTCCTTTCTCCAATGAAAACAACCCCAAGTGCCTCAGCCTTTCCTCATAAGATCTTTCTACCATACCAGGCAACATCCTGGTAAACCTCCTCTGCACCCGTTCCAGTGCCTCCACATCCTTCCTATAGTATGGCGACCAAAACTGCACACAATACTCCAGATGCGGCCGCACCAGAGTCTTATACAACTGCAACATCACCTCATGACTCCGGAACTCAATTCCTCTACCAATAAAAGCCAGTACGCCATATGCCTACTTCACCGCACTATTTACCTGGGTGGCAACTTTTAAAGATCTGTGTACATGGACACCAAGATCCCTCTGATCATCCACACTACCAAGTATCCGACCATTAGCCCAGTACCCCATCTTTTTGTTACTCTTCCTTTGTCTGTTCTTCTCCCTTTCAAAACTGATGTTGTTTTGACTTTTTTTTCCAAAGTTCCAAGACAATGCAACAGCATATGAAACAGTAATTGCTGCTCCTGGAATTCGAGGAAATCACCTCCAGCACCTAAAATACTTCAAAAAAGGAGCAGCTGTTACAGCCAGAAAATTTTCATTGACTGTGGAAAGGAGGACTGCAGATGTTAGAGATTAGAGCCGAGAGTGTGGTGTTGGAAAAGCACAGCAGGTCAGACAGCATCCGAGGAGCAGGAGAGTCAATGCTTTGGGCAAATGCCCTTCATCAGGATACCTGAGGAAGTGCTTTTGCTTGAAACATCAACTTCCTGGCTCCTCGGATACTGCCTGACCTGCTGTGCTTTTCCAGCACCACATTCTCGACAATGACATATGGATGAGGAAGAACACCACTTTGATTGGAACAACACAACCATCCTAGAACAAGCCAAACAGAGATATGCACGAGAATTCCTAGAAGCATATCATTCCAACCGGAACCCTATCAGCAAAAACATTGACTTGGATACCATTTACCAGACTCTGATAAAAAGAACAGGAAATGATGTAACCACAGGAAATGACATCACCAACCCTAGAAAGCTCAAACATATAAATAGAAAGTGGGCTACACCATGAGTGCTTCCTTCAGAGGCTCATGGAAGATGTTACCTAGTATGGCGATGAAACATCTGAAACAAACCTAGCTCAGTGAGCAAACCTACATCCAGATGGACTGTGGAGTCAGACAAGATAAGGCTGGCAGTGAATCAGATTGGTTTTTCCAACAATTAACAATGGATTCATGGTCATCATTAGATTCTTAATTCCGTGTTTTTAATTGAATTCAAATTTCACTCTCTGCCTTTCTAGGATTTGAACCTGGGTCCCTAGAACATTATCTGGGTTTTAAGATTTTCAGTGCAGTGATAATACCACTAGGCCATCATTTCCCCATATTATAAAATTATTTTGCATAGCTATACATTGTGACATATGTTGTGTGATTTATATACATTAATATCATTTATTTTAGCATTTGGGTTTTGAACTAGTTACATGTGAGCTTTGTTTATTGTATATGAAGGGACAATAATTAAGTTGTCAGCCTTTCTAGGCTATGATTTTAAGCCAATGTCAGAGAATAGGTTACTGGCATGTTCTTGGAGTGATAATCCAGTCTGTTTGTATAGTGAGAGTTTTATGATCTGAGAGAGTGAACATTGAAAGGCATTTGCTTACTTTTGATTTAGAAGAATTTAGAATTAATATTTTGCTCAAGAAAAACTCATTGATTAGAATGTGTTCAAAGAAAATATGACTCGTTTTACATTTAAGCACAATTTCTCCTAGGGAAAGGAGTTAGTTCAGAACAGTTAGAAGATAATTTACCTCATAGAATCCCCACAGCGCAGAAAGAGGCCATTCAGTCTCACAAGTTGCACTGACCCTCAGAAGAGCCTCCCAACACTATCCCTGTAACCCTGCAATTACCATGGCTAATCCAGCTAGCCTGCACTTCCCTGAATATCACAGGGGGATTTAGCATAGCCAACCCACCTAACCTGAACATCCTCAGACTGTGGAAAGTAACCAGTGCAGACATGGGAAAAATTTGCAAATTCCACACAGTCATCAAAATAGGTCCCTAGTGCTGTGAGGCAGCAGTGTTGACCACTGTACCACCCTCAGTGTAATGGTTTTAATTTGAAAATTCAAGGCCGGAGTTGTTTGGTTACAAACCTGAAGGAGTGACTAAAAGCTAAAAATAGTTAAACATGGCTTTGTAAATAACCCAGCATTGCATACTTAAGTTTCAGTGAAAGATCATTGTATTAAATAAATTAAAAATGATATGTTCCTTCAAGCCAGGTTTCAATCTAGGATCTGACCTGTCCTATGGTAATAAAAATTGGATAACAACAAGATATGCAGTTAATTAAAGGGGTTGATTTATGTTGATTTAGGGTTGATGCACGGTCATGCTGCACAGAGGAAACATTGCTCAGTAATATTGTTCAAGTATGCTATGGACTCGTTTCTAGACCTGCATGCTAATACTCTGAGAGCATCCAATTCAATTTGGAACCTAGCACACAGCCTCAGGTAGATCAATTATCCTGGCCTGATCCGATAGACAGCTCAAATCCCATATCCCTCTCTAAGCTGATGCTTAAAGTATAACAGGTTATGAGGTTATGCTATTAGTGTATAACACAGGTTGTTGTGCACAGTTCTGGTCACAGCATTACAGCAAGGATGTCATCACACTAGAAGAGCTGCAAAAGAAGATTGTGAGAAGATTGAAGGAATGCAGAAAGATTGCTTTTTTTGGAACAAAAGACGCTGAGGGTAGATTTAATTGAGATGTATCAAATTAAGTGGGGCCTTGATAGAGTGGATCTGAAGAATTGATTCTCCTTAGCAGATACATTAGTAATCAATACTTTAGATTTGAAATAACTAGTGGAAAGATTGGAGGGAAGTTGAGGGAAAATGTTTCTTCACCAAGAGGTTGGGTTCAAACTTGTGATTGTGACAGCGACACTCATTGCATTAAAGAAACAATATAATATGTAATTAAGATGCTTAATCAACAGAGCTATAGATTAAGAACTGAAAGCTATGATTAGACCGACAGTTTCTTGCAGCAGAATGGATACAATGGACCAATTGGCCTCCTTCTGTGTCATAAATTATGCAATGGTTCTATGTTACCTTCAATTTTCACCCTCTTCTTAGCAGCTCTTCCAGCAGTGGAACCGTATCTCATTATTTCCTCCACCAAAATAATTTTAAATATATCTCCTAAAGTTCCCTTAGCCTTCTCTTCTCTAACAAGAATGATTTCCACTTCTCCAGTCTGTAAGTCCAACTTCTTATCCCTCATATCCTCAATCAAATCCGCGCTGAATCTTTCTAGAATGCTGTTAAGTAGCGTTTACTGACGAGTGGAGGGGTGGTAGTAGTGGGGAGGGGGTGCAATGGGAATTGCAGTAACAAGAAAGAAAAATGTCAGGCTGCAGAGGAAAAGGTGACCCCCATCTTCTCATGAAAGGCTGGAAAAACATTAACACAACATGCCGCAAATTCAAACCTAATCCCTGATTTGTCAGTGCATGCTTTGTTGAACCACTGAAATGTAGGGGTAAGGGCCCATCGCAGGAAGCAAATGATGTTGAAAGAATTTTGTGTGAAGAGTCAATTCAGGCTGCATTGATTTCAACACAGCAAGGTTCCAATAAGGAAGATAAGCGCCTCAGATGACAAACTTGAAGTGTAGTTGTAAGAAGAGCTGAAGTTTCAGTGGCATAATGACATGGGGGAGGTGATGATAAAGGC
This sequence comes from Chiloscyllium plagiosum, assembly GCF_037043375.1. Taxonomy (NCBI): domain Eukaryota; kingdom Metazoa; phylum Chordata; class Chondrichthyes; order Orectolobiformes; family Hemiscylliidae; genus Chiloscyllium; species Chiloscyllium plagiosum. The sequence continues at coordinate 23,537,918 of NW_028270172.1, forward strand.
AGTGATGTGGCTAATGCCAGTTGAAATTTAGAGACTCTGGCCAATGTTCTGAGGATATTGGCTCAAATCCCACAGTGACATCCAGTGGATTTTGCATTTATCTAATAAATCTGGACTTAAAAGCTAGTTTTAGTGTTCACAACCATGGAACCAATATAAATTGTTCTAAGAACTAGTTCAAGAATGGCCTTTTGGGAAAAAGGCCTGTCATCCTTACATGGCAATGTGGTTATTTTCTAACTAGCCTCTAGGCGAAGGGAAATTGGTGGTGCACATTGAAGTTTTGACTAAATGGCAACAAAGCTCATACTCATGGAATAATTTGTTCTTGAAAAAAATATGAGGCAACACAGAAAAGAATTAAAAGGTTTGGAGGTGTGTCTGGATGTGAGAGGCACATCACCCATTAGCTTAGAGACTGTTATTCTACCCAAGAGTGTCGGAGAGCTACAAGAAGAGTTCTACCTGATGTGAGATCCAGGTTTATATTTTGAATGGATTTGGATTTCTTGAAAGTGAAGAAATTCTGAAGGTTAGGGATGTACAAAGGTAAGCATTAGGAGTGATAAAGGAAACTAAACTTCTTGAAGGTAACAGAAAGAAAGTGACAGTGCCATTTGAAATCAAAGTCAAAGTACTACGGTTGGAGTACCAGTCAGTGTTATTCACTTTTCCCCAAAAATCACTTGTGAGACATGTCTGACTGAAAGACTGATGCATAAACTCCACCTGCATCTGGAAAGGCACCGAAGGCAAGAAGTGATTGCTGTTGTTTAGACTTGTGAGACTCCTTCAAGAGTTGAAGCATTTGACAAATGGAAAGAAATGGGACATTCATTGAAGCATCAAAGGACAGAGAGAAGATCAATATGCAGCAAATCAGGCGGTGAACTATGAGATATCTAGGGTATTTGGAAAAATGTCAAAATTGCTAGTGAATTATACTCTTGTAGATTAAAGTTATGATCCTTCTACCAGTGCATGAATGCTTTCATTTTTGATGTAAGGCTTCAAAGTAGAGGCTTTCCTGAATACCAATGATGTAGCTACCGCAGATATCCTCCAACTATTGCCACTTAAAACCAGCCTTCTCTCAAAACATGCACCCTGCTAGAGGCTGCAAAGATCAATAATGCAAACCGACTATTTATCTCAATCAGAATATTATGATAACGGGGTTTCAATCGGATAGTTAATGCCATGGGCCAGGAATTCCAAAGATATAATACATAAAAAAATGAAACGCTATAAGTACGCAGTAGATCTGACAGCATCCTTCAAGAGAGAAACAGAGTTAACACTTCAGACTCATGGGCCTCCACCCAAGTACTAAGGGAGGAAAAGAGGGTGGAGGAGGAAAATAAAGAACAAAAGGCAAAGTTTATGATGGGACGGATATGTATTTTGCCTGATGGTCATTACTGGCACCCAATGCTGTTTTCTATTTTTATCGTATAGATAAGGCTTGCCTGAGGTAGTTTACTATCACATTGACCTTTGGCTTTGTTCTATCTTAAGCCTACTTAGGTATTAGTGGTGGGTGATAAACCACTATGGAATATCTACAAAGGAGGTACTGGTCTTAGATATCAAACACACAAAAACATAAACCCTAGGAATTGGGAAATCCTAGAAGGAAGCAGGTGGCCTCCATTTTAATTGTTAGGAAAGGCCCACTTGTGGCACAGCAGTAATGTCCCTATTCCTGGATCAAGTTCAAGTCCCACTTGCATGATACGATCAAGAATGCTTAGGTCAAGGATTTGGTCAATAGACAGGTGTTATCCTTTGAAGGGCTTTGCATTCCTTAAACTTGAAGCCCCCATGTTCTCAGAATAAAGCACTTACCTCACCCACACCAGCTGGAGTCGCAGCCATTTTCTCCCTCATTGTGCACCAGTTAATTACAACAGTCCCATTGGCTGCTACTGTGGCAGGGAATTACATGCTCAGCCTTTCCATGTTGGTAAACCTTTAAACATCCCTTTAATGGTAGTCTAGATTAGAGTGGTGCTGGAAAAGCATAGCAGGTCAGGCAGCATCCGAGGAGCAGGAAAATTGACGCTTTGGGCAAAAGTCCTTCAGCAGGAATGAAAGCAGGGAGCCTCTGGGGTGCAGAGATAAATGGGTGGAGGGTGGGGCTGGGGAGAAGGTAGCCAAGAGTACGATAGGTGGATGGAGCTGGGATGAAGGTGATAGGTCAGAGAGGAGGGTGGAGCGGAGAGGTGGGAAGGAAGATTGGCAGGTAGGACAGGTCATGAGGATGGTGCTGAGCTGGAAGATTGGAACTGGGGTAAGGTGGGGGAGGGAAATTGAGGAAACTGGTGAAGTCCACATTGATACCCTGGGGTTGAAGTGCTCCGAGGTGGAAGATGAGGTTTTTTTTTTAGATTACATTACAGTGTGGAAACAGGCCCTTCGGCCCAACAAGTCCACACCGACCCGCCGAAGCGAAACCCACCCATACCCCTACATTTACCCCTTACCCAACACTACGGGCAATTTAGCATGGCCAATTCACCTGACCCTGCACATCTTTTGGACTGTGGGAGGAAACCGGAGCACCCGGAGGAAACCCACGCAGACACGGGGAGAACGTGCAAACTCCACAGTCAGTCGCCTGAGGCGGGAATTGAACCCGGGTCTCAGGCGCTGTGAGGCAGCAGTGCTAACCACTGTGCCACCGTGCCGCCCACTTTTCTTCCTCTCGGCATCGGGTGGTGAGGGAGTGGCAATGGAGGAGGCCCAGGACCTGCATGTCCTCAGCAGAGTGGGAGGGGGAGTTGAAATGTAGAGCCATGGGGCAGTGGGGTTGATTGGTATGGGTGTCCCGGAGATGTTCCCTAAAGCGCTCTGCGAGAAGGCGTCCTGTGTTAAAAATTTGCCCCTCATGTCTTTTTTCAATCTTTCTTCTGTCCTCTTAAAAATATGCCCCCAGTCTTGAAATTCTCCAGACTAGGTAAAAGACACCTGCCATTCACTTTATCTACACACCTCATGATTTTATAAACCTGATTAAAATCACCCCCTCAGTCTCCTATGCTTTAGTGAAAGAAGTCCCAGCCTGTCCAACCTCTTCTTGTAACTCCAACTATCCATTCCTGGCAACATTCTGGTAAATCTCTTATGAACTACTCTAGCTCAATAATATCCTTCCCATAACAGGGTGAGGAGGAGGTCTGCAGGAGCAAGCGATGAGCTGGAATTGGCAGGTACCTGACACGCTCTGACTTTCATGCGGGAATTCTCAGCATCTAGTTTCCATCTAGTGGATCTGAGACTTACTAATAATGAGGTGATAATGATTGATAATTCCCTGTTAATAGTCCTCTCGGCACAGCGTCCCGGGTTTAGTCGAAAAGCATGACTTGTCACTCCCAACGCCGAAAAAGGTCTCACTCCACTTCTCACACAATTTTCACCATGGCGCATGCCATTCAGGACCTGGGAAGATTCAGCCCTCTGTATTAACTAGCAATCATTTGCCATTCAAAGCAAGCTTATTGGATCACTACCTAATGTTTTAGGCAGAAAGGAATTTAAACCAAGTCAATGCAGTGTCCTTAAGAAATAACCCATCTCATCCTGATATTGTTAAGATAAATCAGAATCCCAGCCCTCAGGCTCTCTATACCCAGCCTACAGTGCAAAATCCAGAATTCCAGGTGAGGTTTGACCAAATCGCAAAGCAAGTGAGCCAAGTCTTCGCACTTTTTACATTTCAGCCCCTTTGAGGTAACGACCAGCCTTTCCAATAGTGTTACCTGTTCAGAACTCAGCAGGCAGGAAGTTCTTGATGTACTATTATCCACAAGCCCAGCTGGAATGCAATATAGCTGTCAAGTGAGCTGAATTAGAATAATTGCTGATAACCTCCACTCCCCCCCAGTCGAACAGCTTGCCAACATACTATGTGGGCTCACACATGCAAACCAACAACTTGGATCAGACACAGATGACAAGCAGCAACCCAAGGAATTGTATCACAGTCGGAGGTTGTTAGTGGTGGTGCTTTCTGGGCTGGAGAATGTAAGGAGAGAGGCACAAGAAAGGAACAAGGCAATTTTATGGAATGCAAATATTTCTGTTTTATGATAGCTGCAGAAATCCAAAACAGTGATACTTTTCTGGCAAGACACAACTCTTCAGCCCAGAGATGTTTCTACAATTGCTACTAATCGATTGTGAGGTGAATTGAAATGTCAGAATGCTTTGGCTTAAGGCAAATTAAACAATGCAGGGTTTCACTCTTTTAAATGACATCTCGTTCACATAGTTATCGAATCCTTACAGTGTGGAAGCAGGCCATTCGGCCCATCGACTCCAACATGACCCTCTGAAGACCATCAAACCCAGACCCACCCCATCCCTGTAACCCTGCATTTTCCATGGCTAATCCATCCAGCCAGCAAATCCCTGACAGTTATGGGCAATGTCATACTGGCAATCCACCTAACATGTACATCTCTGGATTGTGTGAGGAAACTGGAGCACCCAAAGAGAACCAAAGCAGACACAGAGAAAATGTACAAACTCCACACAGACAGTTGCCTGAGGCTAGAATTGAACATGGATCCTTGAGGCAACAGTGCTAATTACTGAGCCACCATGGCACCCCCTGTACTTGAAAGGAGACCATGCTGAGTTAAAGTACTGCACAAGAATTTTGATGTGAAAACAGCCACCAAATGTACCGTGAGAAAATCTACCCTTTTATGCTAATTTTTTTTTGTTGTCAAAGGAGCGTGTGTAAGCACAAGTATATGAGTCCCACCTGCTCCAAAGATGTGTAATAGCATCTCTGAACAGGTTGATGAGAAAAATATCTATAAAACTCACAGCAAGAATGTCTTTTTACTTCAAGGGAGTGGATAGATTTTTTGAGTGTGAGAATCATAGAAGTTGAATGAGCATAAAGTTAGACTTTTGGCAGTTTCCCTTTGACCAAAGGATCATTGACCTCTGGAAGAAATGCATGGTTTGTACAGTTAGTGGAGATTCATTGCAAATGTTCAGTAAGAAGCTGAGCATCTTCTGAGGGTGGCATAGTGGTTAGCACTGCTGCCTCACAGTGCCAGGGACCTGGGTTCAATCGCAGCCTTGGGTGACTGTTTATGTGGAGTTTGCACCCAGGTCTGCATGGGTTTCCTCCCACAATCCAAAGATGTGCAGGTTGGGTGTTAAATTGCCCATAGTGTTCAGGGATGTATAGGTTAGGTACATTTGTTAGGAGTAAATATAGGGTAGGGGGAATGGGTCTGAGTGGGTTATTCTTTGGAGGGTCAGTATTGGCCATAGGGCCTGTTTCCACACTGTAGGGATTCTATTGCTACAACAGGCAAACTCATAGTACAGAGGTCTTGTAGGATGTTGTGCAATGTATCTAGTGATCACTGCTGAAATGTGTTTTTGATACAATTCTAGATCAGAGTATAATTCTTTTTACCCTTATTTGACCAAGGCTTTCTTTGTCATCTCTCATAGGAGATTTGATGACTGTTGCTAGGGAGTTACTCAGAAGTACTGACCTTATCTTAGGAGGGATGTCATTGTATTGGAGATAGTTCAGAGGATGTTAACTGGATTGATTTTAGAGATGAGGGGTTTGTATTATGAAGAGAGATTGAGCAGTTTAGATCCATACTCTCTGGAGTTTAGAAGATAAAAGGAAATCTAATTGAGGTATACAAGGTGCTAAATGGGATTGACAAAGTAGATGTAGAAAGGATGTTTCCTCATATGGAACAATCTAGAACGAGAGGTCACAGATCTACAACAGAGATGAGAAAAAGCTTCTTCTCTCAAAGAGTCAGGAAGCTGTGGGATTCACTGCTCCAGAATGTGGTATGTACTGAGACATGGAATACATTCAAGGTGGGAGAGACTTTTAAATTGTCATGAGTTGAAGATAATGGAGACCAGGCAAGAAAGTGGATTTGAGGCTGAGATGAGATCAAATGTTGGAGCAGGCTTGAGGGGCTGAATTGTTGACTCCTCCTCCTACTTCTAATGTCCTTATATTGTTTAATTGTAATGCCAACTGAATGGAATAGACTTGATGGGCAACAATTGGCCATTTACTGTCTGTCCATTTCTTATGTGGGTGTATACATGTATGTAGCTGTGTGAATCTGTATGTATATGTGCATATGAAATGTGTGTGTCTCTGGATGTGTGTGCCTGTCACTGTGTATATGTATGTGTATACATGCATGTGTGTATCAATGCCTGTTTGTCTGATCATGTGCATGTGTATGAGTCATCTAGCAATTAACATCAGCCAGTTATATGTATATATAGTGTATAAGGATTCTGATTATACAAGAAATATATACAGTACATAGGTAGACCAATACAATAAATTTGAGTTTCTATACTTAAATAAAATACTGAAACCTTAAATGATGTTTTGGGCCGTGTGTTCCAAAATCAGAAGGCTTTAATTAATAAGTTACAATATAAGTAATAGGATTGTCATCTCTTGACTTGTCTTGCCTTCTTTCAGAGATTTATAAATCTGCACAATTCTTTATGACAGAGAGCTATTGAGTCTGATTCATTATGTGTATTAAAAGCAGATTTGTAAGCAGCAAGGGAATCAAGGATTATGGCGGAAAGGCAGGAAAGTGGAGTTAAGCATAATCAGCTATGACCTCATTGAATTGCAGAGCAGATTCGATGGTCTGAATGGCCTTCCTCTGGTCTTATGTTCTTATGTCTTAAGGATTTGACTAGTCTAATGCACTTCTTGCCAGCCTCCCACATTCAACTCCCTTTAACAGCCAGTCAGGCAGCATCTGAGGAGCAGGAGAGTCGACGTTTCGAGCATAAGCTCTTCATCAGGAAGAGCTCATTCCTGATGAAGAGCTTATGCTCAAAACATTGACCCACCTGCTCCTTGGCTGCTGACTGACTGACTGTGCTTTTCCAGTGCCTCACCTTTTGACTCTGATCTCCAGGATCTGCAGTCCTTACTTTCTACTCATCTGGAGATACTTGTTCACTGTTAAGATTTGGCATGGAGAAGATGTCATAGGTAACAATGAGAGCGTGATGGAGCATCACTCTTGGTGGAAGGTGGGTACTGTTGCAGAAATTGCAGGGTGGCACATTGGTTAGCACTGCTGCCTCACTGCGCCAGGAACCTGGGTTTGGTTCCACTCTCGATCGACTCTCTGTGTATTTGAAAATTCTCCCCACGTCAGCGTGGGTTTCCCCTGAGTGCTCTGGTTTCCTTCCATTGTCTGAAGACATACAAGTTAGGTAGTTTGGCCATGCTAAGTTACTGATGAGTTCCTGGTGAAGGGATTTTCCCTGAAACATTGATTTTCCTGTTCCTCGGATGCTGCCTGACCTGCTGTGCTTTTCCATCACCATTCTAATCTTGACTCTAATCTCCAGCATCTGCAGTACCCACCTCCACCATGCTAAGTTACTGCATAGCGTCCAGAGATGTTTAGGTTAGGTGTGTTAGCCATGGGAAGTACATGGTTAGGGTTGGGGGATGGGCCTAAGTGGGATGCTCTTCGGAGAATCTGATTGGACTTGTTGGGCCGAATGGCTGTTTCCACACTGTAAGGATTCTATGAAATAGAGTGAGTGCAAAATAGCAGAGAAAGGTTGGTGGCACGTAACGTAGATGAGCAGAGAGGGTCAATGACTTTCTTCATTCCCTGTTGGGAAATCCTCCAGATGCCTGAGACTGCAATGACTGAGCTAGCAACATCAGACAAGGCCAGCAGAGTCTGACTGCATGACATCCTCTGCCAGTTCTGAGGGAACAGGACAGCCCTGCTTTACAACACCCTGCCCACTAGGACATCCAGGAGCCTCTCCACAAAATAGAACACTAATCTCTCCCTGTCTGCCATGTCCAGGGAAAACCTCAGAGCTTCCTCAGGGTAGCTCCGGACTGACAGTGCCTGCCTAGGGGCAGAGTAGGCTTTTAAAGGTGGCACAGGCACAGAAGGTGCAGGTCTTTATTTCAGATTTCCAGCATCTGCTGTGTTTGTTTTGGTTACTAGATATTTGAATGAGGCATTAGAGTTGACCGACGCTATTTCAGAAAATCAGTAAAAGGATTTAGGGATAAGATACAGGAGGAAGTGTGCAGAATGGCCAACCTGCTACACCCTGGACACTACTCCTGTCCAATGACACTTCATGTGAATCTATACTGTAGTTTCAAAATTAGTCTGATATGGAGTATGAGTCAATTTCCCATTGATTCGATACGTGATTGGACATATTGGATATACATTTGAAAACACGTACCAACAGATTCAAAATGCCTTCACCCTCACTGTAATCAGACGTCTGAATGCAATGCACCTCTCATATATTAAAGGTGATATTTCTGGGCACTTTCTCTGTCGCTGTAGCACTATATTCTGCATTCTGTTCTATTACCATGATCTATTTATGATTTTCTTGGATAGAACAGCATTATAATACTTCCCATTGTATCTCTGTATATGTGACAACAATAACTCAAATCAAATCAGATCTTTTGGCCCATATCCACTGAGTAACAAGTTGTTCTGGGAATGGCCCATAGTCCAATGGGGCCAAAATCAAATTGACTCCGGAGAGGTCGGGTAATTAGTTAACAGGGTGAGGTACACTCTCACAGGATCTTGTGGCATCGTTGTGCTCAATCAATGTTGTAGTAAATGCAACTTACCTCTTGACAAAGGTATGTTGTAATCAACTAGTTCCCCCATTTCAGGCGATGATTACTTGTGTATATATCCATATATAAGGCAGAATACAGACTCTTTTCTTGTATGATCCAATAAATGTGAGATAAAAATGAGTTAGAATGTCTTGTTACTTGGCACATTATTGTGACAATGCTCAGGAAATCTGTAGCTGCTGGTTAGCAATATTTAGCGGTAAGTCTGCAAACTATTTTTCTTGCCTATCTGTTGACCTTACAAAGCATTTTCCAATTGACCTACATTTCAGCCCTGTCCCCATCATATGCCATCTCTAAATCACCATATGAAAGTATAATACGCTACATTTCATACTCAGTATTTATTATCTTCCTGCATCTCATTCAATCACTCATTCACTTTTCAACATTAAAGAAAACATCTACAGCATCTCATTCCTATAATGGAACTGACTAACAAACCCTACTTTAGCTTAGAATGACCATGAGCAAATTGAACAGCAGATCTTGATGCTAAATATTCCTTAGTTATCACTTAGATTCAGCATCAGCAATATACTAATAGATCTTAATAGATCATCATGCATGATACTTTTTGCTTTTGTTTGCTTGAAAACTAGATATTTGAATGAGGCATTAGAGTTGGCCAATGCTACTTCAGAAAAGCAGTAAAAGGATCTGGGGATAAGATACAGAAGGAAGTGTGCATAATGGCCAATCTGCTACACCCTAGATACTACTCATGTTCAGTGACACTTTGTGTAAATCTAATCTGTAGTTTCAAAGCTAGGCTAATGTAAACTATGAGTCCATTTCTCATTGATAGGATACATGATACATGATTGGACTTATTGGATATAAGTTTGAAAACACGTACCAACAGAGTCAAAATGCCTTCATCCCCATTCTTATCAGATATTTGAAAGCAATGCACCTCTTGTTTATTAAAGTTGGTGTTTCTGGGTATTCTCTCTGAAGCTGGAGCATTATATTCTGCATTCTGTTCTATTACAATGATCTGTTTATGTAAGGTATGACTTGCTGGCATAGAACACAAAACAATACTCCCCATTGTATCTCAGTAAATGTGACAATAATAAATCAAATCAAATTGTTTGGTGCATATCCTTTGAGTAACAAGTTGTTCTGGAAATAGCACATAGTCCGATGCTATTTTATCTTGATTAAGTTATTCCAGCTTAATTGTGACTACTGTATCTAGTTTCAGAGCTCTATACCAAGAATCTAATGGTACAATGAAGAAAGGAAAAGTCAAATAGATAGTTAGGCAGAACTCAAAACTGCAATACCAAAAAAAGTCATTAAGAAAAGAAAAATGACATTTAGATTTAGATGTAGATGTTCCTGTCACGTGCATATTGAAGAACGAGTCATTATGCTTTACCAACCAGCAGTTATCAGTACTGTTCATCCTTCCAGAAACTGTTGAAGATGTAAAGAGTTCCTTTTCAGTTAGATCCAAATGCACTCAGAAAGTGATTGTCAGCTGTGCCAGCAGAGGGCCAGGTCAATCATTCTGCAGCAGACTGCTGCTGTTTCCATTAACCTATTACTTAACTAGTCTGTGTACTGTTTTATTCGGATTATAATTGGGCTAAAGGTCAGTCCCCAAGTGCAGTCGTTTTAAGTGGAAATTAATCCTTCATCACGTTTAATGTGACACCATTAGAGGCAGATCACGGTACTCTGAGGCTTTCTGGGTCTCATCGTAAATAAAGGAAATTGGTCTGCATCAAACTTATCACCAGACTCCAGCATGAAATATAGATTTTATTCTCTTTTACATCCTTCATTATACAACTCGCTGAAAGACAGTGCAATTACATCCCCTTCAGGTGAATTTCACTGTGATCATCACTAATTCTCTTCTCTCACAAAGTAAATCGGAATGAGCAAAATTCTCACTTTTCTTCAGTTCAAGTGTTTTTTTGAATAGAAGTAACAAGTCAGTGTTTTAATGAAAGCTATTTCATTTTGCTTCTGGTCAGAGCCACTGAAAAGTGAAGAACTATTGGGCAGAGGCTGCTAATGTTAAAGTATGTTTATACATGACCAATTCAACAGCATTTTGGGGTGGAGTAGACATATTTAGTGATTGTAACATGCTTAATAACAAAATTAAATTTACTTCACAAGTAATTATCAAAATATAAATGAGTTTTAAAGCATTTATGATCCATGATGGTAAATATGTTTCAAACCCACATGATTTAAACACAGGTAGGGAATCCTACATCTGAACACCTCAGGACTAACTGGCTTTTGGAGAAAGAATGTTTCTGTTTTGGGGTCTACATAGTCCTTTCGGGTCTGCTCAGGCCATTTGGGAAAAATAAACACTTTCAGGTCCAGTCAGACAGGGTAGGTCTTTACTGCCCCACAATGGGCCTGAATTCAGCATTGACATGTCTGCTTCCAAAAAGACCTTAGGCTTTTATATCTTTTCTTTTTTTTTGCCAAATGGCTTTTGAATGCCCAACTTGTAATGTTGCCTTATTAGACGGAGCTCCATTGATCACATTGGAAGATCTATCTCTGTCTGCTCAAGAATGTTGCTATTTCTCTCTCTTTCTCCCTTCTATCTCTCTCTCTCTTTCACTCACACACACACTCCCTTTCACCCTCCATTATGCTCTTTTCCTCTCTGTCATTGCTTCAACTCAATGTTTTTGACTTGCTGTCTCTCATTTCACATTTTTTTTGTTTAAACCCTCTCTACTCTAAATTTTAACTCTCTATGTTGCAGTCTAATCTTTCTTTCTCTGACACTAACTTTGTCTCTATCTCTCTTCCCATTTCTCCACTCTCAACCCATTGTCTAATCTCTGTCTATAACTCTGTTTCCTCTCTCCCTTCCCTTATCACTCCACTTCTGCGCAGTTTCATGTTCCCTGTGTCAAAACTCTTCTCACTCTCTCATGTTATCTCTACTTCAATCTCTATTCCACAAACTATGAACTTTTTGTTTGAAGCAATGACATATACTCATAAAGTAACTTTAGCACCAAGTTTACTAAACATTCATGACTAAAATCTTCAGTCTTGATCTCCTTTTATTGTATGAGCTTCATTCTGACCTGACTATCTGAATAACATTGTTGTTACTCAGTTGATTATTTCCAAACCCTCTATTCATGTCACTGTCAATTTCAATGTCCAGTTCTCTCCATCACCCTATTTTTCTAAACATTCAGAAGGAATTGAAGGAGCCACTTGATGAACCATGCAATATTCTTCTACTTTCCTTTTTGTAACCACTTCACATTTCCAGTGGGTTTTCTGTTCCCACCTGGACTGAACAAGAGTAAAGCTAATTTTAAAACTGCTGAGAAGCAGCAAGCACACGCACAACATGGAAAACCTGCATTGATTGTTGTTGCAAACTGGGTGACACTGCACAATCTGATCAGCTGCAACTGGGCAAGTCAGATAAAACTGCAGCAAGACATATATTATTTGAGGAGAAAGTGTTATTTGAACTGACCCCAGGCATGCAGTTTCACCCTCACTACTGCAGAATTCCTACTCAGAAACATAGACCCTATTTCAAACGGAATAGTAAATTCCCAAGCTCCTTATTTAACAACAATAACTATTGCAATGCAGGTGACAAAACTGAAGAAAACACCAGATGGTGTGCTGCAGAATGAAATGTCCTTAAGGACACCCAATGTCAACAGAAACATTCATAGCACAGCAAGCTTCTATATATTGTAACATTAAACATATATATTTTCTCTCACAATACCTATTACAGGCTAACATTGACTGAATCTGAATGGGAGAAAATTGTACAAGTAACTTTTTTTAGACTTGCCCTTGCCCATTTAATTCCTGGGAGATTTTGCGCTGAAAATTGTTGTAAATTGGACTTAGAAACAATGGGGTAACCTCTATGGATATCTGAGACCAGCGTTAGCAGACAATGCATCTGTATGTCTTCTTAACATAAAATGCTTGAAAGATTATGAATTAAACAACAAATAAATCTTAAAACTAGGAAATATTAGAATGATGAATTCAAATCAAATGAGGGACAAAAAACAAAATGAAAGGATGAAAAGACTAATTGGATTATGCCAGAAAGAGGTCAGAAGTAACTTTTTAAAAAGATGTAATTTAATGTTTTTCTTCCAAATTCCCAAACTCAAGTAAAAACTGAGGGAATGTGATGCCTGTATTAATTAATTTGAGAGCCAAATAAGTTGGTTCAGAATAATTATGATTTATCATATTGTTAAAAAGTATTCTGAGACTTTGATGGACAACTTCTAATTTCCCATGACGAAGTTGATTTGTGCTCATATACAACCACTTCACATTGCTCAATGCATTTAAATGGCAAATCTCAGGCAGCAATTTGTGGATTTTTGCATTTAGCTATGCATCTAATCTTGCTTGAAGTTACTGTGTTAATTGTGCATAAAATATGCTAAATACTGATACTGTTACCAGTAGTTTCAAAGGTAAGTCTAATATATATTTAGCTCAAATAAGAAGTACTTATTTGTATAAAATAAAGCGAAATGAAACAATGTACTGTTTCATAGCTTATAAGATGAAAACTTCATACATATGTGTGATGGGTAATGAACAGGAAACTGCAGTCCATCCAATACCCTTACTTTCTGTGCATTTGATGACGTGGAAGACACAGCAGCAGTGAACAAATAGACATTTCACTGCATAATACTGGAGCAATATTGCTGGACTCAGAACTTGGGCTGGAGTGTTTGTTCATTATTTTGGAAACCTAGTACCCATTCATGAATGGATCAGAAGGGTTTTTCTAACCTCTCATTGTTCATATGTTTACATGACAAATGAATTCTTCAGTTATAATAATTTATTCTGAAGTGAAGAAATGCTTATGTTCATCAGAACTACACCACAGTTGAATGATCAAAAGGAATTGATGGAATGAGTTCATTGCGCTTTGTCTGACAGAACACAAGACAAACTTAGTCATAGAGTCATAGAGATATACAGCACAGAAACAGACCCTTCAGTCCAAGCTTTCCATGGTTGACCAGATATCCTATATAAAGCTGGACCCAATTGCCAGCAAGTTGCCTATGTCCCCCTAAAGCCTTCCTATTCATATACCCATCCTAATGCTTTTTAAATATTAGAATTGTACCAGCCTCCACCACTTCTTCTGGCATCTCATTCCATACACGCACTACCCTCTGCTTGAAAATGTTGCCCCTTAGGTCCCTTTTAAATCTTTCCCCTCTCACCCTAAACCTATGTCCTCTAGTTTTGGACTTCGCTACCCCAGGGAAAAGACCTTCTCTATTTACCCAATCCATGGCCCTCATGATTTTGTAAACTTCTATTATCACCCCTCAACCCTGAACTCTGACAACTCTCCAATTCTGGCAACATCCTTGCAAATATTTTCTGAACTCTTTCAAGTTTCACAACATCTATCTTATAACAGGGAGACGAGAATTCCATGCAGTATTTCAAAAGTGACCTCATCAATGACCTGCACAGCCGCAACATGACCTCCCAACAACTATACTCAATGCACTGTCCAATAAAGGAAAACATACCAAACGCCTTCTTCATCATACCATCTACCTGCAACTTCACTTTCAAGGAAATATGAACCTGCACTCCAAGGTCTCTTTGTTCAGCCACACAATTTTCAGAACCTTACCACTAAGTATACAAGTCCTGCCATGATTTGCATTTCCAAAATGCATTATCTCATATTTAACTTAATTTAACTTCATCTGTCACTCCTTGGCCCATTGATCCATCTGATCAAGATCCTTGGCAAAAAGATTCCAATGGAATTTGTTCTCCTCTAACTTTGCAGTTTGAAGTAATCCTTCTTTCTTTATGCTCCCAGCACAGAGCTGCCTGTGTCAGGAACTTGATCCATTTAGAACAGGGTTCCATTCCTGACATTGTTTGAGTGAAAAGGCCAAGGAGTAACCTAGAACTCCTTCTGACATTCTGTGTATTGTCCTGGACTATTGTGAAGCAGTAAGGTGCAACTGCAGAGACCTTTCTGTGCTCTTAAAAATAGATGGAGGCCTGAGACTAAGTCCTAGTGTACCTCACAATGCTCCAATGATATTACTGTTGAAAGCTCAGCTATGTCTCCGAGAGCTGGTGCTGTTTTACAATGGGTTTCTCTGTTTGGCTGAGCTCAAGCCAGATGTCAAGATATTTCTCTAAGCAATATTTATTACTGCACAAGATGATTGTGCAGTAGAGCTCTCCACCTTCAGCCACTTTAGTTGTATCTTTCTCGCAGGCTCTCTTTCACATGAAATCACAGATACATCACAGTAGAGGCTCATCTGCAAATTATTTAAACCCTACCTCCATAGATGCTCCTGTGGCATCATTGACTACCTCCTTCTCACAGGAATTGTTTTGTCTTTCTAAATTATGGCCATTGTACCTTACCTTTTTTTAATAAAAGAAAACATCCCTTTTTACTCCACTGTTAACATTCTTTCCATGCCTAATAGTTTTCTAAATTTGTCTAAGCGGATTCACTGTGCTTCGAAAATCTCCTGTCCGTAAAGTTGGTGTTCTTGTACATGGTTAGAAATCAAACTCATCACAGATAATTTGAGCTTGTCAACCACAGTCTCAGTTTCTTTTTTAATGCACGTTGGATTTTAATTACTCTGAAAATTAGCGATTATAAGTCCGGCATCACATTCCTCAGTTATTACTTGAGTTTGGCAATTTAGAAGATTAAAATTAAATCTTCAGGGTTGACTCTGATACATGGATCTGAATTTACATCATTGCAGTCTGTAATTTTCTCCAGTTCCTGGCCTTAGTTTGAACTCAATATCCTGTGCAGTCCTGTTCAAAATCAAAGCTATTGATCCATGAGTTGTTTGATTTTCTGAAGCATGGATTATGTAGTAGTAGAATTAGCTTTTATTAGCCTCCAAGAAGATAAGGAGGTAAGTAACGTATTTCCAGTGTTACATATACCATTATGTGCAGTATTTAGAGGAAAATTTGAGGAAAAAGAACATCTTCCATTTAATAATTGGTCCCTTTTCTTGAAACACCCTTTTGGATCTCCATTTGTGAGGAAAGCCATTTTGACAACACATCTTACACTGTGGTCTATGATGCCTCAGAATAGTTCTATTTATTTGTGTAGAACACAGTATCTTAAACTGACTGGAATGCAGAAGTAGAAGAACCAGGAAAATGTCATACCAAGTGAAGGAGAGTTACTAGGAAGTGTAAAGAATGCAGGATGGGTTATGAGAACTGATGCACGGGAATCCATGATTCTCTATGTCTTGTTGCAGTTTCATTTTGATTGACTGACTAAAACACAGGAACCAGTCTTTGCAGGGAGAAGATGAGGGAGCATACCAATATGAGAGAATGTCCAGCAAGATCAAGTCCTCAGAGGTCCTGATAAATTTAACATTTGTGCTTTACCATAACACTTTACTTCCATTTCCCAAAAGACAAATGGACAGTTAGCTGGCTCTTGGACCAGAAAGTTAACAGTTAGAAGGCCTCAACCATGGCTCATGGAGAAACAGCCTGAAAGTGTTTGGGGCAGGGAGATAGCGATGAGGACTTGGTTGGAATCAAGGCGAGGGAAGCAGCAGCATTTAGGAAATTGGGAAATAGAGATCAGGATTCGAGTTAGGTTTCAGGGTTCGGCTTAGACAGGTGGGGAGGTCACCATTTAAAGCAAAGGGTGACATATGAGGAGAGGACAAGGAGAGGCTGAGCCATTCAAAGCGAGTCTGGTGGTGAGGTGGGAAGGTATTTTTAGGTTGGGTGCTGCAAAAGGCAGTTACTTTCCTGAACCAACAAGTTCCACCTACATTTCACTTCCAGGTTTCCTGCATGCTAGAAAATCCATGGTGAGTTAAATTTAAATCAGACTTCAAATGGAAACAAAGCTTTATTCAAATGTTTTACCTGAGAATCCCACCTTGACTGGATTGTTGCATATCAATGCAAAAATGGTTTGCAGGCATGCATTCAATGAGACGTGTTATCAATGTGCCCTAACAAAACTGGGATCAGGAGGCAAACTCTCCTGTGTGTGAAGTCATACTTGACATATAGGAAGATGGTCATGATTGTTGGAGGCTAGTCATCTCAACTATAGGACATCTCTGCAGGAGTTCCTCAAGGTAGTGTCCTAGACCTAACCATCTTCAGCTGCTTCTTCATCAATGACCTTGCCTCCATCATAAGTTGATAATTGGGGATGTTTGCTGATGATTGCACAATATTCAGCACTAATTTTGACTCCTCAGATACTGAAGCAGTCCATGTTCAAATGCAACAAGATCTGGACAATACCCAAGCTTGGGCCAACAAGTGGTAAGTAACATTCACACCTCACAAATGCCAGGCAATGACCATCACTAGTAAGAGACAATCTAAACACTATTCCTTGATATACAATGGTGTTGCAATCACTGAATCCCCTAGGAGTTACCAAAATCCAGCGGACTCACCATATAAAAGAGTGACTACAAGAGCAGGTCAGAAGCTAGGAATACTGCGGCAAGTAATTCACCCCTGACTTCCCAAAGCCTGACCCACCATCTACAATGCACAGACAGGAATGAGATAGAGTGTTCCCCATTTGTCTGCATGGGTGCAACTCCATCAAAACACAGTAGCTTGACACCATCCATCATAAGGTCAGAAGTGGGGATGTTCACCGATGATTGCACAATGTTCAGCTTGACAACATTCAGGACAAAACAGCCCATTTGATTAGCACCACTCCTTCCATCACCAACACTCAGTTACAGCAGTGTGCACTATATACAAGATGCACTGCAGAAATTCACCCAAGATCGTCAGGCAGCATCTTCCAAATTCACAACTACTTCTTACGAGAAGGACAAGGCAGCAGATACGTGGGAACACCAGCACCTGCAAGTTGCCCTCCAAGCCACTTACCATTCTGACTTGGAAATATATTGCATTCCTTCACTGTCGCTGGGTCAAAATCCTGAAATTGCCTCCCTAATGGCATTGGGAGTTAACCCACAACAAGTGCAGAAAATACGGAGATATGGCATTGAGGGTGAGTTGGAGGTTTGGATTAGGAATTGGCTGGATGGAAGAAGACAGAGGGTAGTAGTTGATGGCAAAGTTTCTTCATGGAGTGCCGTCACTAGCGGTGTTCCGCAAGGATCTGTTTTGGGACCATTGCTGTTTGTCATTTTTATAAATGACCTGGAAGAGGGGTTAGAAGGTTGGGTGAGCAAGTTTGCGGATGATACGAAAGTCGGAGGATTCACTTTGGGAAGAATAACAAAAAGATGGGGTACTGGGCTAATGGTCGGATACTTGGTAGTGTGGATGAGCAGAGGGATCTTGGTGTCCATGTACACAGATCTCTGAAAGTTGCCACCCAGGTAAATAGTGCGGTGAGGAAGGCATATGGCTTACTGGCTTTTATTGGTAGAGGAATTGAGTTCCGGAGTCCTGAGGTCATGATGCAGTTGTATAAGACTCTGGTGCGGCCGCATTTGGAATATTGTGTGCAGTTTTGGTCGCCATACTATAGGAAGGATGTGGAGGCACTGGAACGGGTGCAGAGGAGGTTTTCCAGGATGTTGCCTGGTATGGAAGGAAGATCGTATGAGGAAAGACTGAGACACTTGGGGCTGTTTTCATTAGAGAAAAGAAGGTTTAGGGGTGACTTGATTGAGGTGTACAAGATGATTAGGGGGTTAGATAGGGTTGACAGTGTGAACCTTTTCCCGCGTATGGAGTCGGGTATTACAAGGGGGCATAGCTTTAAATTAAGGGGGGGTAGATATAGGACTGAAGTTAGGGGTAGGTTTTTCACTCAGCGAGTCGTAAGTTCATGGAATGCCCTGCCAGTAGCAGTGGTGGACTCTCCCTCTTTATGGGCATTTAAGCGGGCATTGGATAGGTATATGGAGGATAGTGGGTTAGTATAGGTTAGGTGGGCTTGGATCGGCGCAACATCGAGGGCCAAAGGGCCTGTACTGCGCTATATTCTTCTATGTTCTATGTTCTATAAGTGGCGCACAGCACTTCAAGGAGGCCGGTCACCACTACCATCTCAAGGACAACTAGTGACAGGGAATAGATGCTGGCCCTGCCAGTGATGACCACGTTCCCCCAAAAGAATCTTTAAAAATGTGCTCCACATACCTTTTAACTTCTAACCATATTGCTCTTCAGCATGTCGCTGAGTTGATAGCAAACTCACAGTCTTGTGTGGAATGCGAAAAGTCAATCTCAATCTGAATATCTGACCATCCACTCAGTCAGGAAACATTTACCACTCAGTACACAAAGAATGTTTAGTCTGAATTTCAAACCTCTACCCCATCAGCTAACCATTGTTAAGCCCAGGTTTGCAACAAATGCAGAAGGAAGGCAAATATCCCACAACAAAATGAGGGAACATCAGACTTAATATTTATTTTCGAAACCTATTAAATGGAAACGAATCAGGTTATCAGCCAGGCAAGCCTACGTACAGCTGCTTGAGATTGTTACATAGAAAATTGATTAGTGGATTGCACGCATTCTACGTGGTTCATTATAGCATGTATTGAAATTAATTGAAATGTATGAAAATGAAATACAAATTGACATTAAGTGCTTTAACATATCCATTCCTGTAGAGCAGAGAGGCAGACAGAAATATCAAAGTTGATACAATGGAAGTTGGCAGCACAGCAGGGATTCTGGAAATTTTGTTCTTTCTGTATTAAGGCCACAGGATCAGATGGAACGTTAGCTTTACATGTCACTTGACCTCACTCTCTACTGACTTCATTCAGTCTTTCAGCTTCTTTACAGCTGGAGTGCATTTTAAAAAAACCTCTGTTGGATTGACAAACTGTCTGAGAATCTCTGGGATCTTGTGGTCGACTGTAACCATTAAATGGGATTCCTGTGAGAAACCATAGGAGTTTGTTTGTTTCTGGCCCACCTCACTGCAGATGGGTCATAGCAACCTTAACTGCTACACCTATCACCATGCCTCTGTTCCAGCACTGGGCTGGCCTAGAATAGCTGGTGGATTGAGGCAGGGAATTATTGAATGGAAGTTTGAGCAGGAAGTGCTGGATTAGGGTCTTGTGGGATTAGAGAAACATGGCTGCTTGTCCTCAGCCTATAAAGTACAGACGATACACTCAACCTTTCAAGGTTACTCCCTAGGTCATTTTCTGACATGCTTCAACTCAGTGGCAAAATGTTATTGACTTCATGACAAACCTGTGCCTCAGCTGGTATCAATCTCTCTTGGAGTCAGATTGCAGATTCAACTCCTACTTCAGCCTCTGATTGATAAGTCTTGCCTGACATTCCAGTGTAGTGTTGAGGGAGAATCACATTGTCAGAGATGCCATCATTGACTAAGACATTAAATTGTGGCCATGTCATTCTTCCACTCTTGAAATTTAAAACAAAAATCTATAGCAGGGTTCCATAAAAGTCAGAACTACTCTCTGGTCTCCTGGTCACTATTTGTCCCTCAAACCACAGTTAAAAAGACAGACAGATAATGAAGTGGTAATGGCTGCTTTGTTTTTCAGTACTGGAATTGTAGTTACATTTCAAAAGGACTTCAATGTCTATGAGGAGATTCAGTGCATCCTGAAGACATTAATGGTCTCATAGAAATATATAGAACAAAGTGTTATGAAGTTGAAGGCATGGACTGTACCTTTAAGAGAGAGTGAATGCTGTTTGGAACTGAGAGCTTACAAGCACCTCTGATATGACTAAATGACAGTCTCAGAGTATACTGGAAAATTGAAAACATGGAACATTTGGCCGTGAAATGGATACCTGGTTGACAATAATACAAATCAGTTTAAAGAATACCCCAGGATAGTAAAACCTGATCAAGTTTGAATTTATTGTTTTGCCAACATCAAACGAATGAGATGGTCTGATGTTGGGGATACAAAAATGCAGGCATTTTGAAAATTAGAGACAGAGCAACTGCCATCAACAAAGATCCAAGAAATTGGTTAACACTCTCTATCAAAGGTACATTTTCGTACAAAACATATTCGCAGTAAAAACAAAGAGGATGAATCAGCCATAAGAAGAAAAACGCCAATGATGACAGCAGCTGTGTGGTTTTGAAATTAAGCTGATGTAATTTTAATAAGTGTATTTTTGGAAGAGCATACTGATTTTTTTTTCTTGCTTTTTTTATTTTTTAATTTTTTTTTAACCCCCACACTACCGCCTAACTGCGGTAGTGCTTTTTTTTCCCAGCACCCATGGTGTGTGTGTGCAGGTGTGAGACACAGTGAGAGACACATCGTGTACAAATCTTTATTCAATTTTCCCCACCAGGAAGATAGGAAAACACCCGAGTGGCCAGTGACAAACACTGCCCTTCACATCAAAGGGCAATGCTGTGTGATCAAACAGTGAGAGGGAGGGCAGGGACTAAATCAAAATAGAGTTGGAGGGGGAAATAATGCACTCCACTCCCTGCGGCGCCCACCTCTCCCTGAACAACTCCAGGGTGTTGGTGGCTACCGCGTTCTCCTTCTCCAAGGACACCCGGGCCCTAACGTAACCGCGGAAGAGGGGCAGGCAATCGGCCCTAACGACCCCCTCCATGGCCCGCTGCCTGGACCTGTTGATGGCTACAGCATACTGATTATAGAGATGGAAGCAGATTACAAACAGTTAAGTGAAGGGAGGGCTTAGAGTTGCGAATAGTTGTGTTTTTTTAATGTTCACTTTTAGAGTTACAGAATAAATTGATGTTATTTTCTTTAAATAGTGGAATTTGGGAGTTCACTATTACATATATTTTAACAGATTACGAGGTGAGGTGAGCTTTTCTGGGTGTTTGGTTTGATTAACAGAAAGGTTCACCGCTATGTCATAACAGAAGGAAGGAGACCCAATAGATTTGCCACTGCCCTGAAAAGCAAGGTAAAGCTGAACGTGATGAGATCCAGATGATTCTGTTTTATTGATAGAAAATTATATTTTAATCTCATTTCTGTCAGATTGAAGCAGATGTTTATTGCAACCATTAGCATCTCATGGTATCTATCACCTCTGCTCATGTGTAGTTCAGAGTAAGAGTTATTTGATTATTACATTATCACCAAACCTCCTTTGTCTGTAATGTTTCTAGAGCCTGTCTAATGATCAGTAGCAATGGATTCACTACTGCAGATTCCATCCAGCTGAGATAACCTTTTCAGTTAACAAGATGGTTTGTAGCATAATAAGAGCAACTACATTATGAGGCAGTCATAATTACTAGAATGGCCAACAATGTATTAATTACATGTGCTCCCAATGAAGGCTAAAGTAGAACTCCCTAACAGACTGTGACATCAACAGAATGTGTGCAGCTCAATGTAACTTCAATACCAGTATTTTTTCTGATCTATTACCTTATATAATATCTCCATCCACACATGTTAGCCATTGATACAGTTATGAATAAAACCATCTTACATTTATCACTGTCTCCCGCTTTACAAATGCAGTTGGTCAGGATGTTTCACAATTTTCCATATAGGCACTCTCTTTGAATGTCGAAGAATATTATGTTATTGCTAGAGGGTTGTTGAAATTGCTTCTGGATTATTTCTCTGCTGGAGAATCTTTTATCTTTTGGTTATCCTTCACAAAGAACTTTGGATCCTTGTGGACCATATTGTTGGGTCACTCCCTTACCTAGAACATCCTATATTGCCTGAATTCTATTCACAGAGTAACTTCCTGGTTAGTCATGATTTGGAGGTGCCAGTGTTGGACTGGGGTGGACAAAGTTAAAAATCACACAACACCAAGGTATAGTCCAACAGGTTTATTTGGAAGCACTTAGCTTTCGGAGTGCTGCTCCTTCATCAGGTGGTTGTGGTGTATAAGATCGTAGGACATAGAATTTATAGCAAAAATTTACAGTGTGATGTAACTAAAATTATATATTGAAAAAGACCTGGATTGTTTGTTAAGTCTCTCATCTTTTAGAATGAGTATGTTGGTTTCAGTTCTTTCATATGTATATCCCAGAACTTCTTTAAAGTTACATTCTCAAGTGAAGTTTAATAGTAAGTGCAATGTTGGCCCAGATATTGGATTGAAGGTGTGAGGTACCATATGTGGCACTCAGGTAGTTACCCCACAACAGCACATAGAGGATTTTTAATCTTATTAATGTCCACCATGTATGACAGCTGTCCTGATGAAACACATGTTTCTGTTTCCCTCAAAGTTAGGATTTCTCATAATTGAGCAACCACTTTCAAATTCGAAAAGGTAGTCACTTTTTATTAGCAATATCTTGAATGCTAAAACTAGGCATTTTCTCTTCTTAGCTATTGGTGTGGTGGCCATAGAGCCACAAGCAGCTGATCTGCATTGAGTTGTTGATATGACTTGATGCTTTCACCTACCCAGGATGGTTGTTTAACTGATGAAATGAACTTTTCAGACACTCAGTCATGTTGGTAAAGGATTGCTGCTTATTCTGCACCTTGTCTATCACTGGCATTAGCCATTCTAGTTCAGAAACAGAAGAGTGAACATTTCCACCAGTCCTGTAAAGATTGTAGCTTCAATGTCCAACAGTGATCTTAAATAATCCTTTTTTTTTCTGCTTGGTTCCATTTTATGGGGGAGCTCAGTGAAGTCTTCTGCTGTTGGCTTCTTGACAGACTGATCGATCACAGTGCAGTGTTTATGCAGCTGTGTGCTTCTGAAATAGTTGTTCTTGGGAGGTTGTTGATCTCAAACTCTCCTGATGAAATTGAAAATGAGACCCAGGAACAGGCTCAGAATTGAAGTTGATTGATTGTGAACATCTTCAACTCTGTTATGTAAATTCTATTATAATGTCACCAGTAGCATCCTTATGTGTCTATTCTTCTGACAGCTATTCCACTGGTGCCATGTGGTCTTATCTCTTAACTTGTGCTCCTTCAGCCATGGTAACTAGTTAGATAGGACAGTAATGCTTGCTGTATCAAGGACGAAATCAACAGGATATCCATTATATCAGAAATGCTCTATCCATTCAGGCTCATTTTTGTTTGTTAGTTCTTTATTTACTACCCCAGATATCTTTACCAATAGATTTCTCAAGGTGGTTCAGTTATGTAGATCTCTTTGCATTCATGATCACCAGTATTCTGGCTGTTCCAAAATGGTGACTTATTTCTGCACATTTTCTGGAAGTGATCTACAATATTGCAAATGTAGCATTCATTAATGATTATAGGACATGGTCTAATTCCAGAAGGGGAAGAAAAATTAAGAATGACACATGCTGTTCCAGCTCAGCTTGTATACTTCAAAATGGAACTCCAGTGTGACCAAAGCATTCATTTCCAAGTTTTAATGGTTTTGTAAATTTTCCTTCTGGGGCCTGTGAATTTTTGTTATTCCAAAGTGCTGATACTTTTGTTCTACATCAGGTGTTTGGATTGTTCTCTGTATTGGTTTGTCACATGCCTTTTTAGCATGTCCAAACCTTATGAAGTGGATGGATTCTGTTACTTTTTGAGGTAACCTTAGTCTTCTCTAAGAATCTAGATCAGAGTGGTGCTGGAAAAGCACAGCAGGTCATGCAGTATCTGAGAAGCAGGAAAATCGACGTTTCGGGCAAAAGCCCTGAAGCACAGCAGGTCAGGCAGCATCCGAGGAGCAGGAAAATCGATGTTTTGGGCAAAAGCCCTTCATCAGGAAGGGCTGATGAAGGACTTTTCCCCCAAAATGTCGATTTTCCTGCTCCTCGGATGCTGCCTGACCTGCTGTGCTTTACCAGCATCACTCTGATCTAACCTCTGGTTTCCAGCATCTGCAGTCCTCACTTTTGCCTTCTCTAAGAATCTGTCCATTTTGGTTTCTGCTTTCTCCCAAATTAATTCTTCTTTAGATTCTAAGAAATCCAACAAAGCTTCATTCGTAATGCTCGCAGCAATTCTGTCTCTCATGCTTTCTGATTTCATAACTTTGCATTCAGGTTTTCCATTAATCAGTGAATGTCATTAATTAAATTATCTGTGGATTCTCCTGGAAGCTAAATTCTTCTATTAAGTCTGGCTCATTCAAAAGTTTTATTTTTCCATGAACTTAAGTAATTATCAAAAGCTGTTGGAACATCTTCAAAAATGTCTGTACTG
Organism: Chiloscyllium plagiosum; assembly: GCF_037043375.1. Taxonomy (NCBI): domain Eukaryota; kingdom Metazoa; phylum Chordata; class Chondrichthyes; order Orectolobiformes; family Hemiscylliidae; genus Chiloscyllium; species Chiloscyllium plagiosum. Next base: position 23,562,755 of record NW_028270172.1, read on the forward strand.
TTTTTGATACTTTGTCTGTTAATAACATTACCCACAGTCAGACTCAATGAATAAAACAGTGCACTAACTTGCTCAGTTTCAGTTTTCAATTTGGACACAATGATATATCTTAAGAATTGGCACCTCCACAAAGTCCAATGTTGTTGTTCTACGTGGTCCTTCTCTGTTGTGGAATCTATAAAGAAACATGACTCCTTCCATTTCTTCACAAATGTAGGTTAATCTTACTGATGGTTAGGTATTTTAAACCTTAAAACTTGTTGTTTTACATCTGCTGTACCTTCAGCTTGTTTTCTTGTATTGATGAATGTTGTTTTAAATTGAATGACTGTAGAACCTATTAGACTTCATCCTACAGCTATATAGTTATAGGTTTTTATTTTCTAGTCTTTTAAAATTGCAATACTATAATATTATGTTAGTTCTTCAATAAAGTCTTAAATTGTATTACTGAGTATGCTTTCATAATTTAAATGCTTTCAAACACTTTAAATACATTCCTTTTTAATACTGTATCATTATACCATTCACTAGATCTCCTTTTTCAAGGATGCCTACCACTTCTTTCCTGCCTTCTGCAGCCATGTCATCCTTCTGAAGAAAATGGGGAGTTTTCTGCTTTCCATGGGCTGAAATGTCAAGGCCCCTCTTCTACACAATGTTTTACAGGATGTTCTCCGGTTGAATCTGTAGTAAATGTTCTACCAAAATCCTGATTTAAGTTTTGTGTTCTGGTTCTTTTAAACCTTATACTTTTCCTGACTTTGCTTCTTTGGCTGAATTGTTTCATTAAATTTCTTTAACTTTGTTCATATTAACTTAAATAAATTTTGAGTTCTTCTCAATTGTATAGACCTGGTCTAAATTCATGTTCATGTCCTTGCACTGTTTCTTGCACTTATATCTTGTGAGCTTAAGATTGCTGGCAGCAATACTCATTGTCAGAGGAGAGATCCTTTCTCATCTTTGAGTGTGTTTTCATCATGTTCCTTATTCGCTTAGAGATCTCGAATGTTACCTATTGGATTCTTCAGTTGATCTTGACAGAGAGGTCTAAAGTTTCCATAATTTATAAGTTTGGCTGGGTTTTCCTCTCTTTTTCTTAGCCATAATTCCCATTCAGCACTTTTTACCAGCTTCTGAATGAAGTTTTGCCTTCAAAGTGCTTACCATGCCTTTTGCTGCTTCCACAGTTGCTGCTGCCTTGTTTTGTGGATTTATCATGTTTTAGTTGCTGTCTGTTTTGTTTTAAAGCAGTGATGTCCTTAAAATGGTGACCTTACATGCTCGAAGTTTCTTCTTTTCATCTGGGTTTTCTTTGACTTCTTCTTTTCGTGTTGGGGGTCAGACTCGTACTTTTGCAGCCCTTTGGTAGTTCTGCAGAAAAGTATCGAGTGGTATTTGTTTCCTCTGTTAGTGTATGGTTCAGCGTTGGGTTGGGATTGAGACAATTCATTGTCACTAACCTACTGTGCCTGTGTTTTGTCTAGGGCCAGACTGATAGTCAATGGTAGAGGATACACAAGGGCTTATGCCGGAAATGTCAACTCTCCTGCACCTCGGATGCTGCCTGACCTGCAGTGCTTTTCCAGCGCCGCACTTTTCGACTCTGATCTCCAGCATCTGCAGTCCTCACTTTCTCCTAGTCGTGGATACGCAATACACAATCTTTACAGAAAAGGCATTTTTCTTCATCAACAAGACATTGCGTAATAGCAGTAAGTACAACTATGCTGCACCTCAGGCATAATTAGCAAGCTGTATAGAATGCATTTATTCCCTACAAAATCTGGTGTAGAACACATTATCTCCACCTCCAGACTGTGTGTGATAGCAACAGAATGTGGTGTGTTGACTATAACATGAAAATTAACTCCATCAGACCCATTACCTTATATGACAGGTGGTCATGCTGCTATATAATATGCTGCCAGAAGCCTAATGCTTTAGGGACATGAGTTCAAATCCCACCACAGCTGCTGATGAAATTTAAATTCCAGTTTCAAGAAAACAGCTCACCTTCTCAAGGGCAACTAGGGATTAGCAATAAATTCTGGCCCAGCCAGGGATGTTCATATCCCACGAATGAATATTTAAAAATATTCAATGAATAAAATGTGGAATTGAAAGTTGGTTTCACACCATGCACCTATGATCAATTGTTGTGACAAACTTTCCGGCCCACTGAGTGCTCTCGGGATGGAAACCTGCCATCCATATCCCACTTGGCCTAGATACAATTGCAATTGTGGTTGACTCTTAACTGCCCTTTGAAATAGTAAGGCAAGACACCCAGTTCAAGGGCAATTAGGGATGGATGTTATTTACTGACCATATTAGTGATACACACATGTCTTGAAACATTTGAAAACATACACTAACAAATACAAGAACAGATTCTTCCCCACTGTTATCAGATTTATGAACGGGCCTCTCATGTATTAGAGTTGATCTTTTTTGGCACCTTCTCTGTAGCTGTAACATTATATTCTGCATTCTGTTCTACTTACCTGATGGACCTGCATAAGGTATGATTTGTCTAGACAACACACTATATAATACTTTCCACTGTATCTTCGTATGTGTAATAGTAACTAATCAAGTGAAATCAACAAATAAATAACAGGCTGGGTTAAGTTAGTTCCTGAGCGCCATCCTCTCCACTTCTATTGCACTATCCTTACCACTGCAACACCCCCCAAAATGTTTGAAGAATGTCTTCTTATTCCACTAGATTAACTAAAGATTTTTCATACAGATTTGTCACCAACACGTACCTATTCTCAATCAGCTCTTTCACTGATCATCTCATTCAGACTAACCATTAAGAATTGATGTGAGATGCAGAACAATGAAATCACTGAGACATTGAAGAGCCCATTTAAAGATAGAGCATGACGCAAAATAAATGATATTAGAACCCTCATGCGTGAAATAAAATGTTTATAAGTGAACGCTCCCTGTCCCATTCTAAATCTACGCTGATGTCTACTCTTACCTGAGAAATCTATTTCATAGGAAGCAGAATTATAATTCCCACACCCCTTGGCCACCCAGACTCAAACATTTAAATTGGAAGAGTTCAATTGCTCTGATAACCTTTATGTTGATAAAGAGAAATAAATAAACACCAGCAAAAAATTATATCCAAAAAATAGAGGGAGATTTGATTCAGCAAATCTAATTTTACCCAGTTCCCTTGGATCACTTTCATTTCATTTCTCTATCTACCCCATAAATGCTGGTCTAATTCTGAGCTGCAGATTTAGTGAACAAATCAGAGCAGAATGCCCCTGCAAAACATAAAAGTGCTTATTAATGGCCCTGCAACAGAATTTTCACTGGGATATTCATTTCCGCAGTAACCACCCTTTCATTACAGAGGAATAGCATTTCTCTCACCCCGTGACTTGTGGCTGGATGCACAGCTCTGCATCACCTCACTGCAATGCCTAAGGACTCTTATTATTCCTGTGACACATTATCCATTTGGAGAGCCTGCAACTGCCTTCATGATGCATCTTATGCAATAATCTTAAAGGCAAAGAGAATTCTGTCACTTTGAGTGATTGGTACTTTTCCTTTAAACGTACTGGGGTTATTTTCTCTTTGGGGGCTTTCTCTTACTCATCTGTCTTTGTATCCATGCAGTTTTCTGTCCTTTATTTCAAAATGTTTAAAAGGCAGAGGAAAACCCTCACTGAATTTTACCCACCACATGTTTAAAACATGCATGATCCCAATTTTACCATAGGCGCATCAAACCGAGAGGTTTGGCTACAAAACATGACTTCCTAAATATAGACTGAAACAAGCTAATAACCCATCCATTTCTGCTTTAAGTGAAAGAAGGATTTGCATTTATATAGTGCCTTTCATGAGCACCAGATTTCTTAAAGAGGTCTACATCCTGTGAAACACTTCTGAAGTGTACTCACTGTTACAATTTAAGAAAGATGGGCGACAAACTTTCACAAACAGAAGTGTAAGGCAACCAGTTTTTCTTTTCCTTTGATGATTTCTAAGTGTCGGGCAAAAGCTAAATTTCCCCAAGAGTTGGCCAAATGTCTCTTCTGGGGAGTTTCATGGAAGATTTCTCTCTGTGAGATCTGACAAGTTTTCTCACACAATTTTATGCTGCTCTCGTCACTTTGAATGTACCACCCACCTAGGTCTCCACACTCATGTGAACTTGTGCTCACTGATGCCAGGACTTTCTGCGTATTTTAAAATTCATTCATTTCTGGCTGGGCCAGGATTTATTCCCCATCCCTAGTTGCCATTGTGAAGATAGTGGTGAACTCCCATCTTAAACAGCTGCAGTCCATTTGGTGTACATAGATCCATAAAGTTGTTAATAGAGAGTTCCAGGATTTTGACACTGATGGCATACCGATACATTTCCAAGTCAAGATGATGAGTGACTTGTGGAGGAACTTGCAAATGATGGTGTTCCTATGTATCTGCTGCCCTTCTCCTTCCAGATAATGGTGATGGTGGGTTCAGAAATGCTGTCTCAGAAACCTTGGTGAATTTCTACACTGTAACTTGTAGGTGGTCCACACTGTTGCTACAAAACATCAGTTTTCGAGGGAGTGAATGTTTGTGGATGTGGTTGCCAGTAGTTTCTTCCTATTGGATTATGTCAGGCTTCTTGAATGTTTTTTGACTTGCCTTCAACCAGTCAAGAGGGGAGTATGCATTCATATTCCTAATTTGTCCCATGGAGATGATGGACAGGCTTTGGAGAGTCAGGAGGTGAATTATTTTCTTCAGTTTCTAGACAGTGGTCATAGCCAGGATGTTGATAATGGGGGATTCAGTGATTAGTGGCTCAGTGGTTAGCACCAGGGTCCCTGGTTTGATTCCAGCCTCGGGCGGCTGTCTGTGTGGAGTTTGCACATTCTCCTCGTGTCTGCATGGGTTTCCTTCGGGTGCTCCGGTTCCCTCCCACACTCCAAAGATGTGCAGGTCAGGCGAATTGGACATGCTAAATTGCCCATAGTGTTAGGTGCATTAGTTAGAGGGAAATGGGTCTATGTGTGTTACTCTTTGGAGGGTCAGTGTTGACTTGTTGGGCCAAAGGGCCTGTTTCCACACTGTAGGGAATCTAATCTAATCTAATCTAATTTAAAAGATAGTACAATCTCAGAATCATATGCATCTTCATGAGTTCCAGTTTCTGCATTGGGTGGAGAGCAGTATTCTGAACCTTGGAAATCCACATCTTCAGTTTCTCTTCCAACTCTTCCTCTGACACATCACCCATGGATCGATACGGGGTCCCAGGTATTTTTCAATAGTCGATGATGCCTCCTTTTAGGACCCAATTGCGTTCTTGATTAGAAAGAAAGATCTTCACTTAATAAGTAAAATGGAATCATTTTGTCTTCGAGATGTTAATAGTTAGACATTTATTCTCACAAAATGCTTGGACGATTTTGAGGGTTTTTTTAACCATTCCCGTGTGGGAATCACTCAACAAGGTGATGTCATCAGCAAAGACCAGGGTGGACCAGTTGATCTTCCTTCTGTCTGGTTGCATGGACACTCCTCTGCTGGCATCCTCGAGAGTGTACATCAATGGATCCAATACAATGTTGAACACAACTGGCAATAGGGAGTCACTCTACTTGACTCCTCTCAGGATGTTTATCGGGATGGTTCCGCAGCAATCACCTTTGATTTTCGTTGCATTGCTGGGGAAAAAACCTCGATTAAGCTGAATGAATCCCTTTGGCAAGCAAGCTCATTGCAGGATTTTCATTAGATGTTTATGCCTTAGCCAAGTCAACAAGGATAATTGCAAGTTCCTTCCTGTTTCTCTTGGTGCCTCTGATGACATTGGCCAGGACTGCAGTGATCGCATTGCATCCTGGTGTCACGGCCAAGAACCCTTTTTGTCCAGGGTTACGTTGGACTCTCTCACTGAGTCGCTTCTCCATGGTTTTAGGGAAAGGGTGAAGCAACATGGGCCTGATTGAAATAGGCCTCCAACTGTCTATGTCATCTGGCTTCTTCGGGTCTTCAGTCTTCGGGATCGAGATTGTCCAACTCCTCACCAGTGGCTCTGGGATAGTGCTTGTCCTCATCCGAAGGTGAAGACTCTTGGTATTCTTGTGGCGTTTCCATAATGGATCTTCTGGATGTTATCCATCTTCATGCCATCTGGTCCTGCTGCCCTCCGGGGTCGATTCCTCTGATGGCCATGTCGACTTCCTCCTCCTCGATGGATCACATCGGCAATCCATTATCCTTACTGCCAGTATATGGTTTGAATATATTGATATTATCTTGCTGTTCTTGATTGAAAGCTTCATGATGAAATTGTCTTCCAACTCTTGCTGGGAGAGTGGACATTCCATGAGGGCTGGTGCTCCCACGATCTGTCTAACCAGCTGTCTCCTGGTTTGATTGTAAAGAAGTTGAATGGTCTGGAACTTGGTCTTCTTCACTGCTGAGCATCTTCCGGCACTGGAGTTCTTCAGAAATTCCTTTCTTTTCCTCCTTTCTCTCCTTTCCTCTGCTGTCTTCTTCCTCTTCTGGTCTTCTTTACATCCATCTTCTGTCCTCGAAGAGAGGTCTTCACCATTGATAAGGAGGTCCATGATACTTTCTATTAGCCCCAGGCCCAGGGCTCTAACATCGGTGTCACCCTTCTTCTTTATACGTTCTTCTGCCTGCGTAAGCTGGTCATCTATATCCCGATGTTTTGGCGTGCAGGCTACTAGACTGATAGTTCTTTTTCATTGGTGGACATCTAAGGATTTGTGTTCAGCACCCTCTGCAAGGGTAACCGCTGGAGGTTTGAGCACTGGAGCTTCAGATCCCACATCAATATTTTGCAGCATCCTTCACTTATTGAAGATTTGTTTAGGTGTCTTGATTATACGGATACTGGCTATCTTCGAGTTGATGGAAGTACAGGCTGCATACTGCTTTTACAACTCACAGAGAAGTTTGTTTTCTTCTTCCATCCATTTGTCAGCCTTCCTACCTGGCTTGGGTGTGTTCTTCAGGACCTCCAAACGTTTCTCCTTTCAGTGTTGGGCATGCTCGTGTCTGTCATGTTGGCCAAGGCCCATCTTCGGTGTGAATGTCAGCACGTGAAGGCTCCTGGTAGTCTTGGAGTGTACATTTCGCGTAATCACATTATAGCATGGTATTCCCCACTCTTATCACATTTGGAGCATTTAGTGCGAAAGGTCTTGACATGGTGTGTCTTGGGCAGGTGCTCTCTGAAGGTCCCCACAGTAGGAAGAACAGAGTTGCAGGCCATACCAAACAGACCATTCATGGGATGGTATATCAAAACTTCCTTGAGTGCTGTTCTATAAAACAAGGGCTCAATGATGACTGCTTTGATGTAGTTCACCAGTTCAGATGTTTCGGTTCCCTGTTGCTTGTGTGCTTCTTTCTCCCATCTGTTTGGAAGATTTGTGTTGTGATTGTTTGTGCTGTGGGGTGGGTCACCATCATCTTCCACAACAGGGTTCTCATCTTCTATGTCTGGTCTTGGTTTTCCAAGTCTGACTGGGCCTTGATTTGCGTAGACTATTGGTCTGTGTATGTCGGGTCTAGTCGTCATCTCCTCCATCCGTGTGGAGATGAATTCCCTCTTTGTGTAGCATTGGCACCTGTCACAGATCGCTACCATCAAAGAACCAATGGGGAGGTTTTTCTTCGAGGAAGCATTCCAACTGGACTGATGAGAGTCTTTCACTGGCTTCATGTTATGTCGTTTTTTTTTGTTTGTGGTATTCACTAAGTAGTATCGCAATCCACACAGATCAAACAGCTATCTTGGAACTTTCCTCAGTCACAATTAGCCAGCGATAGCCGAGCACGGAGCTAATGCTGTTACTAGTGGGAACCTCGAGAAGGCATGACTATTCACTGCCGCTGACAAAAGTACGTCAAGTCTCCCACCGCGATAACTATTCAGGCGCGATTCCCATGGAGTCCCATCCACCAAGAGTCATAGTTATATAGTAAGCACCTCTAGCAAGACTCATGGTTTATCACATCCACAAGTGTATGCAGCATCTTCTCCCATGGCTCTCACCTGGCTCATCGTGCCAAAGGTTAAATCAACAGCCTCCGTCTGTACCGTACTGCAATGAAACTCCTGACCTGAAAGGCATGGAAATCTCATGTTGAGGAGATACCTTATGATCCTCATTGGTCCCAATTAAGAAGGTAGTGTGTTACATTTATTCAGGGCCTCATGAGTTGGCATTCTGATCTTTATCTCCACATAGAATGTAGTCTCACTGCCCCTCTCTCAGCTGCACGACAATGCATGAAAGATGATAGACCACGAGGCTCCTGCAATTTTACTGCATCATAAGGGCACCTTTGGCTGAAAATTGCATATTAGGACATCGAGACACATGGGTTCCTTATCAATGTTAGTGGACACTTGTAGCACAACAGACACAGAGTAGACAACAGCTCCTCTGCCTGAAAATCCACTGAGGCCAAGTTCATGACCCTGTGTGGACAATGTCAGAAACAAAGCAGCTTCTCAATAATGTGATCATTCAGCCGTCACTGTACACAGAACCTATATTTAGGCATCGTTGTTCAAACAGGAGGAACACGGAGGCCTCTGGCAAGTAGGGCAATGGATGCTTCTATTTAGAACTTTTACATTGTACATGGACCTGATTCAGACGAACATGCTCTTTGGCACCCATACTGTCAGAGATTGTAATAGTGGGAGGGTAAATAAGAATTGTTTCCTCCACCCCATGCCTCTGTCACCCAACAAGGACATCATTGCATAAAGGATAATGATGTGCATGGTTTATAGTCCAAGGTGTGAGATGAGCAGCTCCAGGATCTCCTGATTATAGACCTTGAAATGTATTTGTGAATTCTGTAAAGTAGGTGAAAATTTACAGCTTGTGAGATAGGCATTGCCTGGTAATGAATTTTTTAAACTCTGCACTCATAATTAGATCATACCTGAAATACAGGAATGTTATGATACTGATTCTAATTTCTCATTGTTCTATACTTTTTGCAGTGTCTGTACTGGAAGAAATGCAGAGTATGATGTGTAAAATGGCTCACATAGTGCATTCCTGTGTGTTCCTGTAGCAGTTGCTAAGTGATATTATGCACAATTTACACAATCAATAAATAGTGAGATAAACCAGGTGAGTTTAAAGCACATTCCTTGATACTATCACTGGTTTGTGATTTTAGAATAATCATGTGAGTGCACAAATGTATAAAACTGGCAAATAAACAGAATTAGGAGTATAACATGAATGTTAATAGCAATTGTAACATACATACATGGATATCTAGGTCAAGTATATATGAATATGTATCAGTAGATTCAAATCTTTCATTTCCACTGCTGAAGCCTGTTCAGTTACATATGTTGTGTCATGAATAGTCCACCTTTTTTGACATTCTCCATTATCCCAAATTTTGCAACTCAAGGTGAATGCCTAGTTTCTCTTGTGGTACATGTGCCTTGACAAAATCTCTGCAGATTTTAAAAAGTACACCATTTGTTTCTTTCCTACTGAATGTTCCTAACCACAAATAAAAACTTGCAGCTATATAGCATCTTCAATGTACAAAGTAATGCAAAAATGCTTTGTAGAATGGGAGTAAAAAGATACAGAGATTTGATGGGTAAAGAGGATGGAAATAGATTTAAATACCTGTCTTTATTGACACCAGTAAATTATCACACTGTAGGACTTTCTAATTAATTTCGATGTAAGGTGATTGAACTGAAACATTAACTCTTTCTGTCTCTCCACAGGTGCTGTCTAACTTGCTGAGTGGTGTCCCATGAGGTTATGTACGGGGGCCTCAGCTTTTCATTATATTTATAAATTACTTGAACGAAGGAAAAGAGAGCTGTAAATCCAAGTCTGCTGACGGCGTTAAGTTAGGCAACACATTAAATAGTGTAGATGGGAGCAGAAAGTTGCACAGGGACATTGATAGATTGAGTGAATGGGCAAAACTGTGACTGATGGAGTCCAATCATAGAAAGTATGAGGTCATCCATTTTCAGCTGAAGGAAGACTGATCGGAGTGTTTTTTTTTTAAAGGCAAGAAGCTAGAAATTGCGGAAGAATAGAGAGATTGGCAAAACTGTGTTCAGAGATCATTTTTTAAAAATGAGTGCACTGCTAGAAACTAATAATTAAAAAAGACTAATAAATATTGGCCTTTATCTTGAGGGGGCTGGAAGGGCTGGAAATTGTTACAGCTGAATAAACGTACAAATCAGCCTCATTTAAAGTATTAAACTCTGTTCTGGGTACACCTCAGGAGGGATATTTTGGACCCGGGGGGGCACAGCACAGATTTACGAGTACAATATGAGGACAGATAGCATAAAGGGGGTTTATCCTCCCTTCTGACACAAAACATGCAAGGGGTGCTCTGACTGAGGTGTTTAAAGCAATTAATAGGCTATTTAGATGGAAACTATGTTGTCTCTTTGGGGATGATCAGAAAAAGATGATGTGAAAAAGAGTTGATTGGAATAATGTCAGCTAAGCACTTATTCACACAAATTGATAGCTGAAACTTTTGCCCCTAAATATTAGCTGAACTTAAAGGTCAATTAAACATTTCAAAATAGAGATTGATAGGTTTTTGTTAGGCAAAGGTATTTAAATAAAACCAACAAGGGCTGATGATGTAAAGATACAAATCAGTCATGAATTAATTGAATTGAACAGACTGAAAGTTCTGAAAATACACCATTAGATTTGATGGAGAAAACAGTTCCGAAGAACCAGAATTGCTTCAAAATTGGATACCTATTAGAAGCAAAACACATTAATTCACTACGATATTTAATAGGTTCTGGAAATCATGATGTTATGAATCATCAGAAAATAGGAGTTTCAAATTGTCTGATGACACTAGAATAAAGTTTCCAACCATTATTTTACATTAAGAACAAATAGAATTCTTGAATGAGCAAAATTTAATAAAAAGGTTCAACTTCCAGGAGAAACTGTAGACAATTTAAGGAATGATTTTATCAATTAGTTGATGCCTGTGATTATGGACCTTTGCAATTCAGAATTCATACGAGACAGAATTGTTGTTGGAATTTTTCAGATCTTTCACAGTCCATGGAAGATTGAATATTAAAAAAGGCTATCCATATCAGCTTGGGAGACCAGGAAAAATCACAGACAAGCTCTGCAAGGAGAAGAATAACCTTACCACAGCAACAGAAACTATTAAGTTCATAAGATGCTAACACTCTCAGTAGAGGTATATAAAAAAAAACACAACATAGACAAAATATCAGATATTGCAAGTCTGCATCAGTGCAGTGGAACAAAGAGATCCCACAGACAAAGGCAGTGATGACCAACAGTGGCAAATGTGCATTTAATCTGTCAAAAAAATCAGTCATTTCCAAAGAATATAAACAAGTCACAACAGTTCCAGGTTACCTGAACCAAAGTAGATATACACATAAAGACCTTTATAGAGTGGATCCCCAACCTCCAATTGGAAGAACTACCTGCATTTGAATATATAGCTCTATTGAAGGAGATATGAGCAGCAACTGGTTGGGGAAATGGGAGATCCTTCACAACTGGATATACTGAATTTATTTATGTCAATGCACATCTTACATGAAATATTCATGACACATGGGAGCCTTTTGTGGCCATATCTACAATGGAAAGCAGTTTTTGACAAATCTTCCAGATTTCAATATGTCACCACTGAAGTATCCACACTCAAAGGTGGAAGCAGATCAAGAGGTCCAGATAGTCAAATTTCTTTTGAAAAAGCAAACTGACTTTTATACAGCCTTCTTAAATTCTTGTTTCTTTATGTTATTCTATAATGAGTTAACTCAGGAGAGGAAACTTTAGCAGAGTGGACATTGCATTACTTATGTTAGTACAATAAAGTAGCAAGGTCATCTCATTACTGTTCTAATCAGCCTATCTTCCTATGAGTGCTATCAGCAGTTACTGATTTTATCCAATCTGTTTGCTTTTTTTCACACATCTTTGAATTTATCTCCTTGAAAACTCAAAGACTTGTGGGGAAAAAAAGCCTCTTTGAAAACTATACATTGTAATCATGGCACGTGTACTCTCAGATCATGCTGCATTTCAGTGTTTGTACTATGACCTCCATCATATATATGTTGTGAATGTGATGTACAGAGTTTAAGGTGAAGCACTGCTTTTTAGGTCCTCCCTGAGGCACTTGCATTGTTTTAGTCTGACAGGTTTGAGCAATATCAGATAATTTCCATTACTGATGACAGACAGTTTATTGTCGGGTAGAAAATAAATGTGCACAGCAGATAATCTCTGATAAACGCAATCCTTTTTCACAGGTTCTTCCTTTTGCAGGAGTCATCATTGACTCCATCAGTGCCTTTCAAATCCAAATAGCCCCTTAAACCTCTAAAATAAGGATTTAGACAAAATAAAACTCATTCAATTTTGTTTTCAAAAATATTTTGTTTTTCACTTTTCTCACTCCCACCTTTTTCTTCTATCTGAAGGCAGTGTTATTGCTATTTTCACCCTTACTTCTGTTGAACTTGCTTTCCTCCACTTTTTCATCTTTTGTCTTCTTTCTGATCCTCAATTTTGTTTCACTCATTTCTCTTAACTATGCCGATACTATGGCTTTAAGAGGAATGTTTTGTTCTGGTTTATTTTAGAGAGGGATTGGGGGACATATGTCAAGCAGTCTATGAGAAGATAAACAACTTTTGCGGCCTTGGTGTTTTTAAAGTTGGAACAATAGAAGCAGCCCAAGTGGGTATGGTCAAGGATTTTAGTTAGCTTTCAGCATTTGATGCTGGGTCTCAGCAGGGTTGGAAGGCAGTGAATCACTCCCAGTTGCTATATTCTCTCTGTCTCTCTCTCTCAGTTATCTCTCAGAATTGTTTTTTGATATTCTTTCCTCCTGATTGAGGAACTGCATGTGAGATGATCGGTTTTCTGAATTTGCTTTTTGCCACCGGTGTGTTTCTGGGATGTTACTATATTGGAACAGTTACTGTTTAGTAGTGAAATAATCAACTGTTCTGTTAAGTTTTCCAATAGAGTTAAGTTATTCCAGGCTTGTCTTTCCTTTGTTTTATTTTAACTATAATTACAAAATAAATTGTGTTTTGCTTAATATTGAGTAGTTTGACCAATCGAATTGCATCTGGAACACTTCGAAACAAGAAATTTAGGGTCCAGGCTACTTTCTTAATATGTTTTGAGGGTGCCTGATCTGATCCATAACGACTGTCAGCAATAAGCACTTATTCTGTACTTCAAAGGTATGTGGGAGCCAAAATAAAGCTGTGTAGTATCCCATTATTTTACCTAATGCCATCAAAAAATACACAGAATTGAGTTCAGGATGTGTATGCAAACATCCTCCCCACTCACCTTCTTGTTAAAGTTTTTTGAGCACATACTTACAGCTGAACTGTAGAAGAGGGAGTAGGGATGCTGTCCTGAGAGAGGCAAAAGGGTGTCTGTTCCATGTAGCCATGGATGTTCACTTGGGGTGTCACCTCAGTAACTGTATTGCTCTATTGGAGAATAGATTGCTGGATTTCTGTAATACCAATGGTGTCTTGAGTCATGATGTCAACCATCTAAGAGACCATGCTTTTTGAAATCATTTATGGTATGTGGACACTGCTGGCAGGGTTGGTACTTATCACCAATCTCTAAATTTCCTGGAGAATTTGGTAGTGATCTGCCATCTTGAAATGATCCAGTCTTTGTGGTGAAAGTGCTTCCACAGTCCTGTTAAACAGGGAGTTTTAAAATTTATACCCAGCAACAAGGAAGAGACAACGATATACCTCCAAATCAAAGTGATGTGTGAAAGCAATGTGAGGTGGTGGTGGTGGTGGTGGTGGTGGTTCAAAGCAGGGTTTTACCAGGTTCTATGGTCACCAGCAACATTACGCTCAAAAAGAATTGCAGGGGAGAAATGGCTGGCCACTGTTATTTAACAGCCAATTAACCATGGATAACGGGGAGGTGATGGCCTAGTGGTATTATTGCTAGACTGTTAATCCAAAGACTGAGTTAATGTTACGGTTGAATCCCGCCACTGTAATGGTGGAATTTGAATTTAATTAAACTCTTAATGCCAAATTTTTATGATGACCATGAATTCATTGTTAATTGTCAGAAAAACCCATCTGGTTCACTAAAGCCCTTTATGAGGAAGACTGCCAACCTTACCTGGCCTGGTCTGCATGTGACTCCAGACCCTCAGCAATGTGGGTGACTCATAATTGCTGTCTGGACAATTAGGGATTGCCAATAAATGCTGGCCTAGCCAGTGATGTCCTCATCCCATGAATGAATAAAACAAAAATTGGCTGGGTCAGTAGACTGGAGGTGAGACTTCTGTTCTTGAGGGGTAGAGAGTTCTGCCTCAGCACACAGCTGGCCAGAGGCTAGCAGCTTTCCAGTACCAAAAGTTGCAATGGGAAGCAATGGCCTTTGCATTTACTTCATGTAGGCTTGAGGAAGCACACAGCTTTGGACCCAGGTTTCCAGGTGATTCTGGATCTCAGGGCCAGACCATGATGAACAAGTTGAGGGTTGGAATGAAGTGAACAAAAATAGATGTCAACATCTTGGAGCTGACATCCATTGGATTCAGAGAATTCATTAAGGATAGACCTACTGTGCACCTCCATCCCTTCCAGGGAAAATGGCCATGCTGGCCTTTTGTTGAGGACCTCTCCCATCACTGGCTAAATGAGGCCTTGGGCAGTTTGCAACCTTTAAGTGTGTGGCAGGCAGTAAGTTTCCAAGCCAGGTACTGGTAACATTATAGGAAGGCAGGGTGAGTGGGTAAGTAGGCTAATGCTGGACTTCAGAACCCCCTCTGGTCCCCACATGGAGATGCATAAAATTCAGCACTCAATTGCTCTGCCCTTCCCTTTAAAGGTATTGCACATTTGGAAAGATCGTCTAAAGGACCTTTGCCAAGTTGCTGCAGTACATCTCGTAGAGGGTACACACTGCAGCCATGTCACATCAGTGTTGGACAAAGTGAACATTTAAGTGGATTGAATATAAATCATGTGGACTGCTTTTCCCAGATGATAACTTTTAGCAGTTTAACATGCTGCCTGCAAAACAAAGAAACAAACTAGTATTAATCACGTACCACAATTACCACTCCAGTGTTTGGGTGTTGTCCAATTTAACCTGAACTAATTTCTAGGCCAAAGGTTAATTAATACTGGCCTTAAGGAAGCAGAATCTCATCATAAAACAACATCTGAATCTCATCATTGTCACTATTAATCACAATTCGCATATGTCAGCTCAATCAAACAAAATCAACTTGGAATCTTCATATTGTTAGTATTGTAATTTCAAAAATTGATTTTAGGATTTAAATAATTTACATTAGTAATTTAGAGGAGAATTTAGTACAAGGCCATTCTACCAATGATTAATAATTTAAACAACGGCTAAGTGTAATGGTACCTAACAGTCCAAGACAAATAACCGTTAAAAGAGATAATGGCATAATAATGGTTGTAACGAGTATTGTTATAACAAGTTGCTGGAAATATTTTACAAAGGTGTGCTGAAAAGATGACAGAGCACCTGCCTTTGTCTGAATACTATGTGGTAAATTAATTAGATAATAACTATTTGGAATAGTGGTTAAATAATTTATAATTGTTCATCTTAAATGAGAAGATGAACCCTTCAGTTTAATTCTGAAAGATTACTCAGGCAGGCAAACTAACCAGGCATTCAGTGGTACAGCTAGGCAGATAGTACAGTGACCAGAATGACCCCTCAGGCATTTGCAATTAGGAAGACTGACACGTCAACACATCATGTACGTAATATAAAACCACGCATATCTCTATGCTTGTAAATCCTTTCTCAGATACCATTGACATCGAGAACTTGGTTTGCAGACTATCATTTGCTCAACAAGAATCATTGGAATGTGTATCAGGCTAGGAGAAATCAATAATAAATCAAGTCAAATCCGTTCTTCCAATGAACAATCTGCCAGGGTTACCTGTACATGAAAAATGTTCAAGTGAGGGATTAACACACATTCTTTCTGAATTAACGGTGATGTTGTGCTACAAAATAACATCTGTAGTACAGGTGTAAACTTATGAGGACATTGGCCTGAACGTTAAGTCTTGAAGGTGTTAGTTCATGAAGTGAATGCAGAACAGGCAGGTTGTGAAATAAGCAGTTTTGATGTGACTCCAGTGGTGTTATTACGAAGCTAATGCCCTTGCTCCATTAAACATGCAGTCAGGAGCAGGAAAGATCCTCGTCCTCCCACCCGTGCTATTTAAAAGTTGCATGCGGTCGGTTTCTTTCTTTGAATGATTGCTACAATTTTTGATGCTTAATGGTTCTTCCATGTTACAGACATCAACAGGAAATGGTGTGGTAGATGCTAAAGCACTTTTGCAGACTTTGTGACTTCTGTATAAACCAGTTGCCTGCAGGCATATACACTTTTAGACATTCCACGTGAAATACACTATGACAGAAGGCAGGCCAAATCTTACTGCGTGTTATAAAAGGACAAGGGATGAATTGGATGCAAGATGTCTAAGCTGTAAGGCATTTCTGTTGAGGGTCTTCAGGGTGTAATTCTTCTTACTGAACCTCTGTGGAGAACCATATGTGAAATGTTTTCGCATTAATGAGAGTAGCCTCACTAAAAACTACCACAATGTCAGTTTTCCCCAATATATGTCAATAATGGCTTCCAAAAGAACCAGAAGACAGACACAGTTCTATTGGACCCCATAGCTGCCTACAGCAAAGTGTAACACACTGGTCTGCTTCTAAAGCTGTCCAAAGTGCTTCCAACCCAAGTCAGTACAGTTGGTGAGACACATTTAGAGTTGACTTTGAACAAGGGGCACGTGCATCCGAAGTCTGTCCAGAAGACCAACACGGGGTTCACTCTCAGGCCCCACCTTGTTTGACAGATATACAACCAAAGCCACAAGTCTGTCCATGCTGATGACATCCGTTGTGTGACCTAAGCTCCATACTTCTACACCCTGGACCAGATCCTTAATGAAGATGTTACAAAGTTGATGCTTTGCTGTAGCACACAGCATCTCACATTGGCTGCATCCAAAATCATATCTGATGTATTCTACCTCTGTTAAGTCGAACCTCTGCTGCTCTGATCTCAGTGTAAACTCTCTGTGCGTTTGTTGAGTGTCACATACAAGGCTGCACATTCCAAACAAATCACTCAGCTCTGTGTATTTTCATGCACTAATTGATACTGAGACCTGCCACTTCCTCAGCCACAACCTAGAAACCTGAGAATGTCAAAGGCTGTATTACCAGCAGATGTGAAGCTACATTTTTACATGCTTGTTTCCTTCCCACTTTTGCAGAATCTTGCTACTTACTGTCCACTGTTATAAAAGGAAATTCACTGAGGATCTTTTATTGAAGGAAGTTAATCATATTTTATTCCCTTTAGCCAGTGAAAAGTAGGCAAAGGGATTATGAAACTTGGACAAGATTCCTCATAATGCAGAGGTCTAGTGACTTTGTGCATATTGTTTTATGGACACTACATATCAGTGCTGTCAGTCTAGAACTGAAAGAGCTTTCCTTCCCTCAATATTTAGCTGGTGTATGGCAATAGACAACAGGTCATGCAGTTCAAAGCAAAGATCATATTGTCTTCCTTCCTCAGCTGTCCAATGTGCAAGCTGTATTTAAACCATTACAGCAAACTATAGGGTGGATGTCAGGGAACAAGTACTGAGAGAGATGATGGTATTACCACTGGCCTAGTAATCGAGAGACCCAGGTAATGCTCTAGAGACCTGAGTTTGAATCCCACCATGGAAGAGATGGAATTTTAATTCAACAAAAATCTGGAATTAAAAGTCTAAACATGACCATGAAGTTATTGATGTGAGAACCCATCTGGTTCATTAATGCTCTTAACAGAAGGGAACTGATGATCAACATCTGACTCTAGATCCACACCAACATTGTCCCTCTGGACAAATTAACTACTATAATGAAATGAAAATAGGAATTTCTGGAGCAATTCTGCATGTTTGGCAACATCTGTGGAGAGAAAGCAGAGTTAATGTTTTGGGTCCAGTGACCCTTCTCCAAAACCATTCTGAAATTGGCTGCCTGCATTTCACTGAATGGACTCACTATGCTATTTGTGAATCCTGATCCCTGCACCCAAGTTTGTGGTCTATGGAATTTAGCCCCTTTAGTTCGGCTTCTGATCCCAGCACTCAGATGTTCATGGGCTCCATTCAGTGGAGATGGACACATCCACACCATCTCACACATCTTCATCATTCAGTGCCATGACAAGTTTGTTGTCTTTCCGCAGGGGAGTTGGTTGGGACTGGGCATCACACATGCCCAGATCCGGTTCCAGCTCTGGTGCTAAGGTGGCAGAGGCTTCAGTGGGTTGGTGGAGGAGCCTGCAGCCAGCGACAGCGACTGGAGGAGTGTCAGAGGGGGAGCAGGAGATATGAGAGCAGGTCCATGGTTCCAGTTGGACTTTGCGGGAGTGGCAGAAGCAAACCCATAACCAAGATGCTGGAACCCATTCCAGAGACCCCAGTATCAGATAGTGAATGGAAGAGTAACAGAAGGTAACAAGAAGAAGAGGAAAAAGATGAACTCTGATGCAGGGAAGTCTTGGATTATATTCTGTATTTCTCAAGATAGCGGCAGAGCATGGTGACACTTTGCCTTTTGCACATGAAAAAGCATTTTATTTTTATATATACTAGTGACAATAAATCTAACTCTAACCTAATCTATTTTTTTTTTATTTTCAGTCTATGTCTCTACTTCACTAATAGTAAGGAACATCCATACCATGCAAGTTCCAGGCAATGACCTTCTACAAGAAGAGAAAATCGAACCATCTCTCCTTGTTATTGAATGGCTTTACCATCGTTAAATCACTATCAATGTCCTGGGGCTTGATATTAATGAGAAACTGAATTAGACCAACCATACAAATACTGTGTCTACAGCAGCAGGTTAGAGCCCAAGAGTTTTGCAGCAACTTACTCACCTCCTCAATATCTCCTCAAGGCTTGCCTATCATTTGCAAGGCACAAGTCTGATGTATGATGGAATGTTCCTCACTTACCTGAATAAGCACAGGTCCGATGTTATGCAAGAAGCTTGACATCATCCAGAAAAAAAACCCACTTGATTGACACCATACTCACAAATATTCATTCCCTTCACCACTATTTCAATGAAGGGAGGGAATCAACATTATAAAGGTTGGACAAGCACTGGATCCCATCCCTACCTGCAGAGGTAAGTGCTATCCCATTTTAGGAGAAAGTGAGGTCTGCAGATGCTGGAGATCAGAGCTGAAAATGTGTTGCTGGAACAGCGCAGCAGGTCAGGCAGCATCCAGGGAACAGGAGAATTGACGTTTCGGGCATAAGCCTGAAGAAGGGCTTATGCCCGAAACATCGATTCTCCTGTTCCCTGGATGCTGCCTTACCTGCTGCGCTGTTCCAGCAACACATTTTCAGCGCTATCCCATTTTACCCAGGTTTCAGGAAGTGCACACTCAACATTGAATGGGCTCCTTGCCATCCACTACCTCCCACGATTGAAATAGTTGCCATGGAGCAAGACAGCTATTTGTGTGTATGAGAGTCAATCCCTTTCACCTGTTTGACAGACTGAGGAATGATAACAATTCCACTTGTGGCTGAGGAATTGAGTTACTGGTAAAACGATTAGAGAACGATTTCAACTGTGCTATCCAGAAGGACCCATCAGCAATTTCGACACTGAGAAAGACTCCTTGTGTGGCACCAGTGAAAAGTGTACCAGTCTTCACATATAGTCTATAGGCTACGCCTCAAACTGCCTATAATCTCATGGAATACATTTGTCAGTTCAGTCATTATTTCATCGAAGGGTTTGATTTCAGCTAACATCTCATCGCATGTAATTGAAGTTGAACTTCCCAGTTGAGTCTTTAAACACCTAATCAATAACCACTGACAGAGTCCTTTTCCACACCTTCACAGTTAAACTATTGTCAGGGTTTGTATCTGACTTCTGTCAGCTGCAGACTCAGAGTGCAATGCGCCAGCTCATGTAGGATCAATCAATACAAAAATCAGACAAGATATTATTGATAGTCAGCCCACAGGGTAAAGGTTGTTGAGAAGATTGCAAGAAAAAAAAGAAACTGTGTGAAGAATGAGTTTTAATACTTTACTCAATCATCACATCACTTGCAAAAGTAAAAGGTATATAGGAATGGGGCAAGCCATTTGGCCTGGTAAGTCAGTTTTTCCATTCAATTAGATCATGGCGGGTCTATATGTTAATTCCATTAACCCATTTTGGTTCCATAACTTTTAATCTCATACATTGGCAAAAATTTATCAATCCCACTTTTGAATTCTGCACTGGTCATGTCGTCAATGTAACTATTGAAGTTAATCTTGAGAAACAACCGAGCAACAGAATATTAGGTTTATGCTGAGGTTCCTCGTTGTTATTTTGCTTTTTGGTGAGAGCAGTAGTTCAATAGAATATTTCTGCTCCTGATATTTCCACTCAGATTACCTCAAGGGACAAAGAAAGCATGTCGTTATTTATTTCTTCAGTTTGAGGACTTTCTGTTGATTTTTTGTGTGGTAATCAGGGGTCTATGTGCATCACAGAATCCCAGCTGGCATGTTTAAATGACCCCTCCCTATTTCATGGGAGACAGTCAGTCGACTTATGGGAATGTATTAAAAAAGGTCTGCACCCTATTGGGGCGATGCTGTTTTATTTTCAGTGGGCAAGATGCCTCAATATCTCCCTGATGAGATTACAATCACAAGAGATAGAAAGGAAACGTCATATTATTTAAGATCATAAGACATAGGAGGAGAAATCAGGCCATTCAGTCCATCAAGTCTGCTTCGCCATTAAATCATGGTTGATAGGTTTCCCAACCCTATTCTCCCACTTTATCCCCATAACCCTTGATCCCTTGGCACTCAAGAGCCTATCTATCTTAATCTTAAATATAGTCAATGGCCTCCACAGCCTTCTGTGGCAATGAATTCCATGATTCACCACTCTCTGGCTGAAGAAGTTTCTCTTTATCTCCATTCTAAAAGGTCTTCCCTTTACTCTCAGACCCTTGTGTCATGGTCTCACCTACCAATGGCAACATTTTCCCAAAATCTACTCTGTTGAGGCCAATCAATATTCAATATGTTTCAATTAGAACACCCCTCATCCTTTTAAACTCCACTGGGTATTAACCCAGAGTCCTCCAAAATTCCTCATACATTAAGCTTTTAATTCCTGGGACCATTTTCATGAACCTCCCCCGAACACACTCCAGATCCAATACATCCTTCATGAGAGATGGGTCCAAAACTGCACACAATGCTCTAAATGTGGCCTGACCAGAGCCATTTGAGCCTCAGAAGTACATCCCTGCTTTTAAATTCAAGTTCTCTCAAAATATATGCCATCGTTGCATTTGCCTTCCTAACTATTGATTCAACGTACAAGTTTACCTTGAAAGAATCCTCGGTAGGACTGCCCTGCCTCTTTGTACTTCAGACTTCTGAATTTCTGGACATTTAGAAAATAATCCATGCTTCTATTCTTCCTACCAAAGTGTATGACCTCACACTTTCCCGCATTGTACTCCATCCACCACTTCTTTGCCCACTCTCCTAACCTATCCAAATCCTTCTGCAATCTCCCTATTTCCTGAACACTACCTTTACATAACTTTGTATCGTCTGCAAACTTAGCCAGAACGCCCTCAATTCATTTATTTAGATCATTAATGTATAAAGTGAAATGTTGTGGGCCCAACACTGAGCCTTGTGGAACACCACTTGTCACTGGCTGCCATCCTGGGCACCTTTTTATCCCCACTCTCTGCTTCCTGCCAGACAACCAAGCTTCAATCTATACTACTTGTTGGAGAAACAACTGATTTCACTTTGCATTTGTAAAATACATAATTCTTCTGCTTATTATGTT
Organism: Chiloscyllium plagiosum; assembly: GCF_037043375.1. NCBI lineage: Eukaryota > Metazoa > Chordata > Chondrichthyes > Orectolobiformes > Hemiscylliidae > Chiloscyllium > Chiloscyllium plagiosum. The sequence goes on from NW_028270172.1 coordinate 23,584,804, forward strand.
TAACTCTGAGAGGAATTTCTCTTGAAGCAGGTTTAATTTTTCAGTTAAGTAGAGCAAACCGCCTGAATCCTTTGTGTTTGGTTATGTTTAGCTATATTTCCTTTAAAAGATGATTATATCACTTCATTAGGGCAGTGTTAGTTATTGAATTAAATGAATTAAAGACAGCAAAAAGCTGCATTAAAACACTTTAAACAGGCTTCCGCCTTGGGAACTGGTCTGATAACGTGGGATTTTGGATTAGTGGTGCTGGAAGAGCACAGCAGTTCAGGCAGCATCCGAGGAGCAACAAAATCGACGTTTCGGGCAAAAGCCCTTCATCAGGAATACAAGCAGAGAGCCTGAAGTGTGGAGAGATAAGCTAGAGGAGGGTGGGGGTGGGGAGAAAGTAGCATAGAGTACAATAGGTGAGCGGGGGAGCAGATGAAGGTGATAGGTCCGGGGCGGGGAGAGGGTGGAGTGGATAAGTGGAAAAGAAGATAGGCAGGTAGGACAAGTCATGGGGACAGTGCTGAGCTGGAAGTTTGGAACTAGGGTGAGGTGGGGGAAGGGGAAATGAGAAAACTGTTGAAGTCCACATTGATGCCCTGGGGTTGAAGTGTTCCGAGGCGGAAGATGAGGTGTTCTTCCTCCAGGCGTCAGGTGGTGAGGGAGCAGTGGTGAAGGAGGCCCAGCACCTCCATGTCCTCGGCAGAGTGGGAACACAGTGCCTGATGGAGTGCAAATAGTTTGAGGTGAGGCAAGTCCAAATTTTAGTGAACATTTGAAATATGAGCAGAAGTAAATCATTTGGACCTTTGAATCTATTCACCATTCAATCAGATCATGGCTGACCTGTTTGTGTTTGAAATTCCATATTTCCAAGCAACTCAATCACAATTGTTTTTGTTGTCTAACAACAATCTATTCCCCTCTTGTCTTAAGAATATTCCATGACCCCACATGAGGCAGAGAGTTTTAAAGTTGCATAATAATCTGAGAGAAAATAATTCTCCTTAGTTTTGTCCTAAAAGTGAGGTACTTAATTTTTAAACAGTGTCATTACTGTTGGGCATTTTCTGGACATCCTTCACCTATATGAAAGACCCCGGCCTTTCAATCAATGCTACCAGAGTATGGCTGCTCTCAAGGTCATTATATCTGCACTCCATGATATCAAAGCCTCAGCACCATTTTGTTATTGCTCTCAACTCTAATATTCCACTCCATACTTGGTCCAGACTATAGTTTTTTCACTCCCAGACCCACAAGCCCAAGTATCCTATTCTGCCTTCTCCCAGACTCTTTGTATCCTCTCCTGCAAAATTCAGAATTCACAAGTTCCCAGTGCTCACCCACTCTCAATTCTGATAAGTATTGAATGCACCAAAGATTGTGACTGCCTCTAAGTATGAAAAGTTTAGTATTTATTTTAACAGACAGAATGAATTAGAGAGTGACAGAAAAGGGAAAACAGTGATAGGGGACACTATGGTTTTGATACTTTGGAATTGTGACACACCTCAAATAAACCAGTTGCACTCTGTGCACAAATTAAACACTGCATTTGCTGGATTTGTACTTCAGTTTGCAATTGTAAAATGCCTTTGTCATCATAGGAAATAAGTTGGTTGAAAGAGCAATTAACTTCTAATTAGGCACTTCTGCAAAACAATAGCAAAGAGAAATTAAGTTCTTGATACCTTATATTGTGCTCTTACACTAATTCCCTACTTATTCTGCAAACGTATTAACGTGTACTTTATAGAAGATCTGCACTCTCCCTGGAGGTGCTGCTAAGAAGGATAGCTCATTGGGAAATGCACCACTCATTTCCCAATTTAGTAATTTAGTTCAGTTGAGCATTGCAACAGTATGCAGATAAATAATTGGATCATTAGTGAACGTTAAAAGCATTGGACCCACAATTTTAAACCCGGGATAAAAGTGCAATCTGCCTACATAATGATGGTACCTGAGTAAGAAAACGGGAAAGTACATTTGTCTCTACAAAAATTCTGCAGTCGTCACTCCTTCTAATACCATCATGGACAATTGTATTTGTGATGGATAGATTAGTGAGGGATAGGTCAAGTAGGTTCTATCCTTTCATGGGTTCTCTCCCAATCTAATACAGTCTAATAGTTCTGCCCTTCAGGATCTGACTAGTTCAGTCAGTTGTGGTGCTACTGCACCATGTGGATGATGGTCAATGGAATACGCCAGTCAGAGTGCATTCTGCCTCCTTGCTGTTATGAGCAATTCCAAATTGGATAATAGCATTTTCTCATCAGCTGAGTGGTATATGGTAACTAGCAATAGATTCCCAGGCTCAAATTTGACCTGATACCATGGGACTTCATGGGGTTTCATGACAATGTAGATGCCAATCCATCATGACAGTGTAGCACATGAGACAGCACATGCACAAGGATGAAGATGCAGTAGGCTGGATCATTGAATTTTTAATAATGTTTGGTGAGTAGGTTCAAATCAAAGTCATAAAATGATGGGAAGCATATGATGGTCACATTGCAGGAGGTCATTTATCCTCAAACAAAAACTGAAATTGCTGGAGAAACTCAGCACGTCTGGCTGCATCTGTGGAGGAAAAAGCAGAGTTAAATGTTTCAAGTCCCGATGACCCTTCTTCAGAATTGATTGTAACGAGGAAGAAATGCTGAAAACTGGGATGGTGGGGAATTGAGGGATGGTGGAGGAGGGAAGAGTTGGTAAAAGAGTGAACGATAGATGGAGATGGAGCCCAGAGAGAAAGAGAGAGCAGCAGTTGAGCAGAAAACGATATGGTTGATGGTAAGCCAAGGGGGAAGACATATTGCTGATGGGTGAAAATGGGTTGGTTGTGATGAAAACAGCTCATGTGATGCTGAGGCCTGGCATGCTGAGGGGGTGGGGGTGCTGCTGTTGAGGTGATTAAGAAGTTGTGGGAAAGTTGTTCAAGCTTTAAAATTACTGAACTCAATATTGAGTCTTGAAGGCTATAGGATTCCCAAGTGGAAAATGAGATGCTGTTCTTCAGTTTGGACTGAGCCTCACTGGAGCACTGCAGCAAGCCAGGGAGAGGAATGTTGGCCAGGGAACATGGTAATGTTTTGAACTGGCAGGCAACTGGAAGCTTGGGATCATTTTGCAACCGGAAGCTCGGAGTCATAGCCCAGTCTGCGTTTCATCTCCCCAGCGTAGAAGAGACTACCTTGTGAACAGCGAATATAGTAGAAATGATCCTGAGCTTCCAGTTACCTGCCATTTGAACACAGCAGCACTGGGTTTCCTGGCCAACATCACTGTCTCAGGCTTGCTGCAGAGCTCTAGCGAGGCACAACACAAGCAGGAAGAACAGCATCTCATCTTCCGCTTGGAAACCCTGCAGCCTTCAGGACTCGAAAAGGAGCCTGAGCTCCTTCAGCCATGTCCTTCACCCATCCCTACAGCCCAGACCTTGTCATGACATAGGCTGCTTTCAACTCATTTCCATCCAGTGATGTCCCCATTAGCAGCTTTTCTTTCTCCCTGGTTCACCATTATCCTCAACTTTGTTTGCCAAATTCCTGTTACTGCTGTTTTCTTTCAATCAAGTTTCCATCTCCAACTATAGTTTATACCTCCATACACCCCCCCCCCCACCCCATGCCATCTTCAATATATATACTACCTTTCCTAGCTACAGGCAGTTCTAACAAATGATCACTGGACCTGTAATGTTAACTCTGCTTTCTTCTCACAGGTGCTACCAGATCTGCTAAGTTTCTCCAGCAACTGCTGTTTTTGTCTCAGATTTCCAGCTCCTGCAGTTCTTGGCTTTTTGTAGGCTATTTAGCCTATCATGTACATGCCAGCTCTCTGCCAGAACAAGTCAGCAAGTCTCACTCTCTTGTTTTTCTGCATAGCCCAACTAAGTTTAGTTTAACCTTTTAAAAAACTGCCTTTGAATTGACCTCCTCTACTCTTACAGACAAAACATTCCAGACCCTAACCACTTCCTGCGTAAGAGAGGTATTCAGTCCCTTGCCACATTTTTTTAATCAATCGCCTTAAGCTAATGAATCTCTAGTTCTCTTTTCTGCGAGACATCAGTTCCTAAAAAATCTCCAGTTTGTCTCTCCCCATTGTATCTGTTATGATGATGAAACCTTCCATACTACTACTTCTGATACTATATATCTTTGTTTTTGTTTAGTGATTGTCACCCCAAGAATGATTCATTGGGCCAACAGCTATGCCTGTGCTATTTTTACATTTCTGCTCTCCCCTGTTCCCCTCCTTGCAAGAAATGTGATAAAGATCTTCTTCTATATCCAATGAGTTATCCTGAGCCAGTTCCAACTCAAACATGACATGATATCATTACTAGATAACCTCTCTTCCCCTTTCCTTTTTGCATTCTGAAGAGTCAATTCCCTCTAAGACACTCCTGCCCTTCCTATATGTTCCACCATGCATGTGTAAGGAATATATCACATACCATTTTCACCCCTCCTTTCAATTCCCCCCCTTCCAGGTGAAATAGTGATTCATGTTGCTTCTTCCAGCCTTACGTTGAGGAAACCAAAAGCTCATTGAGTGAACACTTTTGGAACACCTCTATTTAGTTCACAAATATGAAACATATATGATTCCAAGGGGGCTTGACAGAAAAGACCCAGAGAGATTGTGGAGTTGCCTAGGATCAGAGTTTGTAATCTCAGAATAAGGAACTATTCAGTTAAGACAGATAAGGAGAATTTTTTTCTCAGAAGGTGGTGAAACTGCGGAATTCATTGCTGCAGACAGGTGTCAATACTGGGTTGCCAAAAATATTCAAGGTTGAGATATACAGGTTTCTAATTATTAAGAGTTAAGTGGATAAAGCAGGAAAGTGGAGTCGAAGATTATCAGATTGGCCATGATCTCATTGGATGGTAGAACAGAGTTGTTGGGTCAAGTGATCTAATTCTGCTCCTATATTTTATGTTCTTCAGACATGTCGCAACAACTCTGGAATATGTGGGACCTGAAACTGGCCTTCAGGCCCAGCGATAGGTACAATATCACTGCACCACAAGAACCCTTGTATCTTAAGTGTATGGTCTAAGGTTTGGTTTGATCCAACACCCGTCATTTTAATTCTTTACCAGTGCTTGTATAAGTAAATAGGGAACTAACAAATTTTACAAGCAAAGAGTAATATGAACTTTAACACACTCACTCCACTGATGCCATGTAATGAGATGCTATTGTACATTTCCTTCAAATTCTGCAAGAAATGTAGCTCCACTGCACCATCTCCCTTTCATTTATACAGTCCAACCGTCTTAACTCTTACTAGCGATTTTGACAGAGGGACTGCTAATTCATTTCTGAGAAAACCACATATGCTGCAGTGAAATGGTGCAAGATTAGAATGTGTTTTTAAGTGCCTTAAAGAGTACAGGTATTGATGTGGGGTGATGGCCTAGTTGTATTATCACTGGAGAGAGGAAACCAGGTAACATTCTGGGAGGGTGGGTTCAAACCTGTTATAGTAGTTGGTGAAACTAAGAGTTGAATGATGTCCATGAGTCAATTGTCAGGAAAGATCCATCTTGCTCAGTAATGAGCTTCAGTGAAGGAACATGTTATCTTTACCTAGTCTGGCCTACATGTGACTCGAGATCCAAAGCTACATGGTTGATTCTTAACTACCATCCAGGCAATTAGGGATGGATGATAAACGCTGGCGTGGCTGGTGATGCCCTTATCCCGTGAATAATTTTTTAGAAGCTGTCAACTTGGCTTGCAACATTTTTCAGATATTGTGCTGTGAGTCTTCCATAAACCTATGATGAATCAGACCAAATGAAAGAGAATTTAAATATTTATGTTTTTCTGACTAATTCAATCTTATTCACTTGAGAAGCCCAGTCAGTTTGAAAATACTTGTGATATTCTTCAGTGTATTCCTTTCTGATGGTTTCCAATGGGAAATTTGTCATGACATTAAAGCATAGGAAAAGTAGTTGGCTATGCTGCCCTCGAGCCTGCTCCACCATTCAATTAAATCATGGCTGAGCAATCCTCAACTTCAATTAATAGTGGATTGATCCCCAGGTGCAGATGAGTTGTAGCCCAAGCTGCTGTGGGAGGCAAGGGAGGGAATTACAGAGGCAATGACTTAAATTTTTAATTCCTCCCTGGCTATAGGGCAGGTACCAGAGGACTGGAGGACAGCTGATATCATTTCACTTCCCAAGAAGAGTGGTCAAGGTAAACTAGGGAGCTATATACCCCAGTGAGTCTTACATCAATGGTAAGGAATCAATCTCCATTTGGAGAGGCAAAGTTTGTTTAGGGCTAGTCAGCATGGCTTTGTCAGAGGGAACAAATTTGATTGAATTGTTCAAGGAAGTGAGCAAATGTGCAGATGAGGGTAGTGTCTTTGCTGTTGTTTGTATAGATTTCAATAAAGCTTTTGATAAGGTCTCACAAGGAAAACTGATAAAAGAAAAAGAAAAGGCACTTCAGATCCAGGATATCTTGGCAAGTTGGATCCAAAATTGCCTTCCTGATGAGAGACAGAGGTCACAGTGAGAAGGTGATTTGTATGACTGGAGGCTGGTATCCAGTGATGTGCAAACAGGGATCTGTGTTGGCTGTCCTATTGTTTGTGATAAATATGAACAATATAGTAGAAAATAAGGTGGGATGAGAAGTAAGTTTGTCGACAACACGAAGATTGGCTTGATGGTTGATAGTGAGGATGAAGTCTTAGGTTAGAGGAGATTATGGATGGATTGGTCAGGTGGCAGATCAGGGGCAGGTGGAATTTAAGAATGAGGTGATGCACTTTGGAAGAAGTAACAAGACAAAGGAGTACTCAATGAATGGCTGTACATAGGAAGTCCCGAGATACGGAGGGATCTTGCTGTGCTTGTTCACAGATACCAGAAGGCAGCAGGACAGGCTTAATAAAGCGGTTAAAAAGGCATATGAGACAATCACCTTTATCAGTCATGGCATAGAATACCTGGGCAGGAAGATTATCTTGCAGCGATACAAACACTTGGTTAGGCCACAGCTGGAGTACTGTGTGCAGTTGTAGTCACTGCACTATAGAAGACGTGTCATTGCACTCGAGGGGTGCAGAAGAGGTTGTCCAGGATTTTGTCTGGGATGAAGCAGTTTAAGTATGAAGAGAGGCAGGATAAGCTTGGGTCATTTTCTTTAGGGCTAAGAGGGGACCTACTCGAGGTATTTAATATTATGAAGGGGCAAGGTTAATAGAAAGTAGCTGTTTGCCCCTTAGTTGAAGGGTCAGTAATAAGGGGGCATAATTTTAAAGTGAAAAGCAGGAGGTTTAAAGGGGATTTGAGAAAACTTTGAGGGTTACTGCCTGAGAGATTTGTTGAGGCAGGAAACCTCACAACCTTTAAAAACTACTTGGATTAACATTTGAAATTCAAGGCAAGTGGGCTTTTGTCAGTGCAGATTCAATGAAGTGAAAGGATCTCTTTTGCACTGTATGATTTTAAGATTCTACATGTACTTTAGCTCCATGATTCCTCAATACTCTAATCCAAGTAAAATCGTGTTGACCACTTTTTTAAAAATTTAAATTAATTCCAAACATTCAAAGCCATTTTTGGGTGAAAGATTTGTTGACCTTCATCTCTTTTGTGCTAAAAGAATGTTTTCATGATATCATTCCCAACAGGCTTCAATATTAAGGTTATCCAACCTTGTTCTGACTAATATTTGTAATAGTCTACTCTTCAGCAATGAAAGGGTGGGTTTCAGAGACAATTTAGCAAGTAAACTCTCACTGGTTCAGTCATATAAATAACTGTTTTCAGAGAATATAGTGACAGGCAGCAATGCTTAGACATAACTACGCACAATTTTGTGATTAACTGATTTGGGGATGATATGATAATGATTAGAAATGTAAAGGTAGCAATATAAAGCATTTTCTATACAAACAATTGACACTAGCTCACAGCTAATGGGAAATGTTTATCCCTTTACTAATCAAATTCAAATATCATTAATTCAGTTGGATAGCATTTTAAGAATTTAGAGTAATAGAAAGATTGCAGCACAGCATGAGACCATTCAATCCAGAGTCGAGATCTGAAGATCTGGAGTATCTTGACTAAACCTTTCCCTTTCTCTGTCTCTCTCTCTCCTCATTTAATTACTGCTTAAATCCTACCTGAAAATCTTTCAGTGTTAATGTTGATGCTATTTGCTGCTTCCAAAAGGGGTTCCCAGATCCTCTGACGAAATAGTGGGGTGTGGTTGGGTCTGTTCAGAGTGGCATGGTTTTCCTTAGCCAGCAATGGAGGTGCCCAGAAGAAATCAGATTTCGATGTCTGGTCTCAAAACTATGGAAAGGAAATTGGGCAATTGTTGGTATGATTCCCAGTGGATGGCTCTATTCGAATGATAATCAGATATTCTAGGTCAATTCATCTAGTTGTACTCAGTCTTCAAGTTGATATTTGGGCAGTAACTTTTATCCGAGGATATAATTTAGGGATTCATTCAGGAAATACCTTAATTTTACATGCAAGTTCAGAGACGTATAACAGCAATCGCACCAATTTATAGTTATATAATGCAATTATATAGTGCATTCTAAGACAAAATTTGACAAAAGTCCAATAAACAAATGATAGAACAAATGACCAAAAACTTGGTCAAGGACATAGGTTCTATGGAACATCCAAAACAAGGGATATATAGCATAGGACTTGGTGGAACTATTAAAGGTGTGTGCAAGAAACCAAAATTGGAGGAGCAGAGATACCTTGGAGGCTGCTGAGGCTGGGAGAGGTTTCAGGGAGGGAAGTAAGGCCATGGGATGGATTAGAATCAGAGAAGTAGAGGTAGATCAGGACAGGAGTGTTGATAGAACACAAAGGGTAGGACGCAAACAGACGGAGTTTTGGATTTTAATGTTACAAAGGAATGCTGATCATTGGAATAGTCAAGTGGGAATGGATGAGGATTTCAGCAGAAGATGAGCTGAGGCAAGGACAGAATTGAGCACATTGGAGAGATGCTTAAAAAAAAGTAGAGTGTCTAATGGTCGAAATATGTGATCAGAAGCTCAACTTCTGATCAAAGATGATACCCATTCTGGTTTAATCCAGACAATTGGCACAAAAAGAGTCAGTTACCAGTGATAATATAGTTTATTTGCAAGAACTGAGAGTGTGTTGCTGGAAAAGACAGCAGGTCAGGCAACATCAGGAATGATGAAAGGCTCCACCCTGAAACATCGATTTTCCTGCTCCTCGGATTCTGCCTGACCTGCTGTGCTTTTCCAGCAACACACTCTCAACTCTGATCTCCAGCATCTGTAAACCTCACTGTCTCCTATTTGCAAGAACTGTCTGTCCTAATTCTTTTGAGTAATCGCAATATTAAATAAAGAAAATTTCTGGTTATTCAGTACTGGGTATCTGACAAGCAAGCAAATAATTTTGAAATGTTGGAGGGTTTGTGAGAAGTCGTGGTGCAGGTAAATGAGATGCCATTAGCATACAAGTGAAGACAGCAAAATAGTTTTTGGGTGATGCTACACATAGACAGCATACGAACAGAACACATGAAAGATCCATAAAATGAAACACTCTCCTCAAAGATGCGAACATTATCAGCAACCATGGGAAAAATAATTTTGTAGAATTACTCAATCAAAACTGCACAGTGGGCATGCATCTGCTAGAGAACGTCAAGCAACACACAGTCAACAGTGAGCTGGGAGGTAAGCCAATATTCAACAAAGTGACAACTGATCGTAAACATATGACAGGTAACAATGATCTGGTCCTGACAATATCTCTGCAGAAATACAGAAACATAGAGAAAATATACTGATCTTTCAGATATTTGTCCTTTATATGTTAAGCCCTGGCAGAAGAGAAACATCACTCAGGTCTGAATTGAGGAGAATTTTTTTTCAATTAGATTCCCTACAGTATGGAAACAGGCCCTTCGGCCTAACAAGTCCACACCAACCCTCCGAAGAATAATCCACCCAGCCCCATTCCCCTACATTTACCCCCTGACTAATGTACCTAAGACTATGGTCAATTTATCTGGCCAGCACATCTTTGGATTGTGGGAGGAAACACACACACACAAACACACACAGAGAACGTGCAAGCTCCACACAGACAGTCGCCCAAAGCTGGAATTGAACCCAGGTCTCTGGTGCTGTGAGGCAGCAGTGCTAACCACTGAGCCACCAAGATTTGTGAACTTGTAGAATTCCTTACCACAGAGGGCTAATTCTTGAACATGTTTAAGGTAAAGATTGATAGATTTCTAATTATCGGTGATATATAAGGTCATGGGATGGCTAAAAGCATTGGAGTATTCAATCAGCCATGATCGTATTGAATAGTGAGGAAGGTTCAATGGGTGAATGGTCAATTCCTGTTTTTAGAATAAAGACATCCCAAGTGACCGCCAAGCTGCAATGATGATCATAATCTTTAAGAAAGGATTCACTGTAGAAACTGCAGAAGCATAACATTGCTCTGATTTTTAAAAACGTTCGAGCTAGGTTACTTATTAATCAACTCTCACTATTAGCAGAAAATCCTCTCCTCAAACTGATTTCTCCTCAAAGTCTTCGTGTAGTTTTTGACCAGCCAGAGAAACAAGTAATATGATTTTCAACGCACAGCATCTTCAGAAAATGTGCAAAGAGCAGAACATCGCTTTATAGATGCCTTTCTTCAATCTCTGAAAGCATTTCCATGACTCAAAGTGCTCTTTGCAAGGTATTGCAACTTTTCTAGTGGCCATTTAAGTTCACAGACATCATCCATCTCCTATATTACATAAGGCAAATAACAGCGCCATGCAATATTTCCACTCCAGAGCCCTTCCCTGGCAATCCAGGCATTAATCAAGGGTGTCTCATTGCAGTGGCATGATTCTCAATCTTTCTTGCAGCATCTCAGCACCTTAATCCTGGCATGGCTCCCTCTCAAACATATTGCACTGATGGTAACCTCTAATGGCAACCAGTCGAAGGCCAATATCAAGGAAGCAACTGCTTTTCTAATAGAATGACAGCATGCTGACGAAGAATAAATGATTGCTCATCTTGAAGAAGGATTAATACAGGATACATATTTTCACTAAAGCCTCTAAGAAAATGGAACTCGCCTTAAACGTCTGAAAAATTAAAGTCTTCTATCAACACACACCAAATATTTTAAATCTTTCATTTCTTGAAATGCCTGTAATAAATATTAATGGAGCAGTGTTTAAAATGCCCCCTCTTTCTCATATCCTAGAAATGATCCACCCCAAACACTGACATTGGTGAAGAGAGCTGAAAAATGTGTTGCTGGAAAAGCGCAGCAGGTCAGGCAGCATCCAAGGAGCAGGAGAATTGACGTTTTGGGCATAAGCCCTTCTTCAGGATTGAGGAGGGTGTGTCAAGCAGGCTAAGATAAAAGGTAGGGAGGAGGGACTTGGGGGAGGGGCGTTGGGAATGTGATAGGTGGAAGGAGGTTAAGATGAGGGTGGTAGGCCGGAGAGGGGGTGGGGGCGGAGAGGTCGGGAAGAAGATTGCAGGTCAAGAAAGCGGTGCTGAGTCCGAGGGTTGGGACTGAGATAAGGTGGGGGGAGGGGAAATGAGGAAGCTGGAGAAATCTGCATTCATCCCTTGTGGTTGGGGAGGGTTCCTAGGTGAAGAGATGCAGCACTGAATTCAATCTCCTTGCTCAACTTATGGTAAATTGCACATTTAAGTTTTTGAGAATTGTGATATCAGACCAGGCATTAAGTTCATTATCTAACAGCCAGTGTTTCTCCCTATGCACGTCTGTATGTTGAAACTATGTTTGAGAACAAAATAGAATCATGGAATCCCTACAGTGTGAAAGCAGGACATTTGGCCCACAAAGTCCACAATGTTGTCAAAAGATCCAGTGAATCAAGTGGGAATGCAAAAGTACAGATATAAACTTACTCAAGAGATATACATTCCAAAGTATTGAGGCCTTGCTAGTCTCACATGAGCTGTGATAGGTCAGAAATGTCATCAGAATGCCCAATTTGAAACAGTCCAAATACGTGCTCTATGGTGAGCTCTGCCAGGTAGCTCATTCACATCGAATAGAGAGAACCCATTTCAAAAAATCTCAACGTCTCTGAAGGTCTGTGCTATTGATATCAACACTTGGGAGGCAGCTTCTCAATTGTGACATAAATGGTGATCCACCATCAAAAATGATGTCACTAAATTCTATTCAACAAAAGCAGCTACTGGGAGAGAAAGCTAAGCAACAGAAGTAAAGGAACGTTGCTCAGTTTAATAATCCACTACCACTTCTAAAAGTCGACAACTAATGGCCACACTTTGGGAGAAACTGCAAGGTCAAGCTGTAACAGACTATGCAAAGCCACTGCCAAGACTAGCATCTCACTTCAATCTAGAAAACCGCAAGTAAAATTTTCCTTGGCCGTGAATAATTATTCATGATAAGATGGAAGGGGGCCAAGGATAGATCTTTGTGGCTCATCAGTGGTAGCAGTGTAGGACTGGGGAAATCAAGTCCTGCAAGTGGTGCTCTGCTATAATTAGATAGTCAAAAATTGAACAAGGCATATCCAATCCACCCAAATGAATGATATTAGAAAGGAGTTGGACTAGGATGGTGTTTTCAACTGTGTCAAATTATCTCTCCTTTCAGCAATTTAAAGTGGGAATAATGACAGCATGAGGCTGAAAAATTATAAATATTAATAAATTGCAGGTTATCTATTATACGCAAAAAAGTCTCCAATCTATTAAATTAGGCATGCATTTTCTCTACCCTCATAGTTGCAAAGGGTACTATTCACATGAAGGACTGCAGCAATTGAACAAGGTTTATTTGACACAAATATATATAAATATATAAATCTGCAATGTAGAAAGACAAGAGCAGTAGGTGTGTGAAACCCCATCCAAGTTGCCATCTGAGTCATACACCATCCTGCTCTGGATATATATTGGCTGTTCCTTCATCATTGTTATGTCAAAATCCAAGAATTTACAAACAACTGTAGGAGTATCTTCCCACAGGGTCTGCAGCAAGTCAAAAAGAAAGCCCACCATCTCCATCGCAAAGACAACTAGACAATAAATACTAGACTTGTCAAAGGTGTCCACAACTCAAAAATGTTTGTTTTAAAAATAGAAATAATAACAGTATTATGTCTATGTAATTAATTTAATTAGTATAGAATCTGAAGTTTTTTTAACTGAATTTACCAAAAATGCTTGAACGCTTTATTGTTCTGTTTTTGTTTTGAATGTCCGCAGTCCCAGAAAATACTGCAAGCTTGAATCACTAAATGTTTTCTTTCAGAAGGTAAACACTTTGCTGTCAAATCATAGGCTTCTGTTGATCTGTACTCTGTCAAGCTGTCATATAAAGTACTACCTAGTGATTAAGCAATTCATCATTTCCAGGTAGGAAATCTCAGACCGGTTGCAATTAAAAGAAATTCCCTACTGCAAAATAATGAATCTGTTTTCAATTAAATCAGGCTAATCCAAGAACATCCTTGAATCAAGAAAGTCTATTAATTTGACAACACACAGAGCAATTGCTGCAACAATTGAAAATGACAGAAAGCATATGCTTAGTTCTAAACTGGGGATAGATTTCAACTACGGAAATACATCCTCATTTCTGGGATGGGGTAATGGTTATGTTACTGGGCTTGTAATCCAGGTAAATTTTCTAGAGGCAAATTCCCCAACAACAGCTCCTGGTGCTTACCATTTAATGAATAAAATCTGGCATTGATAGCTAGTCTCTGTAATGATGACCGGGAAGCTAATATTGATTGTTATAAAAGCCCATTTGGCTCATAAAGCTTCCATCCTTATGTGGTCCAGTGTAAATGTGATTGCAGACTCAACGCAATGTGTTTGCATTTTTCCTATCCTCAAAAATGGCATGACAAGCCACCCAATTCAAGGATAATTTGGGATGAGCATAAAACGATAGCTTTTCCAGTGATGCCCTCATCCCATTAAGAAATAAAAGTGAAAGGAAATTGGTATTTTTTGTTCATTCATGGGATGTGGGTATTGCTGGCTGGATCTGCATTTATGGCCCCTCTCTAATTTGTCCAGGAAAGTGATGGTGAGCTGCCTCTTGAAGCAATGCAGTCTATTTGGTGTAGGGACATTCACAGTGTTGTTAGAGACAGAGTCACAAACTGTGCTACTGGAAAAGCGAAACCAGTCAGGCAGCATCTAAGGAGTAGGTGAATCGATGTTTTGAGTATAAGCTCTTAATCAGGAATCACATTCTTGAGGAAGAGCTTATGATCAAAACATCAATTCTCCTACTCCACAGAGGCTGCTTGACTGTCTGTGGTTTTCTAGCATGACACTTTTTGACTCTGATCTCCAGTATCTGCAGTCTTCACTTTCTCCCTCTGAGAGAAGGAGACATAGGCTTTGACCCACCACCAGTAAAGAAACAGCAACATCACTCCAAGCCAGAATGTTGAGTGGCTTGGAGATAACCTGAAGACCTTTGCTGCCCTCTCCTTTCTAGGAAGTCAAGGTCGTGGGTTTAGAAGGTGCTGTCCAAGGTTCTGGGGTTAATTCCACTCCAGAGACTAGCACACATAAGGACCAACGTTACAAAGCACATTGAAAGAATGCCGCAATGATGAAGACATTTTCTTTTGTTTAAAAAGGAATTGTACAAATAAGACACCCTCTATGACAGGACAATCCAAAGCATTTCGCTGCCCATAAAATACTTTTCAAAGTGTCAACACTGCAAACAAAGCAGCAACTTAGTTAGATGTTAGTGATCCCATAAGGAGCAAAGGAGTTCTCCCTGGTTTCCTGGTTTTCATTATTGCCAAACCCAACAGCACTCAAACAGATTATGTCAGTCTTAAATTTCCTTGGAGTTTCTCCTGCAAAGTTGTGGTGGTTCAATGAATGAATAAAGAAAACAAAACAGTAAATCACAATTTTTTCAAGACAAACTGCTCCTAGTTGGATTACCAAGTTATTTTCCTCTACACATTTAATCACGATGAGCATGATCTGTAAATCCTGACTCTGAATGAGGATAGTGGTAGTAAATCTACCTTGTAGTGAACAACAGTACAGATATGATGTGATAAGCAGAGGTACAGAATGAACATGCAGTTTACATCTACCTCATGCTGTGAACTAACTTCTGACTTTACCCTCAGAATAATTATATTCACCTCTTAGGTTCCAATTATACAATTCTACAGTGAACCCTCAATTCAAACCCCATCACCAAGATTCAGTGATGCATTCACTCAATAATGAGTCCATTCTCCACACACAAATTATTGGCCAACCTACCTCTGCGCTCCAAATGCAAAGAATGAACTCAATGCCAAGTTGTGAAGAGTTAGCACCATGATGCTTTACCCCAGCATGGGTCAGCATGGGAAAAGAAACTAGAATGATTACAGGTTTATTTGTGTCAGTTCACTACTACAGATGTGTATTCTAATTGAAATAAATTGGCAATTAGCATCTTTATGCAGAAAAGCACCCAGACTGGTGAAATTCTGCTCATGCCTTGTTTAGTTGAAATGACGGGCAGAGTATACCTAGTACGTAAAGTACAGTTGGCACATGAATCCTAGTGCACCAGAATGAAAAGGGACAATGTGGGAATTAAACAACAGAAGGTTTCCTATAAAATAAAAATGAACAGCTGTGAAATACTTAACAACTGGGAATTGGTCCAGGAAGGAGGGGGCTATTCATTCATGATATAAGCTGGCACAGCAATTTTGAGGATACTTTGTCCTCAGAGCAGAAATTGCTTGCCAAAATAATGGACAAAGTGGGAAAATAAAGCAACTTATCCAATTTAACATCTTTTAATAAACATAACTATATTCATTGCAACGTAGCTGCTAGCTGAGATTATGTTAAACTGCAAAAAGCATATTAGCCATTTGAGCTTGTGAAATATCAAGTACTTTGAGTTGGTTATTTGGAAGACAGTTGAGGAATAATAAACGCTATGACTGCCAAAAGTTGTCCCTATTCCCCTTAGTACATACACATAGACAGCGAGAAAGATTTAATATACTGTAGAATGTTGCCTATCCAAAACCAATCTTAACCACTAATTATATGGTTATAAAGGTAAGTACTGCTAGACAGTGCAGTTCTGATCGATTCTGCACAGGTCAATCCTAAGTCTGTACTGAATCTCCACCAAGACATTGAGAGGATGCTATTACAGCAACAATAAGCATTTACATTTGGGTAGCACCTTTGTGGTAGTAAAATGTCCCACAGTACTTCACAAGAGCAGATCAACAAGAGTAGTCATAGAGTCATAGAGGTCTACAGCACAGAAAACGGCCCTTTGACCCACTGAGTCTGCTCCAGTCAAACGTTTCCTGAAGAAGGGCTCTTGCACAAAATATCAGCTCTCCTGCTCCTCGGATGCTGCCTGACCTGCTGTGTATTTCCAGCACCACACTCCTGACTCTGATCACCAGCATTTGCAATCTTCACTTTCTTCCAGTCAAAATAACCACATGATTATTCTAATCTCATTTCCCAGCACTTGGCCCATAGACTTGTGTGCCTTATCATTGCAAGTATACATCAAAATATTTCTTAAACTTTATGAAAGATTCTACCTCGACCACCCTTGCATGTAGTGATTTCCAGCTTCCCATCACCCTCTGAATGAGAACATTTTTCTCACATTCCATCAAAACCTCTTACCCCATACATAAAATCTATCTTCCCTTGTCATTGATACCTCCACGAAATGGAAACCTTTCCTTCCCGTTTACCCTATCTATGCACCTCATAATTTTATAATCTCCAGTTTGCCCTCCTTAGCCTCCTCTGCTCCATAGTAAACAATCTTAATCTCTTTTCATAATTAAATTTCATCACACCAGGCAACAGCCTGGTAAATCTCTTCTGTACCTTGACCAGTGCAATGACTTTACTTTCATAATGTGGATTCCAGAATTGCACACAATACTCCAACCACAGCCCAATCAGTGTTTTATAGAATTCCAGCACAACATTCCTACTCTTAAATTCTACGCCTCATTTATTAATGTAAGTGTCCCACATGCCTTTTTAATCACTTTATGTCCCTGCCTCGTTACTTTAAGGGACCAGTGGACATGCACACCAAGGTCCCTCTGATCCTTGATGTTTCCCTGGGTCCCACTGTTAATCATATATTCCCTTGTCTTATTGGTCCTGCCCAAGATGGGTCCCAGCTATTCATAAAATCTATATTAAAAATCTGGATGAGCGAATCAAATCAATATTTTCAAGTCTGCTGACTACACAAAACTAGGTGGCATTGGAGAGTGGTGAGTAGGAACTAAAGATGCTCCAAAGTGATTCAGACAAGTTGAGTGAACGGGCAAATACATGGATAAATGTGACATTGTGTACTTTAATGGGAAAAGGAAACAGAATATGGATTGATTGAAAAATGTTGATCTATAAAGGAACTTAAGTTCTATCTGCCACTGATCAGCTCATCACTATCCCTCTATGGTCAAAGGCCATCGTCCTCAGTATTTACTTAAATATATACCACAAAAAAACAAGGACTCCAACACTGACCCGGTGAAACCCCACTGGACACAGACTTCGAGTCATAAAAACACCCCTTAACCATCGTCCTCTGCTTCCTATCAATTTGCCAAATTTCCTTGGATCCCACTGGCTGTTACCTTCACTATCAGTTTCCCATGTGGGACCTTATCAAAAGCCTTGGTGAAATCCACGGGGACTATGTTGGAATGCATTGCCCTCATCTAACGTCTGCTCACCTCTTTGAAAACTTCAATTAAGTTGGAGAGATGATGTAACAAAACCATGCTGACTGTTTTTGATTTATCTCTGCCTCTTCAAGAGCAGATTAATTCTGTCCATCAAAATTATTTTCAGTAATTTCCCCACCACTGACGCTGGACTGACTGATCTATCGCTTCCTGATTTATCACTTGCTCCCTTCTTGAATAATGGTACCTCACTGGCAATTCTCCAATCATCTGGCATCTCTCCTGTGAACCAGACAGCGACTGAAAGTGATTGCCAGCGTCCCTGCTATTTTCTCCCTGGCCTGATTCAATAACCTGGGATACATTTCATCCAAACCTGGAGATGTATCTAACTTTATGTTTGTCCATGCTCATTTCCTGTCTATACTAATTTCTTAAAATATATCATAATCCTTCTCTCTGATTTCTACACCCACACCATTCCTGTCACCAGTCAACACTGACACAAAGTACATATTTAGAACCCTACCTATGTCCTCTGA